>NC_043708.1:64829153-65180296 GCF_006229205.1 Suricata suricatta | reverse complement strand
CCCGCCCCCGCCCCGCCCCCGCATTTTCTGGGCCCCCGTCAGAGCCCCGGGGCCCCAGAGTGCCAGGTTTCCAACCACCCGTCCGCCCGCACCGCGTCCCGCCTCGCACTTCTGGCGTCCGCTCTCAGGAAGGGGGCGCCGCTCGGCCAGCGCCGGGCAGGTCAGCGTCCCCCCACGCCGCTCGCGTGACTCGAGGCCGAGTGCCCGTCCCCCTCCCCGTACGGAGGAGCGGGGCGCAGATTCGGCCAGAAAAACGCTGGGAGGGGAGCGCGGCCCCATTCCCTGCACAACTCACGTCAAGGTTACAGCCACATTTTAGGAACCTCTTCGGAAAAGCTCAAAAATCCCCATTTGCAGAAAGCCTGCTAGGATGTGATGGGACCTTGTGGTCAAAGAAACCCCTGAGCGGCCTCGAACGCCCTAGGTTCTAGGGTCAAGCCCTGCTCAAGCCACTTCGCCCGCGCACTCTAGAGCCTGCACTTCCGGTCCCCCAGTGAGGGCCCTGAACCTCCGCATCCCGGGCACTTCCGCCTAGTCACGTGGCGAGGGATCTGGAGAGGGCTGTCTTCTATATATTTCTGTAGCTTCTGGGGCCCTCACCTGTTCCCATCTTTCTCTTGATTCTGAATTTCCTTTCATTGCGTTGCTTCCTCAAACCTAGCAGGAGGTGGGGAGTGCAGTGGAGGAGGGCCAGAGGTTGAGAGAAAAGGCCCATTGAGGATTAACCTTTTTTTTGGTCTTTTCAGATCACCTACCCCTTTCAGAGTTCCCTGGACAAATTCACATTAGCAACTAAGACTTAGGCATCTTTTTTTATTTTTTTCTCTACCCCGGGGCCTATGCCAGTGTCCGTACTTAGTAGGCCTGCAGTAAGTGCTAAAAGAATTACTGAATAAATTCACTGTTTCTTTGGGCACTTGGTGCTTAGAGTTAGTGCATATCCTCAGAAATCAGCTGATCTCTGACTTGTGTTTTGTTGAAATGAGTTGAGAGCTTGATAGACAAATGATTTTTACAGACATTTTGAAAGGAAGGAAATCCCTTAAGAGTTTTTGAAAATGTTTTCTTGGGCTTAGTCATATGTATGATGTTAAAATGCTGTGACTTTGAGACTTTGGGGGTTTATCTACCCTTCTGCTGCTCTTCCCTTCCATTTTGCTTTCTTTTTAAAGCTTTACTTTGTGCAGTGAGAGGTCAAGGTCTTACGAAGTTAATCTCTTTATTCTTTTTTAAGTTTATTTGTTTTTGAGAGAGAGAGAGAGAGCAATAAAGCAAGCGTGAACAGGGGAGGGGCAGAGAAGCGGGGTGGGAGGTGGGGAGGGGGCGAGGAGACAGAGATTCCCAAGCAGGCTCTGTGCTATCTGCACAGAGCCTGATGAGGGACTCCAAATCATGAACCAGGAGATCATAACCTGAGCTGAAACCAAGGCCGAAGTGGGTTGCTTCACTGAGCCACCCAGGTGCCCCTGAAGTTACCCAATTTGAGGCAGTAGCTAAGTAATTTCTCTTTTTCTTTCCTGCTATGTCAGAGTTTAACTCTTGAAAATCTTAATTCACTTCTACGTTGTGTCTCCTGCGTCATTGAACTGCAGTTGTTCTTTACAGTAACATTTGTTTTTAAATGCCATAAGAGCTTTAGAAACAGGAGAGAAATGTTCTAGTTGTGAAGTTGTGAGACTGCATTCAGTCAGTCAGCATATATTAAGTGCATGTTCTACTGAGCACCAATTGTGTATCCCATAGACTAGTCCCTAGAGTATTTAATGTCCCACTTTCATTGACTATAGAGTAGTGAAAATATATAATCAATAAGTTAATAACCATGAAAGTAATTTGAAAGGTTATAATTGCTAATCAAATTTAAAGCGTATTTATTAGCATCATTATTAAGAGGCATCAGAGGGATACAAACAAGACCTGTTCTTATCCTCTGGGAACTTACAATCTAGTTGAGCAAAAATAATGTGAACATAAATTGATAGAAATAGCTACTATGCAATATTCAGCGCCTAGCATATTGAGGACATTCAGTAAACAATTGCCTCACATATTAACTTTCAGTCGTGTCATTCTTCTAACAGAGATATGATACTGATAAGAAATTAAAGAAGGATTAATTAGGAAAACAGTCATGGCGGAAATGAATTTGTCCTTTTTGTGTCACATAGGAAGATTAGTATATGCAAGCTGTTTGCGTTTGAGGAGGTAAAGGTGGTATAAATGGAGAATAAGAAAGATATTTGGTGAGATGGTGTTTGGTGGTAATTTGTAGGAAACGTTAAAGACCGTGCAGAGGAGTTTGTATTTGTTAATAGACAAGATAGAGAAGTATTGTGGTCCTATGAGCAGAGGGTGGCATTATTTAAATTGAGATTTATATTTAGAATGATTCTAGCCAGCATCTGAAAATTCAGGGAGAACGAATAGGGGAAAGGATTTTAATGCAGTTCTGGAATGGGATATTACTAGAGAGACAGAGCTATGGCTACATCCTTCTTGTCAGTTTTTATACAATGGAAATTACATTGAAATGATAAAGTCAATAATGAGCCTTGAATGGAACAAGAGCCACAGTACCCCTGAAATCAATCTTACCCCTTTATTCTTCATTGTTGGTGGTGCTAGGAGATATTAGGTGATGACTGATGGAAACTAATATCACTGTGTCTTCATCACCAATTAAGCTCAAGATATCTTTCTCACAGCATATTTACTCATTATTCAGCTGTAGTGGTTCTCAACGGTCTCAGTTGGGTGCGATTTTGACACCCCCCAAACCCCCAGGCACATTCACCAATGTCTGAAGAAATTAAAATTTTTAGTTTTAACAATCAGGGGGCCACTACTGGCATGGGTAACTAGAAACCAGGGCTAAATATTGGTAAACCTTTTTAGGAAGCATGGGAGAGCCCCCCACCCCCTAGCAATGAATTATCTGGTCCAAAATGTCAACAGGGCTGAGGATGAGAAACCGTCCACTGTGGGAATGAGCCACAAGCTCTAACTCTGAAAAGCTGCGCAATGAGTCCCAGAAGCTAACTTCTGTTATATAAGAATTTCAAATGACAAAATAATTTGTTTACTGAGTCAAATGTACCTCTGAAAATGGCAGTGCCTCTGTCTAGCCCTGAGGCCTTAGAAATAGGAAAATCAGAAGGATACCTGCCTGGTTTTTTTACTTTTTATAAAACAGAGTTAGAAATCTTCCTTAAGGATTTGTCATCTAAATGCTATTTATTAAATTGATAAAATGTGCCTTTGGAGTTGCTTAGCAACTTATGGAAAGCCTGCTTTTTAGAAGTTCATTTGTTTGTTTAAAACTAGGGTAGGTTGCATATTATTAGCTACATTACATAAATCAACAAAGAAATGTACACTGAAAACGGAATAAGATGTTTCAACACATTTTCTGCTCTCCGTGTCTGGCAATTAAAACACTCTAATTGTCTGGTAGAATTGCATGAAGTATTTGACAAACATTATTTATGTATGAAACTTCAACATAATATTGAGTATGGTAGGGAACCAAAGGGGAAAAATTAAGCAGGTTTGTCATAAAGTATGTGTTTATCGTAACCTTTCTTCTTCAAAAATCCTATCTACTAAGTACTTTTATCAGACACTAATTATACTCTTTCAGAAAAGAATTTCTCCAACACCCTTCAGTGCCTGCACCCTTTAATCATATCTCATTACATCTACCTAATCCATATCTTTTTCACATTGCCAGGGCTCATTAACAGTTTTAAAAGCCAATGTTGGACATTATTATTCGTTGTAATCGAGATGAAAATAATGCCAATATTATTTTATTTCTAAAATGTAATGGATCATTTAAAATTTGTTCTGAAGCCATTTCTTCTTTAAATATTAATGAGAAATTAACTTTCAAACATGCATTAAGCTAGCAGGAATGGTGAGATGTGTCTGAAAACCCTGAAGCACCTTTTCGAAGGAGAAGTTATTTTTATAAGCTGTTTTAACAGTGGATCATCAGTCACTTTGAAGGGAAGTGATCCTTGATTAACAGTTGGCTGATATTGTGCTTCCACAGATGTGTAGCAGCAATACAGGTGCCACCTATGAAACAGAACAGGTAATTCACAAGATCTGAGCACCTTCTTTTGCTGACTGAAAATGTGAAAGTTTGGATGGGCCTTCAGTTTTGTGTGTTGCCCCATTTAATTGTTGTAGACAAGACAAACCAAATGCCCCACTCAAACAGTGAACTGTGCATGGGCACTGTGTTTCCCATAGAGTTAAAGAGAAGATTGTAGGTATGGCTGGTACTCTATTCTTTTTGGTATCCCATTTTTAGCAAAGGGAACCTCAGAGAAACCTGGGTGGCTCAGTTGGTTAAGTGTCTGACTCTTGATCTCGGCTCAGGTCATGATCTCACAGTTTGTGCTTGAAGTTCGCTTGGGATCCTCTCTCTCTTTCTCTCTCTGCTCCTCCCCACTCATGAGCAAGTGCATTCTCTCTCTCTCTCTCTCATAATAAATAAATACACTTAAAAAAAGAAAAGGAAACCATGGATCAAATTTGCAGTTACTTGATTAAAGTAAAACCTCTTGATAATGACTTTTTAGTCAGACCCTGCCTCTTGGCGTATAGTTACATAGGACTAACACATTATTCTAAAAAATGAAAGCGCTTCCATGGTTAGAGTTTGAGATTCTTTCTTGAAAATAATTGTTAAGAGTCTCAGGAAAAGCTTAATGGTCCATTATTTATTTATTATGAATATACTATTAAGCCATAGTGTTTGGAAAAAGAAACATAAACCTAAAGTCGTTTTTCCAAAAAACCCAGTTTTAAGTACCTCAGAGCTACTATTCAGTGGTTATGGAGATATAATAGAGCTTTCATTCAGCTTTGGGTTTCCCCATTTATTAGTTCTGCCAGACTGTAATTAGCTTTTATTTTGGGTGTTTTATTCGATTTTTTTTTAGCTTTTTCTTTGGAGTATATGTTTTTTTCTTTTAGAGTTTTATGTTTCTTCTGATTTCTCTTCACTAATATGGTTCAGCTTATTGTTGACTATAGGAAACTGTTTAGAAGAATCAAGTGAAACCATGATAGTTGGTGAGTTTTGTATGCTGTTTTATCTTTTACAGTTGCTAAAAGTAGAGTGAGATAATTATTGGAATTTTAGGATATGTTACATTTTAAAAAAATTATTCTTTTTAAAAAATTTCTTTAATTCTTTTTTTATGTTTGTTTATTTTTTCTTTATAGTTTATTAACATGTTGGTTTCCATGTAACACCCAGTGCTCATCCCGACAAGTGCCCTGCTCCATGCCCATCCCCCTCCTTCCCCTCTCCCCCTCCCCCACCGCCCCTCAGTTTGTTCTCAGTGTTCAAGAGTCTCTCATGGTTTACCTCCCTCTCCCCAACTATTTTCCCCCTTCCCATTCCCCATGGTTCTGTTAAGTTTCTCCCGTTAGACCTATGAATGCAAACATGGTATCTGTCCTTCTCTGCCTGACTTATTTCACTTAGCATGACACCCTCAAGGTCCATCCACGTTGCTACGAATGGCCAGATTTCATTCTTTCTCATTGCCGTGTAGTATTTCATTGTATATATAAACCACATCTTCTTGATCCATTCATCAGGTGATGGACACTTAGGCTCTTGAAAAATTATTCTTGACTTTTTTCTTTTAAATTCTTTAAATTTCCTTATTCATAATTTTTGGGGAAGGTAATTGCATATGTGCAATTTTACACAACAATTTTATATATATATATTTTTTTTACTTTACTGAAATAGTTTTAAGTATTCAGATCTTACCAAACTTTTACAATGATACCATAGACAATGCTTACTTTAATGGAGTTTCACTCATGTTATTATCAATTAAATTAGTTCTAATAAAAATAAAATTTGGTAAATCTAACAAGACACTGTACCACAACCATTTTAAAAATTACAAACCTGGTATTACTATCATTTAAAATTGTTTTTCTTTTTGTAACTAAATTTTTATATTTGTCTATTTATCTCTTATTATTAAGAAGGTTTGCCTTTTCTGTATTGATCACTGATTTTCTTGTCCTTTTCATGTTGTTTTTTTCAGAGGTTTCTCTTTGGTCAGTACCATGCAAGTTGACAGTCCATTTCACATCAAAGGAGACCTACGCCTCAGTGTGCTGCTGTCAGTCTGAAGTTTCCAGATATGTGTTCTCCAAGCAAAGAAAAGTCGCTGGATCCAGGCATCCTCAGAGGAAGCTACTTCAGCATTTTCCTTGGTTTTTGTTTTTGGAATACTTCTTTCTACAGTAGTCTCCAGACTCTAAAGTAATAGAATAGTTCCTAAGTTGATCCAGATCTTTTCCATGTCTGAGTTCTTGGTCCTCTTCCACTCCCTGGCTCACAGATAAAAAAGAAATAACAGTAAAGGAATAAAAAATTGTTTGTTTCTGTGTGACTGAATCATTCCAGTCTTGAAGCACCCTGGTGGGTTAATTAACTTTGTTATTGCATATACTGTCTCCCACATATTTGTTTGTGGGAAAGTGCTCTTCTTGGCATTTGCCTAGTTGGAAAAAGGAATACCAGGACAGTGGCACTAGACTTTGCTCTTGAAATGCATGGCATGGTAGCAGCATAAAGCCTGAAGAAGCTTAGTTTTTCACTTATGGGGAGCAACTGGCATAGCACCACCTTTCCCTGACATTGGATGGCAGTTTTGATGAATTCTGGGCCATACTGTCTTCCAGAGTAACAGTTCTAGCTTAGCATGGGGTTTGGTACCATTGTAAAGAAAAACATGGTGCCTCTTGTAGGAGGAGTTTGGAGAGCTTCACCACAGCAGTCAAGATGTGTAGTAAGATGATTAACTGAATCCTGTGGATACACTGCTTCTACACTATGTGAAAGAAAAAAGAACAGCTGCTGTTATTTACCCTCACTAACTTCTCATAAATAAGCAGAAGTTTTCGGTGAGCATTATCTTATCCTGGAATGAATTCTTTCAATTCTTGTCATTTGCAAAAATTTTTATAGACTATTATGAGAGAAGTATTGGCAAAAAAAAAATTGAAGTAAAGGATGCAAGATGAAGTAAAGGATGACTTTGAATGGTTGAATTTCAAGATTAACATAAAATAGATCAGTAGAAGGATGTGAAAAATTCTCTTAAAAGTACACATAAATTCCTGTGCAGCAGCACTTGACATAAACTAATTAAAGGTATTGACATATCCACAGGAAGAATTTTAGCTATGAAATCAGATAACAGAAAAGTCAGAAGCAATATGGACAAAACCTATCCAAATATGGTTCAGAGATGAGGGACTGGCACCCAATTCCATTGAACCTCAGTCCCAAAGACCAGGCCATTCATACTGTGAACAAATATCAGGCTATTTATACTTGATGCTATTAAACATTCCATCCACAAAAATATCTTCATTCTTAAGTCTGTGCTTTTCAAGCAATGTCCTATTATTTAGCTTCCAAAGTATCTCTGCTTCAAGGATATATGTTAACTACATGAATTTCATATATATCATTTATAATGAGAGTTAACTTTAGGTGAGCAATTACTATATCTGAAGCCTTCAGTGAAGGGTTTTTTTTTTTCATTTAAATTATTCATCATAAATGGTTTGATTTATGGGTCAAAATATTAATGATTACTGTGCCTCTACCCTTAATAGATGGATTGATTTTTTAGCATCAGGGTGTAAGATTTTCACTATGAGGAGCAGATCCAGGATTATAAGATATTTGCTAAGGTCAACTCTTCCGGTTGGCCTTTTCTGCAATGTACAAAATAAACATACGACTATATGATTCTTTTTGTGGGTAGGAAAGTAGTTGAAGTAAATTATCATTGCTCAAACAGTAATTGTTTGAAATCAAATATTACCCTTAATGCAATATTGTATGTTAATAGGGTAGCCATGGGGTCAAAAAAGACCTTTGGAATGCTGGCTTCACCAGTGATTAGTTGTGAGATCATCTTAACTTTCACAGATGTCAGTTTCCTCTGCAAAATGAGTATATTATCAAAACTCCCTTTTAGGTTTACTTTGATATTAAATGAGATAATTCATAGAAAATGCTAAGGACTATATTCAGAGTGTGGTAAGAAATGAATAGTAGCTAATGCTTTAAGCATTTATCACTAATATTAATATCATAATAAGCTGATATAAATTCAGCATATCACTGGGGAAGTAAGAGTTAGGCAGGGACTAATTGTAGAATACTCGAGCTCATATACAGTTGACCCTTGAACAATGCAGGGGTCAGGGACTTCTGACTCATCTAAAATTTGACTAAATACCCAACTGTTGACAGGGTGGATGCCTTACGGATAACATATTAACACATTTTGTATGTTATATGTATTATATATACTCTATTCTTATAATAAGTAAGCTAGAGAAAAGAAAATGTTAAGAAAATCATAAGGAAGAGAGAATACATTTATAGCACTTTACTGTAGTTATCAAAAAAAAAACCCAACCCCACATAAAAGTGGACCCATGTAGTTCAAATCTGTGTTGTTCAAAGGTGAACTGTAGTTCATAAAAACTATTCCTAATCTAATATTTAGATCCAATACAATTGCCATCTTTTACCTCCTCTGAAGCACCCAATTTTATTTTTATCCCCTGTAATTCTTATTATATTCATAATACATGAGAAACAGATAAATTAATGAATGAGTAACCTTCTAGTCTTTCCAAGTTTCAGTGGCTTAATACTATAAAGATTTCCTACTCCTTTGGGGAGCCTGGGCGGCTCAGTCAGTTAAGCATCTGACTCTTGATCTCTGCTCAGATCTTGATCTCAGGGTTGTGTGTTCAAGCCCCACTTGGGGCTCCACGCTTAAAAAACAAAAGATTTATTACTCCTTTATGTCATATTCTAGTGTGGGTCAGCGAGAGAGTGGGGGTGGGTCTTTGTTCATGTCAGTCACTCAGGGACCCAGCAGTAGCTTTCCCATCTTCTAGAGGCCTGGAGCCCCGCCACCTAACTCTCCACTAGACAGGGAGGGAAGAAAGCTTGTTGAGGAATTTTTTAAAATGTTTATTTACTTTTGAGAGTGAGAGAGACAGAGCACGAGCGGGGAAGGGGCAGAGAGAGAGAGGGAGACACAGAATCTGAAACAGGTTCCAGGCTCTGAGCTGTCAGCACAGAACCTGATGTGGGGCTCGAACCCACAAACCTCGAGGTCATGACCTGAGCTGAAGTCGGATGCTTAACGGACTGAGCCACCCAGGTGCCCCGAGGAATTTGAAAGATAATACCTTATCCACTGGCCCAACTCAGTCACAGGGCCCAACCTAATTGCAAGGGAGGTTTGAGAATGTAATTTAGTTGTGCATTAACGAAGGAAAATAAACAGGTTTGCTGAACATTCAGTGTTATCTCTGCTTTACCAACCATCCAAACACTTCCACCAACAAAACTGAGTCTTAGGATTCTTCTCTAACTTTTCATTAAATAAAGATGGTAAGGAACCTTTTCTTGCAAAGTTTATTTGCACATAATTTTATTGAGCAAAATATCTCATATTAGAAAGGGTTTATCAACAAGGTTTGGAATCTCAGAAGGCTTTCTACACCTTTTGATAAGTTTTTTGTTCTATGGGAATTCTCTGGGTACCTTTGTGGAACATTTCTCCTACTTCATTTCTACTTAAAGCTCATATACGTGAAAGAGATTATATCCTCAAATGAGCATTTTCCTTGCTTTTAACGTCTTGTGTCATTATCTCAACATTCTTTTATTAGAGTTGTTATTGAGAGCATACTTTCAGATTTAGCATGGAGATTAACTGTAAAATAAGTAAATAGCAAATTGTTTTGTTAAAATGAAGTGTAGAAAGTCAATGCTTTTAAGAGTTCTTTTTCATTGTTCACTGCTAATTCTAAGCGACTACACTACTCAAAAAAGTGCAGATTGACAACCTTAACACTTAAGAATTTTTTTCTGTAAAGAATTGCTGTGACAGTAAACTTTACACACAGTGCAAGCTTTGCTATGATACTTCAAAATAAGACTTTTTCTAAACTTTCACTTTACTGATGAAAGAATTTCTTACATTAAAACCTGTGTAGCACACAGATTCCCTGGCACTCTCCAGAAGACAGACTTTTAATCTTTTCTAGATGGTGCTTATTCTGCATTGAAAAAGAAATAGAGTCAAACTTCCTATTTAGTTTACACTTTACCCAACAGATCACAAATGATAGCAACTAGCACTCAAGCCTCACATTTTAGTAATATTAGTAATCTGTTGGAGACTGGCTGTATATGGTAAATGATTTCATTTCTACTGAGTATTAACACTGTTTTGAAAGCATAACTATTTCAATTATTTTCTCATAATTAATATGCATATATGAAATTGGTCTTATATTTTGATATTTTATCAGAAATAAGAATAATTTTCAAAACAAGAAATCAAACTCTCTTATTATTCTTGTTTAATCAAAGGATGTGTTTGTGATACTCATTAAGGTGCATTCTTTTTTTTAATTTTTTTAATGTTTTATTTATTTTTGATACAGAGAGAGACAGAGCATGAGAGGGGGAGGGGCAGAGAGCGAAGGAGACACAGAACAGGAAGCAGGCTCCAGGCTCTGAGCTAGCTGTCAGCACAGAGCCCGACGCGGGGCTCGAACCCACGAACGTGAGATCTGACCTGAGCCGAAGCCGGAGACTTAACCGACTGAGCCACCCAGGCGCCCCAAGGTGCATAATTAAGTGGCCATTTTATTTTATTAAAAAACTTTTTATCTTTTTAAAGATTTTTGAAAAATATTCTTTTTTAAAAAAAGTTTATATATTTTTGAGAGCTATAGAGAGCAGGGGAGGGGCAGGGAGAGAGGGAGACAGAGGATCTGAAGCTGACTCTATGCTGACAGCAGAGAGCCCAATGTGGGACTCCAACTCAGAACCAGGAACTCATGACCTGAGCTGAAGTCGCATGCTTAACTGACTGAGCCATCCAGGTGCCCCTGAAAGATTTTATCTTACTTATGTTTAAGTAGGCTCCACGCCCAACGTGGGGCTCAGATTCAAGACCCTGAGATTGAATGGATGCTCTACTAACTGAGCTAGCCAGGCACTCTTAAATGGCCATTTTAGTTATTGAGTGAAGTTAAAGACTGACATTCTTTGTATGATTATGTATTTTTGCACAGACTTCTGTTTTTAATACTTATTACACTAATTAGTAATTCTTACATGAAATATTGTTTTTGAATTGCTTTTTTAGTGCATTCTATACTTTTTCATATAATTACCTGTTTGAAAATTAAGAGGTTATAGAATTGAAAATAACATCATAATTTTTGTTTCCATGATAGCCTAAGCAACTTTAGCCTTTATTAAATAAATGTAGAAAAATGAATATCCATAACTACATTAGTTCTTTAATTGGATATCCATATTATTTAATTGAACAATTCGGTGAGAGAAAATGTTTGCAAATATACATTAAAAAAGTAGAAAATGGCATTTTTACTATTTTATTAAGTAGAAATAAGTTATTAAGTGTGGAGTCTTCTAAGAACTATGATTAAATACTTTAGATGTTATACATTATAAATTCGGTTGTCTTGCATTATCTATCATTGTATACAGCCCTTTATTAATTATATTGTTTGTGTTATATAATTTTCTTAATATTTTAAAATGATTGTTGAAGATGAGAAAGCATTTACTGAGAAAATAATTTCACTTATTTTAACCTTTCTACAAGCATTGTAAAACTTCTATTTCATTTATTCTAGTAAATATGAACTTCTAGAAAAGTTTCTAAGTTTCAATGTACTTGGACATAGAAGTTATTGAATATTTATTTAAGAAATTATCACCTTGAGTGCAGTGTATTCTTTATGAAACTTCATGTAATATATTAAGGATTAAAAAGGTTTAAGTGCTCTACACTTTAAACTATTTTGATCCTTTTGCTTCAGAACTTAAACAGGTATTTTAAAATTCTACATTTTTATCACCAAACTTTTATATTATAGACCACAGACATTTTAGCTTATGGTTTTATGCATATTTGACAAAAATAACTTCAGTCCTATAGTAGTTAAGCACAAATTGTTCAGCATTTGCAGTTGTAACATAAATGCTAATTATAGTTTATTGGCAAACCGTTTAAGATTTTATGTACATGGACTTCAAGACATTTTCTTCCAAAACAGTTGTTACATTTCCCCGTTTCCTGCATGGTGGATTTTGAATTTAGCATCTGACATGTTTTCTCAACTACTGGTTTACAATGAAAACATGTAGGTACTCGAGGGAATGTGTTAAAAGCAAAAATTCTATGATCCTTGAAAGGTAAGTGACAGCACTGAGATTGTCACATCTGGATCAGAAATGTCTCATCTGTTTATCTATCTAAACAAACACAAATAAGATAATTAAGATCCTAACAAAGCATGTTTTGAAAAACAACTTATGGCTTTGAGTAGGTCTGAACCCAGTGATTTTTAAAATTTTTCTTTGTTCCCACATGTGAGTCGAAATGGATTGACCTTCAACAACAAATGCCTTTGAAGGATTACAGCAAATCTATTATTTCATATTTTGAAATTTGAAAGTAAAATTAATCTTCAGCTTTCAACCATCATATATATAATCATATACTTAAATATACATATTTATGTACCTATACACATAAACACACATGCATACGCATATATATAATCATGCACATTAGAGTATGCCTAATTATTCAGCTAAATTTACCTCACTATACTTTCATTCTTATTAGAATAGAGCTAATATGTTTCAGAGTTGCATACCTGTGGCAGTGAAATAACAGTCACACACAAAAGCAAAATAAATCCCTTGGAAAATCACAGTTGTTTACACTTAAAATAAGTTTTTAGCATCATATCAAGCCTTAACTTGACTTTTAAATTTAGCTTCATATGTATGTTATTAAGTTAAAGAAGAAATTTTAATGTAGACTAATATGTTCTAAATTGTATTAGTTTTAACTCTTAAAAAGACCTATTTTGATATTCTGAAGACAGGAAATTAAAATATTTTGTTTACATTCCAATCAATTTTGAATTAGTATAATCATAGTTTCCTGTTGAATTGCAAACATTTTCTTTAAATTCTCGTCATATGGCTTGCTATTAAATTAATATAATCATACTCTCTTGTTCAGGTAGTAAAGTAGTTGTTTAATTAAACATGTTATTTGTTTACAGTGTAGTGTTTCAGAAATGCTAGTTCAAAAGATAAGATAAGGACTTATATCAAACATTTCAATCTGACAAGTAAATTACATTTCTTCCACCGTAAATAGGTAAGCAGAAAACCATAGCAGTGATGAAAAGACATATTCTTATTACTCAGAGATATGATATGCAGTCTAAAATTATGAGCTTTTCCACTTTCAAGATTAAAACTAAATCTTGACTTTTAGTATTTAAAATATACATTTATTAAAATACTTTTAGTATTTTAAATATAATATTAAAATTGTCATTCCTCTATTGGCCAACTCAGAAGGTAAAAAAAAATAGTGGATGGATTTTGATATGAAAATCTGGATGAAATGAAATCCGTGGATTATTGAACATACACGAAGCCTCACACGAGAAGCCTCAGTCAATGCCATCTCAAGAGCAAACATTCAGAATGTCCCCCGTTTGTCAAAGCAGGATGGAAGAATTGTTTCTATTTTTTACGATTTACATTTTGTTAAGTAGCCTTTGCTGTAATTCCTCCTTTGCACAGAATGTTGGTTGTTGTAGCAATTACCATTGCTTTTACTACAGTAAAAGGCACCCCGCTAACTTTTAAGCTTATGAAATAAAAAAACTCAATAAAAATTATGTGTGCCAAGTAAAAATTTTATGTAATGTTTAATTTGCAAAGAAATTTGGATAATTTTCCAAAGCTTTATGGAACTAGAGGACAGGTTTTATGTTTTGGTTATCTTTTGTATAAGTAGAGCATAATGGCTGTTTTTGAGAAAATATTTCTGGTTTTTATTTTCTCATCAAAATTAAAACAGTATATGGGAAAACTAAATGATTGCTAATAGTTATGAATGAATATGTAGATCAGAACAAGGCAAATTGATAGTACTGTTACAAAACATAAGCAATCTGATTTTCTGTTTTTTATTCAAAGTTCAGCTATCTTGAGCTTGTTAAATGTTTCCAAATTACTGAAATATTGCCCCTTTATTTTATGAATGCAAGGCAAATATAACCAGCTATTTCTTCATTTTCTAATTGATTATCTACATCCTTCTGTTAGGTTTTTAGAATTATTATGATAGGAATATTGATATAATCAATATTTATTGAGTGATTATTATGTGCAAGACACTTTACATATGTTTACTATTTGGATACATTTGGTTATCTCTACACACACACACACACACACACACACACACACATGCTCATAATATACTTCAATATTATTAAGTAGATTAAAATTGTATATGAAAGAGAAATTAGGAACCGGTCGGTCTTTTAAAATTAAGTTAACAAAAAGGGATGTTAACATGTGGTAAAACCAATCTGGTGCTATTTTATTTTGGCAGTTATATTTTTTTTCTCTCCTCGGTGAACCACAAAGAAAGAAGATGGGTATGATTTTTACAGGGGTGAAATAGGTTGTCTGTCAGTTGGGTTTAGGCGACAGTCTGTCTGCGCGCCGTAAGATGATCCGCTGAGCACCAGAGGAAAGCGGGCAGGATTCCTGGCTTGCAAGAATAGATATTGATCTACCTTAGCCACCTAAACAATGCCTCACCTGTTTGCCTTGTCCATACCTTATTTTACGCAGTCTAATGCTTGTTTTGTTTGACTTTTCTTTTATTTCTCTGGATCTGAGCTTTGATACACTTTGGGGAGTACATAAACACAGTGTTGTACTTGAACATCACCATACTTCTTAGTCCTCTGGTGGTTTAGGGACCACCCCTCCCTCTTGAATAGCTCTGTTATTGAAAATTATGAGCCAGAGCTAAATTACTAGGCCTCATACAGAAGTAGTTGATCCAGAAGCCTAGTGTCCAATAACACTGAATGTGAGATGCTTCTAATTACTGCCCTATGGACCTCGTTTAAAATTTCTTAAATTTCAGCTTGTAAAAGGCTTTATTATTATTAATTCTTTCTTTTCCTCAGCAGATAGTTGAAAGATAAGCTACAGTATTTAGAATTCTAACCATTTTTTGGAGCACAACTATGTTACTATGTACTGCCTCAAGCACTAATGAAATACAAAACTACATTCAGCTTCCCAGTAAACTATAATATAAATATTTTACCGGCACTTATTATTAGTTTGCCATTTCCTGCTGACAGCTATTCCAACTTTGCCAGCAGGCACTGGATCTCACAATTGTATTATGTTTTGAACAAATAGCAACAAACAAAAATTCTCACAAAATAAATGAACAAGATTTCCTGGGAAAAAAACCTCTTCCAATGTTAAATGAATATTTCTTTCAAACTCTGACATGTAATATTATTTAATTTGCATCTTGCACATTTCACTTTTACTGGAAAACAATTAAGTTAACGAGGAACTAAATAATGTGCACTCAGGGATAATTTAGTAGTACTAGTTTGATTTTAAGGTTTCTTTAAAAAACTTTTTGCTGTTCTAGAGAAGCCCTCATCCTAATGCTTGTACTGATAATGGAGCACTCTGGTTTTCAAATGATACAGTTTAAAGACTCGCAGAAAATGGAAGGATCCTTTTGAGAACCACAAAATGAAAAGGTTCATATAAAACTGTGCTTTTTTTTCTGTGCTGTCTAGAAAGACCATAAAACTTACCAACTGATGAAATCTGAAAATGCTTAAAATATGTCTTGGCTTTAAACTGAAATAATTTCTACTAATGCTGCTTCTGTCAGTGATAATCACTAACCAGCAAACATCATCCACGCCTTTGTCCTACCCTTGCTTCATTACAGCTCACTTGCATAAAACATCACCTTTGTTAAATCAAACCCTTCACTTACTTAACCTTCACCTGCTTAACAATTGAATGTGGCTGGAACACACACACACACACACACACACACACACACACACACACACCGATGCTGACTCGCTCACTCTAACTTTGGAATCACTTTCCTCAAGGAGCTCTTTAATTCTGTGTAGCCCTTCATACTACATTTACTTACTTCATTCCTAACATGTAGATGATTGTTTTACATCTTTTTTCCTCAGATCTCCAGCATGTCTTTCCTCATCGTCATCCTACACTGCTGTCCATGATTTCTGCCCCACTAAGAATGAAGCAAACAGAAGAGCATTTCCATGAGCTTCTACTTCTACATCTACTGAGCTAACTGTATTTTACTATATTTGTGCAAATTTACTGGAACTTTTTATTCCCATACTCCTCAAAAAAGGCTAGCCCACTCTACTTGTGTACCAACCAGATCCTAGCCTTCTGTCCCCTCCTCGATCCGGAGAACCTAGCAATTCTCTCTTCTCTTCCTTGCACCACATATACTTCCCTCCACACTGCATGGTTCACACCAGCACAAACAGATGTTATTTCTTGCGCTTCTAAAAAAACTCACTTTTGACTCCGTTTCACTTTGTCTCATTCTCTTCACAATCTTTCCTCCTCTCTCTTTTAAAACAAAATCCCTTGAAAAAGAGTTTCTTTATGCAGTTTTAAATTTCTCTCTCCTATCCTTTCTTTAACCTAAACAGACTGTTAGCGCCAGAACTTCACTGAAATTGCTTTTCTCAAGGTCATCGGTGAATTCCATGTTGTCAAATCAGATGGTCAATTCTCCGGCTTCAATCTAACTTGAACTCTCATTAACAGTTGACACACTGATCGCTATCTCCTTCTTACAACATTTGGCTTTATTTGGCTTCCAAACTTATGTTGTTTTGTTTTATGTTGGTTTTGTTTTCCTACCTCTGGATGTCGGATTAGGCGGTTAGACAAGAGCTAGGAGGGATAAAGCAGATGCCGACCACACCCTCGGAACCACCCTCCAGGTTAACAGCCACACCTTCAGAGCAACCTGAAGATCTAACGTAACAGGAAAGCCAGGAGCTGGCTCAAAGGCCGCAAAGGGACTTCTAAGAGCTGAGCATGCCCCTAAAAGGTGTGGCCTTAAGGCCACAGCCAAAGCTTATTAGAAACTCATTAATATAAAATATATACAGAAATACAATCATAACACAGTGCATCATGGGTGGGTACTTGGCGCCAAAGCCAAAATGTTATATAACCACCAGCTGTCAATCAAAAATGTCAATCATAGCTAATTTACATATGCAGAAAGCAGGCCTAAAAAGATGCTGCTAGTGTTTCTCCCGGACACTCCCGTGGTTGTTCTGTCAGCAGCCTGATTTCTGTCTTGAAGGTGTACTGTATTTACACTTAGCCTACTCAGTAAACTCTATCTTTTCGCTCTGGTCTTGGGGCTCCAAATCTTTAGTACATCTGGGGCAAGACCTCAGAAGCCCGGTAACAGTTCCATCTCAGATTTTTTGTTGTTCCCTGACTTCTAAGTATCACAGTGTCTCTCGGCTCAGTACTTACATCAATTATTTTTTTGATCCTTAATAATTACTTCGTTGAACTTATCCACTCTCAGGGTTTTCATTGCCATTGATACAATTTAATATACAAATCTATGTTTAATATAACAATAATATGAAAACATACAGTTTCATAAAATATATTCATATGTAAAATACATAAATATATTGTAGATAAGCCTATAAACATATCATATATCAATTGGTATTGTATATAAACCAGCCTGGGTGGCTCAGTTGGTTAAGGTCAGACTGTGGCTCAGGTCATGATCTCACAGTTCGTGGGTTCTATCCCTGCATCCAGCTCTGTGCTGACAGCTCAGAGCCTGGAGCCTGCTTCTGAGTCTAGGCCTCCCTTGCTCTCTGACCCTTCCCCGCTCAGGTAGTCTTTCTCTCTCTCAAAAGTAAATAAACATTAAAAGAATTTAATAAAAACAATAAATTGGCATATAGCTACAAGTGATTCAGATTTCTTCTGTGAATTACATTATTTACAGCTACCCACAACATATGTCCACTTGGATAGCAAATATACATCTTAAGTTTAACATGTCCAAACATGGTCTTTTCCCATAACCTACTCTTCACCCTACTCTTTTCCTGTTCAGGGAAAGACAACTCCATTCTACTAATTAAACAAAATAAAATTCCTTAGCCTGGCCTTTGGCTGTTACTTTTCTTTCACATGCAACATTCAGTCTGTCAGTAATTCATGTAGGTGCTATTCTCAAAATGTACCCAAAGTCATCCATTCCTTGCCACCCTCACTGGCACAACCTGGTCCAAGCCATTCATCCCATCTCACCTGTATTACAACCGCCTCTGCTTCTGCCCTGGTCTCATTGATTTTACTCAGTCGACAGCCAGGAAATGTTCAAGTCTAACTCAGGTAATCTCATTTCTCTGTTCAACTTCCTACTGTTCTATTATTTTAGTTGGGCTAAAAGCCAAAATCCTTGCGAAGATTATAAAGCCTTGCATGATCTGTGCTCCTCCTTATCCTTCTGACTTCATAATCACTTTCTCTCTGCCTCAAGCACTCTATCTGGCCACTGCAGCCTACTAGCTATTTCTCAAAGGTATTGAAATAGCTCCTGTCATAGGACTTTTGAATTTCCTGTTGCCTCTGCTGGGAAAGCTTCCCCTACCCCCCACCCCCCACCCCCATACAACAAATGTGTTATATGGCACATCTATGCCTTACCTCCTTTACACAGATTTCAATGTGCCCTTCCCAAACTATACTATCAAAAATTTCAACCCTTCTCCCATGATTCATATGCCTTCTCCACTCTATTTTTCTCCATACCATTTAGCTAACATACTATATATATTTTACTTATATAACTTGTTTATTGTTCATCTTTCCCACTAGAATTCAAGCTCCATGATGTCAAGGGATTTTGTCTTTTTTCATCTTATTTTGTCTCTGATAAATCTCCAATTCTTAACACATGTCCTAAGGGTGATAAATACCTGTTTAATGAAGAATGAATAAGTGGATAATTTAGAAAAGGCTGTGTAAAAATATTTTATTAAATTTAAACTTTTTGTAACTATTTTTTTTAATTTTTTAAATGTTTTTTTATTTATTTTTGAGAGACAGACAGAGACAGCACAATCAGGGGAGGGTCAGAGAGAGAGGGAGATACAGAATTGGAAGCAGGCGCTAGGCTCTGAGCTAGCTGTCAGCACAGAGCTTGACGCGGGGCTCAAACCCACAAGCCATGAGATCATGACCTGAGCCGAAGCCGGGTGCTTAACCGACTGAGCCACCCAGAAGCCCCATAAATTTTTGTAACTATTTACAAATTGTATGATGTCTGATGAATTGAGGAAACAATTAGTAATGCGTATTTATTATCTGAGTCTTCTAGTCTGACCTGCCAACTCTATCATTGCACTTGTTAATTTCAAAAGCTCTGCTATCAGGCATATGATAGTTTAGTCTTATATCTCCTAGATTTCCCACTTGAAAATGCTAGTTAGTGGCTATCATAAAATTTATAAAATTCATTATGAGTGAGAGTACTTTAAAATCAACTATTCTGGAATTTAAAAAATTACCTATTCTGGAATTTTAAAAATTGCAATCAGAAGGAATGTGTGCTTATCTCCTTCTCCTCTGGTTCTTTGTATCTACTTTTCCCTTGGCCCTGTAGGCTTTTACTCCTTTTTCAACTTTTCAGTCTCTGTCCTTGAAGTCTCAGCTTAGATGGCACTTTCTTGATAAAATCTTCTCTTAATCACTTCCATCTCCGTAAATAGGGTCTAAGAATCAGGTTAAGGACCATACTTAGTTTCGTCTATCATGACACTTACCACACATGGTGAAAATGTTTATCTTTTAGTCTCTTATAATAAACAGACCTCAAATGAATTAAAGGCAGGGCTCTTGTCTCATTTTGTTTTGCATACATCTCACAAAACTCAATGGCTAAAATATGAACAAATATTTAATTATGTCCTAGAGATAGGACATAATCAATTACATTGAGACTCCTGAGATTATGAAACAGGTGCTGTGTCTGTTTTGTTCGTGTTTGCATTTTGTGTCTATGCATAACTCGTATTTAATACATGGTGTTGAAAGCAATTCTATGTAGTGAAATTAACAATGAATATAGGCACATATATACTTATCAGTGCTTTCTTTTTTAAAATGTTTTTTTAAAGTTTATTTATGTATTTTGAGAGAGAGTATGTGTGGGTGCAAGCAGGGAAAGAGCAGAGAGAGAAAGGGAACCCTAAGCAGGCTTCACACTGCCAGCAGGATGCAGAGCTCCAACTCACAAACTGAACCATGAGATCTGAGGTGAGCTGACACAAGACTCAGCCGCTTAACCTTCTGAGCCACCCACGCACCCCAGCATATCATTGCTTTCTACTGCCTGTGTTGGTAAGATTCAAAAGGTCTTCAAGAACCATCACCTGGTAAATGCCCTCTGTTAACACAGGACAAGCATATCCCACTGACTTAGGTTTTGGGTACTTTACAAAAATCTTTATCTTTTTAGATTCTTGTTTTCTTTTAAAATCTTGAGAATATCTTTTATGACAAAGTTGTGTTCCTCTAGGACATTTTGAGGAGATCCTTTTCCCAAAAGCCAATTTGCAGAAGGCTGATAGTCAAGTTTGTTTCTTTTAACTCTTCAGCTTTTGTCATTATAATAGCATTTTAAATAATGTTCAATTGCTCTCTGTCTCAGCTTCCTATTTGCATTTGTAGCCTAAGGGGTAGAAAGTGGAGGACACAGAGTAGAGAAAGTGGAGAAACTGAGGAGCACTCAAACTTCGTATTTAGCCAACTTTATATCATTTGCACAATATGAAACACGCATATTACTCAACTGCAAGAACTGGATTGGCTCTTGTTCTAGTCTCATGTGCAAGGTAATTGCCAAGTGAATCAATATTCCTCCCCACTCTCAACAATCACTTACCATATCTCTTTCCTAAAAATACAATACATTTTTATTAAAAGAACATTCTGACCCACAGATTGAAGAAAATATCTGTAAATCACATATATAATAAAGGACATATATCTGTACTATATATTAAAAAACTCTTATGATTCAACAATAAAAAGTAACTCAATTTAAAGACAAAAGATTTGAATAGATGTTTCTCTAAAGGAATATTCAAATGGCCAATAATCCTCTGAAAAGATGCCCAACAACATAAGTCACTAGGAAAATGCAAATCAAGACCAGTATGAGATATCACTTACACCTATGAAGATGGCGAAAATTAAAAAAGGTGAACAACACAAAAGTGTTGATGAACATGTGGAGAAATTGGGACGCTCCTATATTGCTGGGGGAATGGTAAAATGGTACAGTCACTGTGTAAAACAATTTGGAAACTCCTCAAAATGTTATCTTTGTCTCTTGCCTGAGATCGAGTCCCTGGTTGTGGATTGCTAGAGGCCACTTTATTGACTCACTTTGAGTTGATGAAGCAGGTCCTTCAACAGGTTCCTGAGAAAGCCTAACTGGAAGGTCAGTTACTTGAGACATGACCTGGAAAGACTATATTCTGTTCTCACATTTGACTGATAGGCTGGTAGGAAATATTTTTTTTAATCAGTATTTTTGTTATTTCTTCACTGTTTTCCACTTTCTACTGAGTGATGCTATTGAGCTACTGAATCCTATTTATGACTCTGACTGTTGTTTGCTTGTTTATATTGCAAAACATAATTAATTCTCCTAATTCCTCTCAGGCATGGCTACTCATTCAAAGTGAAGTGAAACAAATTCTATAATAATGCAGAATATAGGAGAGTTTAAAATTCAACTTAATGGTCTAGACAATGTATATGGCTCAATGGATTTGCCCAATAAAATGAACTTTTCTAACTTTTGCTAGCTTTATTGGAATTTCTTTTGATACACAATAGATGACATCTTACTTCCACTTAGAACTGTGGTCAGATGGCAGTTAACATATGGTGGGGAATCATTAACTAAAATGAAATCCTTTTCTGTAAAACATTTTTTCTTTAAAGTTCTGACAAAGTCATTCTATGGAGAAAAAAAAAAAGCTTTCAACTGCCAAAGTAAAGTGCTCAGGGAAGAGGAGATTAGAGAAAATACTAAAAAGAGAAGAAAACTTTTGAACTGACAACCCATTTATTTATATTTGCCAGATAATTACGTCAGATCCTGCAACACTCTGATTATGAAATAAAGGACGGAAGAAATTAACTGGATTAATTCAGTCAACAAAATTGTCAGTTTTTATTTCAATTGTTTCCAGAGTTTTTCAACCAGGTGGGTAAGTGAAAAGATATTCTCTATCCTTCTGCCTTGGGGGTATATCAGAATCTCAGCAAAGGGAGTTGAGACTATAGGGCTGCGTGGTTAAGCGAAGAAGTAACGTGCAGATATTTTGTATGAGGTCCCTGAGGGATTCAGATACTCCTCCTTGCTGGTTTAACCAATGCAGGTTTGTATTTCCACTTTACAGTAGCCACTTTACTCAGTCTCTCAACTGCCTTTTATCTACCTAGTCCTGCTACGACTTCCCCCTCCTCTCCATTTTCGGAAGGGAAACTAATTGTGATAAAGTGAGACATTTTGTAGTGAAAAGGATACAGTTTTAATACCTTTAAAACATTTCAAAAAGCAATACAATTAGCTAAGCACTTATGTTTTATTAGTAATAGCAAGCAAAATTAATAAGTAAATTCAACTAAAAATGATTATGTGTCAGAGTGTATAGTTTTTACGTTGACATTTCACATAATCTGACTTTGCTTAGAAGAGAAATCACTCGGCTGTTAAAATTACTTTTAAAGAGCTGTCAAAATTGAAAAACCTGCTGTCAAAAATATGATGAGAAAAGTTTAAAAATGGTAAAGTATGTTGACTTAGATAAAAAATATTACCTTCATGAAGGAAAACTTGAATATTTATCATGATCTTTAAAAGGGATGACTTTTTCTCCCTCCCTGAAACTGGACATCTTTGATTTAAAATTTATACCCGGATACACAAATGAAACCATTTATATTGTACCACAGTGAGAACATTACTATGACTTATTTTGCCTCATTTTTAACTGAAGAGGACTTTTAATCCTTGTCCTGGTTTCAGCTTCTTGGACTTCTGATATATGTATTGACTAAACAAACACGTTTTAACTAATAGAAGAATGCAAATATATGTTTTCTGGAAAGCATGGTGATATTTTTATATTTTAATTCTGCCTATTCGAATTATAAGAAAATAGTATCTCCTATAGGTCGGATGCTCATTATGCACTACTTAGAGTTTGAATTCCAAATGGTTAATTTTGAGACTTCACACTAATCTTTAGTTAAAGATTGATCCTCTGTCCCTATCATAATATAATACAAAACACATAAATATTTGAGGTCCTTGGAGTTGAGGGAAGATAGATTAGTAAAACCAAGCCTCTTTTAAGGTCCTTCCATTTTACCTTGAGTAAAATCTGTCAACAGTTTAAACCTCAAAGAGTTGAACTTCTCTTTGAAATCGTCACTACGATTCTCCAGAATATGTTAAACATTTGATTATCCGTTCTTAATAAAAATTAATAAGAATTTATATTTAGGTGAATAAAATATATGAATATGAAATAAAACACAAGATTT
Organism: Suricata suricatta; assembly: GCF_006229205.1. Lineage (NCBI taxonomy): Eukaryota > Metazoa > Chordata > Mammalia > Carnivora > Herpestidae > Suricata > Suricata suricatta. The sequence continues at coordinate 65,156,622 of NC_043708.1, read as the reverse complement.
CCCCCTGATTTTTCTGCCTACATAAATAATATAAGACTTAAAGTTGGTAGGCTGAGTAACTGCTTTGCCTAATTGTTAATGTTATATGACCTTAGGTGTTTGCCTCTTTCTCCATATGTAAAATATAAATAATTGTAGCAATTACCCATCTGACACATTCACAAAAATCTTATGAGGATTAGTATACAAGTGATTGAAAAGCACTTTGTGGATATAAATGTTTGAACAGCTCTGTTTTATAAAGAATAAAAATAAAGATATAGCTATAATAGAGTGGATTATCTGAGCTAGAATTGCAGAAGGAAAAAATTTTCCCTGCAGAAAGAATAACTCAGTATAATTGTCCGTGATGAGCAAAGAATATCATTTTACGGTAGTTATTATTTTATTGTTAAGTGAAATAATTTAGGGCTGGCTAGTAGATATCCTAATATTTACATAATCTTTTATTGCCTCTAGTTGTAATCATCAAAATTTTAAAAATTGAATTTCACACACTGCACTATATATATATATACATAAACATATAAATATAAACACACAAGCTTAAGCAATAAAGGCACTTACAAACATTGCAATGAATGAGAGAAGTGTAATTTCATAGCATCAACTTGAAATGCCAGAATAATTTTAGGAGATGTCAACTATATAGAAAATTAAGTGTGAGGCTTGCAAATTTAAACATATTTAAATCTGAATATATAAAACTTATTGTTCTCACAATCATGTTGACATACCCTTATTATACATGTGCACAAGAAACTATAAATTTAGAACTCTAACTGGTAATCCAAAATAGAGTATGTGTACATTGAAGAAAAGTTTGTGTTGCTATGGGAACTTTGGCTTTGTTTACATTATATTGCAAACTATATTATGTGCCTTGGTTCACCTTAATGACTACCTTCATATATTGCTAATTATACTATTTTCCCTCATTCACTCTGATGATTAACTCCTTAAGGTTAATACTGCTCATCTTTATTGAGTTAGCTCATATTTTTCTTGAATACAGAAATACGAACTTACATTTACCTTCATTTGTGAAAATTGCATTATGCATGTCACCATCACCTGTTCATTACATTAAGTAAAAGGAGTTTTAGCTTTTATGAAATTTGCAAAATTACATTTATGAAAATTATAAGCTTGACCTTGTTTGCCTATAGATACAACATATTCCAAATCGTAGAAAATAAAATTTGTGAACATTTTCTGTTTACAAAAGTGTATAATTTCCTCATTGACAATTTCTTGTAACATTTTTAAAGAGAAACTCTAGGCCATTAAAAAAATCATTCACATTTTCAATATATAGGCAAAGATGAAATGATGAAAAATTCATTATGTGTATGCAGAATCCCTTCTGAGTTAGTAGGACTATACAGAGCTAGTTAGTACTGAATGTGTTAAATCATAAATATACCTGTAGAGCAGACATTGAATCTCAAGGCTTTTGTTACCTTTCCATACTTTCCAATTAAAAAACTTGAATTTCAGAAAAATTTTAGAATGAAAATTATGTATAGGTTATTTCAATTAGGATAAACTGGGATGGATATCTTTACTCAGAAATGATCTCTGGGTTCCTACCAGGTGCGAGATATGTGCTGGACATGGGTGTCCGCGATCATACAGGTAAGCTCTCATGAGGCTGGAAATGTGCAAGAAGCAATTACAATGTAGTCTTGTGATGAGCCTATACTTTATAAAGCTCTTGTAAGATCCCTCAGGATTTCCTTTTTGGCTTTAGTAGTGTATTTATTGTGAGATGATACATAGGTGGTCTCTGAGCTACAAAAGGTGAAATAACATTCTCTTATTACAAGTTGATAAAAGTAAAAGGTAAAACATTTTTCACAACATAAACCACATACTAATCCTCTATGTCTACTTTTATAACTTTACACAGATAATGAATTAAGTCAATAGGCACTATTATATACACACACACACATACAGCATATAAAATATAAAAGGCACTATAATATTTGGAAAATTTCAGGACTAGTATTCATAGGACACCACAATATATATTTTATTATTATTTTATTGTCTTAAAAAAGTTTATTTATTTTGAGAGAGACAGAGAGAGTGCACATTCAGTGGGGAAGGGCAGACAGAGAGGAGAGAGAGAATCCCACCCAGACAGACCCTGTGCTGTCAACTCAGAGCCCAACACAGGGTTCAAGCTCAGTAATCTTGAGGTCATGACCTGAGCCAAAATAGAGTTGACACTTAACTGATTGAGTAGCGCCCCTTCATTTTAATATCCCAAAGAAGGATGACTTGCAAGTAGACATTTCAAGCAAAACTACAGCTACAAAGTTCAACAAAGCTCAAGCAGGGCTTGAACTCATGACCTTCAGATTGAACTGAGATCAAGAATCGAATGCTTAATTGACTGAGCCACCCAGGCATCCCTATAAAATTGTACTCTTGATAGTATTTGTTCTTTGGGGGAGTCTTTGAATCTCCAAGGGATAAAAGCAGAGAATAGAATTATATACACTGAAGAGGTTCATAACAGGTCTCTCCAAAGTGTGCCATTTTGGGATGTGGGCTATTTTGAGTAAATGCAATTAAGACCCAGAAGTTCAAGAAAACCTTTTACTTCTCCCTGAAACTACTAAAAAAAAAATATTTATATAAGGGGCCTGGCCCAGAGAAAGAGCTGTTACCAAGGGACAACTTCTATATCGGAATGACCTATCCATACGGCAGGACAGACATCTAATTACTACACATCTGCTCTTCTTATTCTGAGAATCATCTTCCTCGTCTTTGAAGCCCTCAGCCTCTATCTCATTCCTTTTCTCAAGATGGCGTATAAGTCTCAACTGCCTGACTTATTCCTGGTCTCATATTTTTCTGGGATCTCCATTTGTATGTATTAAATTTTTTTTCTCCATCAATCTCTTTTATGTTAATTTGATTATTAGACCAGCCAAAAATCTAGAATGGTAGAAGGAAAAGTTTTTCCTCCCCAACAACACAGTAATCCATATAGTAAAGGCCATAAAGATTTGCAGCACAGGGAAGCCTGGGTGGGTCAGTTGGTAGAGCATATGACTCTTGGTCTCAGGTTGTAGGTCCAAGCCCTACGTTGTGTGCAGAGATTACGAAAAAATAAAATCTTTAAAAGAAATCCCAAGATCTGCAGCACAGTGAGAAGGTGTCTCTATTCCTTCTCATTGTATAGAAAGTTTGTGAATTGTGTTGCCTATTGTTTGTCATGTTCTGTTCTGTTCCTCAAATACAGAGAAGCTATGCTTCCAGTTGGAGTATCTACTGAGTTGCAGTCTGCCAGAGGGAACAAGTCAGCAGCAAATTTTGAAATTGTCAAAGTGGGACTCCAGTTGTCTTTAAGGATGTGGGCACAGATGAGTCCCTGATGGTTGATGTTGTAGTAATGGACTCTGGTGTGGAAAGTAAGTTTCGGTGGCTTACATGGATAATCAGATGAAAATGTGATATCCAAGAAAACCACACCACCTTCACACACAGAGCCTGGTGGACCAAGTGTAGTGAATCTCTGCTTTAGGACGAGCATGGCAGTTGGGAGGAGAAACATGGTGCCTTTGGTTGGTTCTTCTGAAGTCTTTTCACACAAGTGGTAGATAATTTAGCGGTGGTTTTCCTAGACAGTTTGGTGTTTTTGTTTTTTTCCTGTTGGGTGACAGAAGATTTTCTTTCTTCTTGTTCTTCAGGCTCTCTGATTTGCATCTGAACTACCATTGCCAGTGCTGGGGCTCTCATCATTGGATCTTTGCCTATCACCACTGGACATGTTGGTGAAATTATTTTTTTGGAAAATTCTATTGTTCATCTGGCCTGTTCATACAGTCCTACATGTGGGGTGGGGAGAGGGGGAAAACACTTTTTTAAAAGAGATTCAGGTAGCTGGGAGTGGGGGTTGAGGGAACAGGGAAAAAAAGAAGCCAAGGAGATTTGGGTTGAGGAGTGTGGCAAATTGAAAGGAGGAAGGATTATGTCTGCTAGAATTTTATAAAGGGTAATTATTTTTTAAAGGCATGGCCATTGATGATATTCGCAGGCAGGCTGGTTTAGGTCAAGAAGCAGTGGTTTGTGGAAATAAGTTTACCTGACACCAAGGTGATAGACAAACAACATTTTGCTTTGTCAAAACCCATAGGACTTTTTATAGGACCAGGATGAATTTTAGTGTGTGAAAAAAAAAACAGTTTAGAAGGTTGAGAGACCTAAGAATGGGAGACATACTGTCACACAACAATCTAACCATATGACATTAACAAAACAACCTCACTGCAGGGATAGGGAAAAAAGGTTCTGGCCTAAATGAGTTTGAAAATGAGTGGATTCTGTAAGACCAAAATGCAAAGGAACTGCACCTAAACAAATATAACTTCAGCTAGTTTTTGTTTTCCACAGAGCTGTGAACTAACAATTCTGAAGCCACTATGCATATACGCTAGAATCGTACAGGTAAGTAGATGAATGAAGATGGTAGAAGCCAGGTTTCTCACTCTTGGAGCTGGAGCATACAGACCAAAAAAAAAAAAAAAAAAAAAAAAAAGGCTAGAATGATACATTTGGTAACAAAATAGAGTGGGAGACAACAGCATAAACTCATGTTAGCTTAATACAGACTCAGAAGGGTACATATAGAAATATTTATAGATACATGTACATACAAAAGTTAATAGACCCCCATGTATTTCCTTATTTTGTTAGATAAAAGGGCCTAGAAGCAAGGACACCTAGTAGCAGCAGGGACACTTAGCACACATAACACTTAGTTCTTGGTTTCTAGAATCATTCTCCAATTAAGGGAAATAGTGCTCCTTGGAGAAATAACTGATTCTAGAGCTGTGACATGGAATATACAAGATGAGCCTGCAGAACCTTATAGTGTCAGAAAGTAAGGAAGGACTCACACACACACACACACACACACACACACACACGTGACAGTATGTCAACAGGATATAGAAGCCAAGTGAAATAGCTCCTGATGGCCAAAGCTGAAATGATTTGAGCACCAAAATAAAGTAGCATTGAATGATAATCCAATGCATAAGGTCAATATTCGTGAATCCATTCTAGAATAAATAAATTGTTGAGTAAACTGACAATTGGAAGCGAATAGACAATCTCTTGTGAAGTAGAATCCCAAATGATTTATATAGAGAGTCTACCCATCTACCCTTAAGGAGATGGAGTATAACTCCTTACTTCATAAGTGTTGGCTACATGTAGCGATTTCCTTCCAAAGGGTACAGAATGAAAAGGTGAGGAAAAAAGAGTAACTTTATAGTGGAGAAACCTGACAAGCACTACTTGAGCCAGGTGACCAAGATTAACATAAACAGTGACAAGTCATATCGGTAATATGTATTCGTGATACATGAGAAGAAGAGCACTTACTCAAGTGCTCTTCCTCCCGAAGACACACGCTCCCATGTAATGAAAAAAAACACATTAGGCAAATCCCACCAGAGGGACACTGAACAAACTAGTATTCCTCCAATCTCTCAAGATTATCAAAAACAAGGAAAGTCTGAATAACTGTCACAACCGAGAGAAGCCTCAGGAGACCTGACAGCTAATGTGATGTCTTGGTGGACTTGTGAAACAGAAAAGAGCCTTTGGTGAACAATAAGGAGATGTGAATAAAATACAAACTTTACTTCATAATAGGGTATCAATATCTGTTCATTAATTGTGACATATATATACCATACTAATATGTTTATAATAGGAGAAACAATATGTAGTATATGGGAGTTCTTTGTACGACCTCTGAAACTTCAGTTTATATAAAAATAAAAGGGTTATATAGACCAATCCTTGCTAAACACTCCAAGCCAGACTGGGCTCCAATCTTTATCTCCAGTGAACCTTCTAGATCTGCTGCTCTTGCTCAGTCAGATAAACTCTCACCAAGGGTAAAGGAAATGTGAAAGTAGCTTAAGTCAGTCAATTTTTTCAGGTTTTATTAAAACAAATTCTGATGCTATGTGTCTGTCCTGTCTCTCTTGTTCTTCTCCTTTTGTTGCTTTATAACAGCTCATTGCTTGTAACTTCCTTGTCATCGACTATTGACCATTTTCTGCATCCACAGCTCTGAGAGTGACTACTTGCAGACTTTGAATGCACTGCTTGATTAAACCTTTCTATTTAATAATGTGTGTGTGTTTCTAATGTTTTGCTTATTTAGTTGTCTCCTTCCTACCTCTCTCCACAGCATCCCTTTCCACCAATTTTGAATATTTTGTTTTGATTTTTATTATCTCAGTTTCACCAAACAGACTTTATCATGCTAGACCTTGATATAAAACTTGGTGCAATCACTTACTAAATAATTAATAAGAAAGATAAGGAATTTTGTGTAAGTACCTATATCTCAGTCATTGTCTTACTTCAAGTTATATATTTTAGTTTTACCATATTCTTATCAAAGCATTGTTTGCTACATTGACTGCTATATAACTTGTAAATGACATACTTAAACCAATAATTGAAAAAGTTTTTTTTTCATTTTGTAATAACTTAAAAGTTATAGAAATGTCACAAGAATAGTACAGAAACTTAACTTGGATAGAATGTTTTTGTGTCTTTTAAAAATGTTCCCAATAAGGCCTTTTATACTATTTTATTTAAAGTTTATTTTTTTAGTAATCTCTATAGCCAGCACGGGAACTCAAACTTATGACCCCAAGATTAAGAGTCCCATGCTCTTCTGACTGAGCTTATAGTATTTTTTAACACTGATAGAATATTCAGTCTAGGATCATGTATTATATTTAATTTCTATGTCTTTTGTTTGTTTGTTTGTTTTCTTTAAGATGGAAACAACTTCCTCAGATTTCTTTTTTCAAGAATTTATTTTTAAGTGAGGCTTGAACTCAAAACACCAAGATTGAGTCATATGCTCTACTGAGTGAGCCAGACAGGCAACCCCAGACTTACTATTTTTTTAAATCTTTCGTAGCATTTGACCTATTTCAAGGCCAATTATCTTATAGGATATTCCTGAATTTATATTTGTCTGATTTTTCTTTATGATTAGACTCAGGTTGTGCACTCCTAGCACACACAGAATACAACAGATCTCCTTTTCATGGTATCATATTCATAGGCCCATCTTGTTATTGATTTTGCTCACCTGTTTCCCCCATTGCATGGTGACCATTTTCTTCTGCAACCAATGAACAATTCTGCAGGGAGGCATTTAAGAACCATGTAAATATTCTGCTCCTTGTCATCACTTTACCGCTAGATTTAGCATCCATTGATGATTCTTATTTGAACTCGTAACTATGAGGGCTGTAAAATAACAATTTTCCAACTCTTTCACTATCTATATTTGTGGTGTCATATTATGGTAATGGAGATAACTGCTCCTGTGGGCCTGTCTCTACTTTTTCTTCCTTCCTCTCTCCCTCCCTCTCTCCCTCCCCCCCTTCCTCCCTCCTTCCCTCCTCCCTCCCTCCCTCATCTCTCTCTCTCTCATCTATCAATCTATCATCTTTCACTATTATGGACTTACAGATTCTATTTTAACTATTGGATTATATAGTATAATATATGTTGGATTATATATTATTTATTTTGAGTCTCAAATCCTTCCATATTTGGCCAACAGGGGACCCAATAGCCTAGCTTCTGTGTCTTCTTGACTTTTATTCTTATTATTCTTTTTTTAAAAAATATTATCTCTCTTACACAATAAGATATTATAGACTAATTTGTACTTTACTTGACCCACCTTTGATGATTTTGTGTGGCAGTAGATATGCTCATTATTGGTGTATTATTGTCTCCAGACCCTTTTAACAGAGGTATAATGTGCTGCATACATGAAATTAGAAATGCATACTGATGCCTTCAACTGCAAACCAAATCTATAGGGTTTTTCTACATTTTTATCTCTCTTCTTCCACAGGAAAAACCATGACTCACAACAACACTAACTCATTTGTTCAATTATCTATACACAGAATAACATATGTGCTAGGAAGAATTCAAAATTCTTGTTGGTTCTTGACTTTCTCTAGATTGACTGTATATAGTCAGAGTATTGTGTTCAAAAATAGCTTGTATTATTATATTTTCCTTCTTCAGTTATTTATGCTTTTTATTTGAAATACTTTTGGGTTATTATATTTTTGGGGGGTTTGCATTTAGTTTTAGGTCTTTCCCCCCATTCTTATTAAATACTCATTAAGTTTAAGTTTCTGGTTATATAGAAAACTTCCAAATAGAAACTATTTTTAAGAGGCATTCCCAAACAGTGGCATCTACCCCATATCCCTTCCATTTGATTCTTTCCACTGTGCATATGGATAACCAATTTTATTGCTCTCTGGTTTATATTTCATGTTTTTATTTTCAAAAAACAGATTTTAATATGTGTTCTATTTACCCTCTTCAAAGTACTATGTGGTTTCTCTCGCCTGTAGATTCTGACTGACACACTTTCACTGCAGTGTATCTTCAAATAATATTATCCATTTCCCTTTCACCATTTTTATGGTACATAAAATTTTTATTTTACTTTATTTCTATCAACATTTTTAAATGAATTTTTAATATTTGTCTTAAATGCTGTTTTCCTTTACAGGAGTTTAAATGTTTTATGCTTAACCCATTGTTAAATTTCATCTAGGGAATTTATCTTTGCAGATATTGTATTTCTGTAGAAGTTTTACATTTTTGTTATGTATTTCATATTTTGCCTCACTATGTTCATGTTACTCAAATTCTTAAGTATATTTTTTGACACCTATTTCAAAGTCAGTTTATGCTAATTTTTTCATTTTTATCATTTGTGGTCTTTTTGTGTTGGCTGATTTGTCTTTTTTAAAAATTTTATTTAGTTTTGAGAGAGAGGGACAGAGCAGGAGTGGGAGGGGGGCAGAGAGAGAGACACACACAGAATCTGGAGCAGGCTCCAGGCTCTTAGTTGTCAGCACAGAGCCCAATATGGGGTTTGAAATCACGAACCATGAGATTATGACCTGAGCCGAAGTTGGACATTTAACCAACTCAGCCACCCAGGCACCCCTGGCTGATTTATCTTTTAACTGTGAATTTAATTTTCTTTCTCTCTCACATGTGTAACAATATTTTATTGAAATAATGTATATTATAAGTTTTATGTTGCTGTTTTATTTTTAAAGTTTCCTTCAAAATTTTATTTGTTATTATATAACTTTGTTCGCCAGGCAGTTAAGTTACAGTTCATTTTTTTCCAGTCAGGACTTTCTTTGAAGCTGTGGTAGGGTTCCTTTAGAACAGTCCTTACATTGGGCCTAGTGTAGCTCTCATGGTGTCACTATTGAATGTTCCAGGTGCTCGGTGAGGAATCTATACTCCGACTTTCGGGAACTTGAGCTTATCACACCACTTTGTGATTTCTGGGACTTGTTTGACATCCAGCCCCCTGTTCTTCTTTGCCTTAAACTATGAAAATACGACTGAACTCTGCTTGGGGGCTACCTCTTCACAATTTGGCCCAGCAAGTTCTTCCAAGAAGAAATCTAGCGTGATTATAAAGCTCACCTAACTTTTTCTCTACTGTTGGTGATTAGAGCCTGTTGTCCAATGTCTAAAAACTCTTTATTTGTATTTTCCCATTTTTCTAGCTGGTAATGGTAGACGGAATGTCCTGTACTGTTTCCTCTATCATTTTAGAAACATAAACTGCTACCGTCATCTGAATTCTGTCTTTAATGGTGACAGGTTTTTTTTCTTCCAATTCTTTCCCAAATACTGCTACCTTACAATTTATTTCCTTCTATTGTTTTGCCGTCTCTTCTTTGAGTTCTGTATTTCTGTTTTCCTTCAGAGAGGAGTTTGCTTTATTGTTTTTTAAAATTCTTGCAGAAATATTTTGCTACCATTGTATTTTTTCTGTAGTAATTCTTTTTTCCTGTTGTGTACTCTCTTTGTTGCCTATGTTTTTACTTTTTTCCCCTATAATTTATTTTTTATATTATCACTGACTGATTTTATATTTCCTTAACTACTTGGGGGAGATTCTTATGCTGGAGAATGATCAGAATAGATTTGTAAGTTTGCTAGGTTTTCACAACACAGTGTCTTTTCTACTCAAATGCCAGAGGAAGACATTTTCAGTGTGGTGTCTGTGTTATTCTTTGTATATTCATGTCTCCTCTGTTCTTGGAACTAGACTGGGCTTAGTAATGTTATTGCTGATAGTCCAGGTCACCTCAGTACATGTACCCACAACAGAAATAGGATTACAGCTTTTTTCTTTTTCTTTTTTTTTTTTTTTTCTTTAAGTAGGTTTCATACCCAGTATGGAGCCCAATGCAGGGCCTGAACCCATGATCCTGATACCAAGACTTGAGCTGAGATAAAGAATTGGCTACTTAACTGACTGAGCCACCCAGGCACCCCTAGGATTATAGTTTTTGCATTTCAGTGAATATCTCTTTCCTTAAGGGCTTATATTTTTTAGTGGAACTTTTTGAGATTTAATGTTATAGGGTTATCTTCCTACTGAGATTCTATAACTTTTAATTTCCTTTTTTAAAAATCTCACATGGCATTAGTAATCTTATTCATCAGTTTAGAAACTCTAGACTCTGAATATCTCCCAATTTAGCAAAATTGCAAAGGTGAGCGTTTTAATTTTTTTTGGAATTCAGTTTCAATTATTTTCTAGGAAAGAAGTGGAGAATTCTGATTCATTCAGCTATATTGATACCAGAGGTAAGAGTCAATTTGTTGATTGTTGAATGTTTCTTAAATGTCATGCTTGAATGCCTTTATGCAGTTGCCATTTACAAAATGGAAAATACATCTTGAATGCACTGTGGATGCTAGCTGATCAGTGGTATGAGATTACAATTATGGGATCAAAGACCCCAGATGGATTTTGATATTGTAGGCCATAATCAGGATGAATATCCTGTCACAAATCAAGGAGAATGTCAAGGACGTATTGAAGAGGGAACTGAGATGTTAGAGTTGAGTGACTACTTGGAAACTCAGAAGCATGCAGAAGGCAGTTATCCACATGATACAATTAATCCAGCTAAGAGGCAAACATACTCTGCCAATGACCAGAGAATCTCAGAACTTGGATAAAGCCTATGATCTTTTTCCACTGAGGTAAGAACTAACAGCACCTTAGTCAGTGTGGGGCCAACACAGGTGTGTATTGATGTATGTCTAACACTCCTTAGCAGCAGTGCTGTGCTAAATACACTGGTGGTTTCAAAGAGTTTGCCTATACCTGTGTCCTTGATAGAGAAAGGTTTGGAAAGTATCTTTTTCTTTCTCTATTTTTCTCTTCCATGGTACCAATAAGCTTTATATTTCTAGATTATGGATACAAGTTAACTGTCTTTATGCATAATGCCTGGACTAATAGAGTCATACCATATTTTCACCTTTGCGAAATTGCTCAGGAAGATTACTTGAAATTTATGGCAATAACATCTTACATGGGGAAGATCTTTACAAGATTTTTCAAAATTCAAGGGAACAGTAACTTAAATAAGGCAAATATCTATAAGATCCTAGAAGATATGTCAATAATTTAGAAGACCAATTCACTTTTAAAGGGAGGAAATAAAATATGATAGTTGAAGTTTAGAAGCTTTAGGAAGAAAGTCTTTAATTGCAGCGTGATTCCCTAAGAATGGTATTTTAGAGGACAACTATACAGCTACCTTTAGACAATGTGAAAGAAGCTCACAAGTAATCTCCCAAGAGATGACATGAAAGGGAGTGGGGCACCAAGACAGATATTATAACTTTAATGAGTTTAAGCATTATATCTATTTATGTTTAAAGTATTCACCTCTTTAAAATAATGTGATAAGAATAAAGCATAATAGGAAAATATGTCCTATTTTAGAAGTATAGCAAAACAGGCTGCCCAATGCAAAATTGTGAGTGAGATAATTTGAAGCTGAGAAAATATAAATACAGTATAAGCCCACATGCCATGAAAAGTTAACAAATCGGGGGAAACCCCAGGACATTTAATCTTATTTTATGGTGGCATTCATGTACTGAAAAGAGTGAAAGAACAGCCCCCACACTTCCAGAAGTGAGTCAGTTTCATGTCTCAAGCTGATTATAAACCATTCAAGGGCGGCAGCCTCCCACAGCTGACTTTAACTGTGATCAGAATAGAAGATGGTGGCTCGTTTGGGCTTTACCATATGTACCCTGAAGCCTCAAAGCCCGGTAGTCAGGTAAACTCAGTTTCTCTGGGACCAAAACATTGGCTTACAAATAACTTTTCACTTCCATATTCTGTGAAAGACAGCTCATCAACTGGCTAGCCATCTATGCTTAAACCATGACCCATACTATTTGGCATACTCTTGGCATTCTAGACCAATTTCAAAAGTTTAGGAACTCTATCTTAATTTCAAACCCTTTCAACTCTCCATTCTTATTGCCATCACAAAGAGCAGTATTCCTTCTAATGGATGTAGGTCATACTGTTCTGCATAAATTCTCACAAGAAACTTGTGATAAAAATCAGGATTTTTATCAAACAGTATGGATCCAGGACTGTTGTGGTCTCGAAGGGGAGACAACTTTCTAGTTAATGTCATTGTCGTTGACTAAACACTGCATGAAGATGTTTTTAAAAACATCACAAAAAGATTTTTTCTTTCCCAATCACATAGGGGATTTCATATTTAGAGATTTCCTTTTAATTCTTTGTTTTGAACAGCTCACTTAGCATACACATAATAAAGGATTTTTTTTAAAAGAAGTTTGTTTTGCAGAATGGAATGGAAAGAATTTCTACATTTTCTCTTAACTGAAAACAGAAGTCCTGAACCTTGCTTGAGATGTTCTCATTTCTGTTACATGTTTTCAAGTTTTGAGACTCAGCAGTGAAACTACCTTTCTTGCTGCTGAAGTTACATGATTGACTTTGATTAAAACAATTGTGAGTGTATCAGAGCTACTAGATATTAAATATAGTCTCTATCATCTGAAAGACAATGAAAACAATAGATATTGGACATTATGTATTCTGGCATATAGAACAGGTGGTTAAAGTCATAGAAAGTCGTGCTGTAATTTAAGAAAAGTTGTTTTTTCTTCTTCACAGAAGTACCATTTTACTTAAAACAAAATGTGGAGGGGCATCTGGTGGCTCAGTTGGTTAAGGATCTGACTCCGGCTCAGGTCATGATTTCACAGCTCATGAGTTCAAGCCCTGCATCAGGCTCTGTGCTGATGCTCAGAGTCTGGTGTCTGCTTCAGATTCTGTGTCTTCCTCTTTCTCTGCCCACCTCCTCCACACCCTTGTTTGTGTTCTGTCTCTCTCTTTCTCAAAAATAAAAAATAAAACATTAAAAACATTTAAAAAAAGTAAAACAAAATGTGGAAATATTTCCCAGTGTCACTTGTGGCCATTTTTACTCATGTGAAAATTCATTTAAAGCATGACAGATTGAACTTAAGAGAAACAGAAATTATTTTTTAAATTATTATCTTTTTCCTGAGCTCACTTTGACCTATTAAATCTGGTTTAAAAATGATAAATCTGAAACAGGTGTGGTGGAAAATTAGGAAAGAAAAACCTTTTTCTCCCATGCTTATTGAAATTCAAGCCAATTAAAAGAACCTAGTGATATTCAAAAGGAAATTTCAGATTCTGAAGGTATATAACATTATATGGGGGTTGCATGTACTGGTTTTTCACAGTATGTCCTTAATTTTGTTCTCAGATGAACATATCTGAAAGTAAAGAGATTTAAAACCCCAACTATTCATCTATATCCCATTAACTTGACAATAATGTATATAATGGGATCTACTCCAACACAGATCCATTTTTTGTTTTTCCTGGGTGGAGGTTTATAGCAGAATTAAATTTTAACTTATTTTCCTTGCAAAGTAAAAAGTAAGAATGGTCTCTATACCACTTCATATTCCTCCCAAAGAAAAATAAATAAAGCACCTAATTAATCCAGGACAAGTAATCCAGGATTCACACAAGTGGCACTACACATTTCTGAAATGTCCTCCAAACTAAAGGTTTATAATGAGTGAGACAAGAAATTATAATTCACTCTATCAAAAATCTGAAGAGGGAGGGAATATTTTTGCTATGCACAAGCTGAATCAAGTTAATGAGGCATCTAACATTGCAAAAAGAACGTTGTCTATAAATAAATTCAGTCTGATTGGGATGTATTAGTTGTCTGATAATATTCTGTAGCCTACAGATGCTTTGGGTAGAATGTAGATTTCTTAAAAAAGAAAGGCGAATGGAATTACTTCTGTATAGCTCCAGGTCAATTCTTGTAAGTGGCATTAAAAGAAATTTTCCGTTTAAAACATAGCTTAGCATTCAGGATATTTCCAACATAATACATTTCACATAAGACAAATATGTATTCTCAGCAAGATCTACTTGAGCCTTGGAGTTTGGGGAAAGTATCTCCCCACTCAATCAAATTTTTTCCATTGAAATTAGCATGTTAAGGTGGTACTCAGAGGCTAAGCTCTAGAGGTGAGGAAGAGGATCTGATTAGATTAGAATCTCAGCCATTGTTCAGCCTATTCCTACAACCTTGCACATGGACTTATGCTTATTTTTGAGGCAATTGTCATTTTATTAATGAGCACATGTGTCTGCCAGCTATCTCTACAGAGTGCTATGTATCAAATTGGAAGTTCGGGTTTCCAGGAGCTTGTTTTTTTTTTTTTTTTTTTTTTTTTTATAGGATTGCAGGGTGTAGTGGTAGAGTACATTCTGTGTTGGCTGACATTTTTCTATCCCTTTGGGGAACTTTTAATTTGCTCATGTACTCAGATGTATAACCCCAAAGATCTGTCTTCTTGAAAACATTCAGTAAAAATTTACTTCCCCTAATTTTATCCTAATGAAATTGTTTTTAAAATGTAAAATGTATACATTTTTACCTAAAAAAGTTCAAAGAGTAGGGAAAGGTACAAAGTGAAAAATAGAATTCCCTTCCTACCTTTCCACGAACCCAATCCTCACTTCTTAAAATTTCCTATATTTAGGGCTTTCTTGTGTATTAAAAATGTAAAAAGCTATGAATTATAAGGGAGTTTATTTAGTTTTATTGACAGATTTTGTAGTATTGACTTGGAGTTCTGGGAGTTTTATAGACTTTATTGGTGATGAAATTTTTCCTCTAGTTTTTATTCTTTTTAAAATTTCATATTAGTGTCAGAATGAGGAGTATAATAAGAATATCTTTATACTGACATCTTTTATTGAAAGTTCCCTCACTTCCCATTCTTTTACATGATTCTCCTTGTTCTGCCTTAATTGCAAAATTATTTTTTTTGTCATACAAAAGCTCTGTCTTGCAACATCTACTTTATCTAATCATTTTCCTTCCTCTAATTCTTTCCAAATGGAACCCCACAATCTGAGGTTTGAAAGAGACCTTTAACATATGCAATCCAGCCTCTGCTGTGATATTCTCCATAACTGTTTTACAATCCTTGCTTGAAAACAGATGATATGACATTTCCTACCTCATGACCAGTCCGTTTTATTATCTGCTTTTCTGTAACTACCATTCCTTTCTCCTAGTAACACCTTCTTGAGGCTTACAAGGCAGGTCTAATTCATTTTCTAGTATCACAGCAAACACATGAAGGCTTGTGTCTTGTTTTCTAATCATAATTTTTCTAGATATTGATAGAACATTTCACATTACTTTGAGCATTTATAAATGTCGTAGCTTTCCACCTTTTCAGGTTTTTAATTCACTCCATGAATCATTTATCAAGCTGTTCCTATGTGAAGGGTCTATGCTGGATGCTGAAAGAGATTATCTCGGTCACTATCCATTTTGAGGAGTGAAAAAGGGTCAACAAAGTGTAAAGAAGCACATGTTTATTAAAACATTATGTGAATAAAGAGAATTGTGACTAAATAAGTTTAATGTTGGGCTAACCTTTCAGTGGCTTCTGATCCCAGTGGGAATAAAAATTCAAACTTCTTTTGGTAGCCTGTTAATTCCTGTGCAATCTGGCCCATGTTGGCCTCTGCACCTTCATCCCTTAATGGCTTTCATGTCACTGCTACATGTCAGCCATACCAGCCTAAATGTAAGTTCTTCAAATAAGCCAATTTTTTTTCTTGCCCTGGAGCCCTTGGATATGTTCTTTCTTTTGCCTAAAATGCCCTGAACATGGTCAGGGTTCAGTATATATTTGTTAAAGAAACAAATAAAGAATAAATAAATATTTTCCCCTTCAAATCCTGGACATTTCAGAGCCTTGAGTATGCAGATATACAACTCAAATTTTTGGGAGGATGGTATGTAATGATTCCCAAATTTATTTGATCATAGATTTTTTTCATAGAAGGACTAATTTATCATGCACATATTAATTTATCATGCACATATTTCGAGAATTATGGTAGGATAAAAATAGGATTTGAATCTTGGCTGACACCAATTAATTTATGTGGTCTTGGGCAAGATACTTATATTTCTCATAATCTCCTATTTGTGACTCTGTGGTAGACTAGTAAAGAGTCAACTTTTATTTTTCCAGGTCCTGGTAAAAAAGGAGTAAACAAGGATGTAC
This sequence comes from Suricata suricatta, assembly GCF_006229205.1. Classification (NCBI taxonomy): domain Eukaryota; kingdom Metazoa; phylum Chordata; class Mammalia; order Carnivora; family Herpestidae; genus Suricata; species Suricata suricatta. The sequence goes on along the minus strand of NC_043708.1, from coordinate 65,140,047 downwards.
CAGATGGAAATTAAAACATTTTATCTCTAATGGGTATATGTGGGAGGATAGAGCTTAATGTGAATGACAAATGAAACTATGAATCCCAGTCACAGGCACTGATGGACCATTTCAGAGCACATGGTTTTTCCATTAATGAAGTATATTATCTGGCGAGAGGAAATGATCCATAGGATGCCCCACTTAAGTGGAACATAAGATGTGAAGGCATAGAGAATTCCTAAGAGGCAAAAACAAAAAAAGAACCCTGCAAGGCACACCTAGGTTAACTTTCTGAAGTTGTTAATCAAATTAAGAAAATTTTCCCATGTCACATCGTTGCAAGGAAGGAAATGTAGAAATGGGGAATACACATTTTATTCTAATACTTATTTCCTCATCAACAGAATGTTGGCACTACCTAGCACTTGTGAAGAGTAAATAAGCACTTGCAGTAGTCTACAGTGGCTACTTTCAGAATGTCAGATCCCTTTCCTTCCTTTTTTATGCGTTCAAACATGTCTTCCCATTTTACATGTTCACATACCTCGCTAGAGGATTGAGCAGTTGAAACCTTTAAACACAACTCTGCTCATCAAATATGGAATCTCACCAAGTCTGAAAAGGAAGTAGATTAAAAGCCATTATTGTAATGTCTAGAATTGTGCAACTTTCCAAAGATCTGGTATCTGGTCTTCCTAATACAGTACAGACCCGAGGGCACATAAGTGTCAACTGATAGAGAGCTTTTCTTCAGCCTCTTCTGAGGTTACTCAGACCAAACAATTTGGCTTCCGTATTTATAGTTTTTTTGAAAGTTTATTTATTTACTTTTGAGAGAGAGGAAGAGACAGAGCAGGCATGCAAGTGGTGGGGAGGGGCAGAGAGAGAGAGGAGAGAAACAATTGCAAGCATGAGGGACTCCATCCCACCAGCTGGACTGTGAGATCATGACCTGATCTGACCCTGAGAGCGTGATGCTTAACCAGCTGAGCCACCCAGGTGCCCCTCCATCTTTATATCCTGCTTAGTGTATCATTATCCTTCTAGAATGAGAGATTTGTTCTGACTACTTTTTATTATTGACATGTAGCCTTGATCTGCTTAAACTACATATAAATTATGAAGTATTTTTTAGAAGAAACTGGCATGATTCAACTGTGAGTTTTGACTGATAACTAGAAGAGTGCTAATTGATAGGTGCTGCTGGTTAGTAGATCTCTTCAGAAGCTACCTGTTCAGAAAGGCTTTGTTGACCATTTAAAATAAAATAATCATATCTCTTAAATCACATTCGCCATCCTAATCTGCTTTCTTTTCTTTAAAAAATTATTGAGAAACAAGAAATTTTATTTACTTGAGTTTCTTTACATTATAATCTGAGAATATATTACTTGATTTTTTCCCTCTTGTTTGTTATCTCCTCTAATAGAAAGATACGAGGGCAGAGGCTTTGTCTTGCCTAGCATGTAATCCTCCAGAACTGAAGAGTACCTGAAATTTAACACAAGTTCAATAATATTGGTTCAGTAAAAGAATGATTGGAAAGAGGAGGCAGTGAAGGACAGAAGATGGACCTGGTATCAGTTTATTGCCTCTCAGCTCCAAATTCATCCTTCAAAACCTGCAGCCGTATCTTCGTTTTCTGCCACAGTCTTGTGGTAGGAGCCCTCAGTCCAAGTTTTCAATTCTTTAGGTACTCCCCCCTCCATAGCCCTAAGAAGAATTATAGATTAGATTTTTCTGACAATTTTTTGTCATGGATAACTAATTATTTACATTAAACTTCTGCTTGAATCACTATGTTGTGTCTATCTCCTGGTTGGACCCAGACTGATTCAGAATGGGTATAAGAAGTTGGATGGGTCTCAGGAGGTAGACCCTTGAAGATGGGCTTTTGAGATTGTTCGACTATGCCCTCGAGCTTAGCGCAGTGCTGAGCATTTTTGTCAATGGGAAATGGATGCTAGTAATCCATGACTTCTGGTGGCATCACAGTTAATTAAGCTACCAACTGTGGTTGATTGTAATGAAGTGCCAACTGAAGCACATTTCTTGGGAACTCAAGTGGCTGTTACACTTGACCAGATGGAAGTAATGAATCCTATAATGACTAGAAAGTGGGATGAAATATTTTTGTGTGTACTTGAGCACTTATATAGAGAAAATAACAATCTTTGCTTCATTATTTCTAAACTTACAACTTCATAACCAGAGAGTTTCTCCTAAAAATATATTATTTCTTGTAGCCACATGACTGATAGTGGTATAAATGAAATGCAAAATGTTATTGTGTGAGTTGCTGAATTATAATGGCAGGTAAATCCATGTACTTGCTAAGTTTCTCATGTGAAAGTGAAAAGAGTAAAATTTTGAAACTCTCAATGGGGACATCTGGTTGGATCTAAATGAACAGAAAATCTTGGGCCCACATGCCATTCTGAGACTCCCTTGTCAGTGAAAGTACCTTGCTCTCAAAATTTTGTGATAATCATATTTGAACAGATGCCTTGAAAGGGGATGCTTCTTCTTAAGATCTATCTCAATTACCCTCTGTTGCCATTAAACCCCAAACTAATGTCAAATCTCAGCATTTTCCACATTGGGTTTTCTCATCCTCAGCACTATTGACATTTTGAACTGGATAATTCTTTCTTATGTGGGCTGTCCTGTGCATTGTAGGATATGCAATACCTTTAGTGTCTACCACTACATATCAGGAATTTTTCCTCCCCCAGTTGTACAATCAAAAAATGTCTACAGCAACTGCCAAATGTCTCTGAGGAAAAATCACCACCAGTTGGGAATCACCACTGTAGGGTGAATAGTTACACAATACGAGCTAGGAAGAAACAGCTTACATATCAAAGAAATTGGCAAACACAAGACTTTGTTAATATATGTCAGTAAAAACCTAGGACATGTGTGAGAATGGATTCTAAGATATTAGACCCAGGAAGGCAGAATATGACACTGAATTTATTGATATTATTTATAAGAAATTAAAATTGAATGTGTTAGTTCACGCAACTGGAGATGTCTCTAACAGCTTGGATTGATTGAAACTTGGACTCAATATTGGCCTACACTTAAAGAGAGTATGATTCTAGGACCTCTCTGGAAGAATGTGTAGGAAAGGATCCAAAAGTTTATAGAGACAGGAAAGTTGGACTGTATTTATCATGCACTATCTATACACCCACCTTCTAATGTGTTCCATGAGAAATCCTAGAGGGCATTTGCTTCTCTGAGACATTAATATTAGTAAGAGAAGTACCTGCATCCTTGAAAAACTCTATGGTTCATTTCCTTTTGTAGGCCAGATAGGACTGTAAGGGATGCCAACAATGAGATGGGTTCTCCAATTTCAGTGGGGATGACATCACTCCAGGAATAGCAGAAGCTAAATGGCCACACTTCATTGCCAAAGACAAAGTGATCATGTCAAGGGCTAAAGACGAGGAAAGACATCCCAGAAATAAGAATGCATTTTCTCATAGAGATCCTTGAAAGTGGCTAATTTATCACAGAGTCTCTAGGAGTGAAATGAATAAAATTGGGGGCTGCAAGAAAAACCAGGAAAGAAAAATATTCTGTAAGAAATAATTTTCTTGGGGTGTCTGCATGGCTCAGTCTATCCAACTTCAGCTCAGGTCATGATCTCTTTGTGGGTTTAAGCCCTGCATTGGGCTTTGGGCTGACAACTGAGAGCCTAGAGCCTACACCTAGGGAGTCTGTGTCTCCCTTTCTCTCTGCACCTCCCCCCACTTGCACTCCCTCTCTCTCAAAATATAAATAATCATATTTTTTTAAAAAAGAAATGCTTTTCTAAATATACTGCAAAAGAAAATATATTGTGATTTGGTACAATCAATAAAAATGTAGGGAAAAAAATGATTGATCCTAGTGTTTGGAATATTCTACTTTGAGAGGCAGAGCATTAATAACCTAAATCCATTTGTGTCGATATAGACACACTCTGTGGTACAGCAAATAACATGTGTTACAGTATACTAGCATATAATGTATGTACATTGTAATATGTATATATGTATAGCATATATATGTATGGTTTTGAATTCTTACAACATATTTGCATATCTATAACAGTATACATATATATGTGATAAGATTTTTAAACCTTAATAAAAGTATGTTACTGCTTCCCAAGTGTCTTTATTGGAAGATTGGGAGACTTTGAAGAGGGTACTGAAATTAACAAACTTTAAAAAAAGTCAACAAACTGAAAATGTGTTGTTTGGAGTGTTTTTAGTGTCAGCATCAGAAACAGTGGAAGAAAACATAGGGCATAACTTAAAGAATTTATTTAATAATTCTGACAGTGGCTGTTGCTTTGAAAGCTTCTCATTTCTAGTTTGAAACCTCAGTTAAGGGATGGAAAATTTTTGCTTAATCTTAGAAAGTGTTGAGAATATTAACAAAACATTATTGTATGGGTTAAAATGCCCACATCTTTATCAGCATCGGATTCATAAATGAGAAGAAGCTGTTTATGTATGAACTTTCAGTGGGTGATAACATATGCCACTTGGATTATGAACGTACAGGATGAAGGAAGTCAAGAAAAGTGCAATTTCATTCACACTGGCAGAAGTTGAAGTTTGGAAACTGATGTTAGTAAATGAGATAAACAATAGAATCAGGGGAAAAAAAGAAAAATATATTCAATTCTCTGAGTCAAGTGCCCACCTGAACTGTATTCAAAATCAAACTCTTCCCTTAATTATCTTGTAGGTTTTTACATCATTAACCTACTGTGCCTTTTTTTTGCTTATGACTTCTCTACAATGAGAATAATATTAATCCATAACATTTTTTTTTTGCAATAGAGGAAACTGATACCATAGTCTGTTGGTACAATGGTATGTACGTATAAATCAGCACAATGTCCTGTTTTAACACACGAAATCTTGATGGTATATACCCTGTGGAAATCTGATACCTCATTGTTTTTCTTTTTTTTTGTTTGGCTTTTTAAATAATAAATATTTTTGAAATTTTGACAAAAGAAAGTCATAAGGCTCTTGGCTGGCTGAAGACAATTCAGAACAGTTATTGCCTGCTTGGATCTTCCCATTCTGAAGGCTGGCAACTGATGCTTTATATTTCCAACTCATTTTTATTTAAAAATTCTCCAACCATAAGCTTTCTGAAATCTCTATAACAAGCATAAGAGCAAGGGTTTGCAGTAAAAAAAACCAGTTGAGGTAATTTTTCTTTTTGTTTCTTTTTTTGGAGGTGTGTGTGTGTGTGCTTTTATTTAGCACTCTAGGACAACATGGTCTCCTAATTTTCTATTCCTTTTGAACTTTTTAAAGAAAGTAATAGTTTTAGTTTTTACATACAAATATGTAAAAATAAGACTTTTTTAGTTTTAATATACAAATATATTTAGATAAAATACATTCTAAAAATATCCCCTTTCCTTACTTCTTGCTTCATGAGTTCTTTGTTTTCTTCTTCCAAATATGAACTCTCTTATCGTTTTGTTAAACATCTATAGGTTAAAGCCAATTCTTGTGTTCCCATTTGTGTGACAAGGTATTGCTTTTCCTGAAGCATATGTAGACAAATGCTCCTCGGGAGAAGAAACTGAAAGAATGGGACCAGTGAAGAGGAGGACAGAAGAGTTAGTGAAGACACAGGCAAGTAGAGAATTGTATTCAGCATGCAGAAACCAGCTTCAGATTGGTGAAGCAGAGAGTAGTGGGTATGTGAGTTCGAGATAGAGAGAGTTTATCTTTCCAAAATATGGTATGCATTTTGTTGCCATACATAGGTTTATCCAGAACTGCTGTTAGTATGCAGTTAAATAAAGCCCCATCCCAGATACCCTCCCTCCTCTTCCCATGAATTTTTGTGGATGCCTTTGAAATTTCTCTTTAAACTATTTAGCTGTCTTTAAATGACTTTATTAGAGTATCTATCCTTCAATGTGTTCAAAGAGAAAATACAAAGAATTAAGAAATTTAATTCAGCCAAATTATATATGTAAATCCTTTGAAGTTTCTCTGTAGACAATTAGACTGTCCCCCAAATAACTTGACCTTTTAAGTGTTCAGCATTTAAAGAGGTAAATGGGAAAAAGTGCTTACAAATTGAAGTTAAATTATAGGATATATTATTTCAAGAATATATTAAGGCTTCAGATACTCCATAGTCTTCAGGTGACACATCTAAAACATCTCTCCCTTTAATACTAATGCAGCGACTGTTATGCACTCAGAGAGAGAGAAAGAGAGAGAGGGACTTTTTCTTTGCTTTAAAAAAACTCTACTAGCCCAACTAAATAAGATGGTATGATAGAGTTATGTAGTATATCATGGAGGTTGTAGTGCCACGTGGCTGGAAAGTCTTCAGAGTCTCTGGTGGGAGGCATGTGGCTGAGGAGGTCTCTGCTTGGTGCTTTGTGGGTCTGGTGAAGCTGGTCTGACTCCCTTCCATCCGTTCTTGGTGTGTAATATTCTTGGGGCATCTTTAAAGTTCCTGCATGCTCCTGGCCAACTTCCTATTGCTTAGAAAGGTCTTTTGGTGGTTCCCTGTACTATTCAGCTGTGTTTGATCTTATTCCATTAGTATAAGAAAGGTTACATTCATCTGTTGTTTTGTTGGTGCTTCTGGAGCCTCAAACGCTGTGATGTAAAGTGACTTCCTGAGGATATTTCTTGCTTCTTCTGCTTCAGCAGAGGTACTGATCTTGTGCTGTACCGTTTGGCTGAAAAAGAAACACTTGATAATTAGGACCACCATTCTCCCCTCAACATATGGGACTGATCCAGGACAGGATAACTTCTGCACTGTTTTAAGCCTAGCAGTTCAATCATGGTTTTGCTGTGCTTGCTGGCTCACAGGGCCCCTCCAGTATGGACTTTGAGGCTTACCCTTTCTTGGGTTAAACTCATTTTTTCTTTGAGTTTCTTTGGATGATAATGATGATGAAGAAATGGACTGACCTAGTCAGGGGTAACGAAATGGAGAAGTTTTGGAAGTAGGTAGCAAAGGAGAGGTAAGGGCATAGGTAAGGATCCTCCAGCCACAGATTTTGGAGGCAGCACTGATATCCCTTTCAAAAGATGTCAAGTGCATGAGGTTCAACGCTGACATCAGATTGACTTGTTGATTAATAGCCAGCATATCATTTCGAAAGGTTTTATGCAGATTCTTAATAATCTCTGCCTTATTTGAGATAAGTGCTGTTTACCTTAATCATGCTCTTCAAGGCAATTTTTTCAAAGTTTCAAATGTCCACATCTTGAAGAAGTGAAGTTATCTTGGTCCCTGTATCATGTTTAATTTTCTTAAAGTTTCTTCCTCTCTTTTTATACATCTTCTACCCACACAACTGTAGGCTAATAGTTCTAGAGGAATTTCTTCACCTAGTTTGCTCTCATCAGCTCCTTTCTGAATGATTTCAAGAATTATTGTAACACATGGCTCAGAGGTTCTATGTGGACTGATGTTTCCTCCATCAACATAGATGGTGATAGACTTCCCTGAATCCCAGAATTCTTCTTTCTACGGATGTCTACACAAGAGAGGTTTTGTTTAATACTATTAAAAATTTTTTTATATTTATTATTTTGAGAGAGAGTGAGACAGAGTGTGAGCGGGGGAGGGGCAGAGAGAGAGGGAGACACAGAATCTGAAGCAGGCTCCAGGCTCTGAGCTGTCAGCACAGAGTCAGAGTCTGATGTGGGGGTCGAACTCCCAGACCAAAAGATCATGACCTAAGCTGAACTCAGACGCTTCACCAACTGAGCCACCCAGGCACCACAGTTTAGTACTATTTTTACTAGCCCTGCTTTCTAATGATTACACAAATCAGTCTGTGAGGCTCAGGAGAAACAGAGGAAAAGCAATCTGTTTGAAATAAGGTTCCCCAAGGGGAAGTTCTTGTTTTTTGAAAGTGTGGTCTTCATACTGGGTGTTCTGATGGGGCCAAAAGGGAATTCACTATTTTACCTAGGATGTAGGAAATCTTGACACAGTTGTTCTCAAACTGATAAACACTTAACTACTCCAATGGATATTCTTGCTTCTTCATTTATTGCATGTCTTTTAATAACTATGGTCGTTTCTGTACTAGAAACTGTACCAAAATACAATCCACGTTGTTTATTGTTCTAAACTGTGCCAAAAGTCCATGCAAAACCTACGAAGGCAGATAAGGAGAGTTCGCCTTTTTTTTAATATTAAAAAAACAGCTTTATAGAGTTATAATATATATATACTATAAACTGAATATATTTAATGTTGTTGTTCTAGTATGATTTAACATAGGTATGTCTTCATAAAATCATCAACCACAATCAAAATAATAAACCTATCCATAACCTCCAAAAGTTTCCTTGTGCCATTTCTGAATCCAAATTATCTTGCTCCTTAGCTTTTAGGGGACTGAGAAACAACCCTCATAATCCCCAATGCAATTCCACATTACCATTAGTAGAACAAATGGCATAATTCTGACAGAAACAGCTAGAGCTGAGCAGGACTCGTTTAGCAAAAGGCAGCTTCCTATGCTTATATCTTGGACTCCTTGACTCGTTTTCTATCCATTCTTCTCTTTGGTTTTCATTGTTTTTATTTTTGTTGTTGTTCTCCTTCTCATACTCTTTCACTTTCCCTTCCTTTTCTTCTTCTTCCATTTTTTTCTTTCTCTGTCTTCTCTGCTACCTCCCATCCTGGCCTTCTGACTATCCACTGCTGTCTCCCCCCACTTGTAGCCTACCTACCCTCAGAGCAAAAGAAATCTATGTCTCTCTTTTATCCTATAAGAATAATAGATGCTCATGTTTATTTGAAAAAAATAAAAGAAATTTAAAGTACCATACCTTCCAGAAACAAGCACCCCAACACTAATTTGAACAAATGGGATCCTTCTCTCTACATAGTTCTGCAATGAGTTTTATTTGCTTCACTATATCTAGTACACTGTATGGTATTTCTATGCATAGAACTAATTCATCTTAAAAAATTTTAAATAACTGAATAATGTTCCATCAATTTTTTGTCAAATAAATTTTTTTTGCATTAAACAGGGCAGCTACTAAGATTCTTAAACATATATTTTTGTATGTATGTATCTACTCTATCCAATGTTGCATTGAAATATGGGTTATAAAAGTTTTTTGATAAAAATACCAGATTTTCTCTGAAAATGTTGCACAAGCTTATACTATAGCAACAGTGAGAATTACATGAAATATTTTTCATTTCAAAAATAAAATTATTGAACTACATTTGGTTGGTACAACATGATAATTTTGGTTAATATAAAATATTTTGAACACTAGAAAATGTTTCAAACATTTACAAAAGCAAGTCATTCAGCAGCTTGGCTTTAATAAGGATTTCATTTTTGAAAAGGCAGATGAAACCTGGGGGGATATTTCTACTTATAGATCTAAGTACCTAAGTGCTGGGATTTGCTAGAATGTTTTGATAAAATAAATGTCTTTAAAAAATATTTTATATTAAGTAGGCTCCATGCCCAAGATGGGGCTTGAACTCATGATCCTGAACTTAAGAGTTGCATGCTCTACCAACTGTGCCAGCCAGGACCTCCTGCTTTTGTGCTTTAGAAAAAATATCTTGTGATGTTGGCAAATTTTAGAAAAGAATTTTAATGGAAAGAAAGAGTTTTGGATTATAGAAAAGAGGTTTTCGGTGCTTGTAGTACCTAAACCAACAGCTAGACATGAGAGTTAGACACACATATTCTGGAAGTTAATTAGCTGTTACTTAAGAGAACAGATAATTTGGGAATAATCAAGCAGAGAAAACAATAACTCTTGCTAGGTAGGCTTGAATTTTTCCACACCTTGTAAAAAATATTTAGAAGCTCATATTTGAAACAAAAAGAAGTTGAAAACCATGGTGGCTTTCTAAGAGAGGGAATGATGTTATCCAAACAACACTTATGGAAGATTATTCTAGCAGCTGTGTTGGACTTCTTTAGTTGCCTTTCAGTTTATTGCCTGATTGCAAGTAACATTTTGAAATATGGCAGAAGAAACATATGGGAAGTTGATCTAAAATGTCTCATCTGTAAAAAGCCATAACATACTGGTAAAGTATATTGTATATATATTTCATTTTAAGACAAATTAAACATTTGAATAATGTGAGTATAATCCATGCCCCTCAGAATAAAGAGGCAACCCAGGCAGAGTTTCTGCAAAATTTCTTCTTAAATTACATGTATAATAAATAAATAATGTTCTCAAGTACACACCAAACATTGAGCAGGTGCCTGATATAGACCTCTTTTCCATTTTCAAAGCAGTGAAATTTCTTGAATTACTTTCCATGTATTCATTTATAGGGAAATACCATAGGAATAATTTTGCTTTATTTGATTCCTTCTCACAATTTTGGATATGACTGTTGTGAGTCTGAGTAGGAATACAATTTATGGAGCTCTATTTGATTAAATGTATTTGCACCATTAAAAAGGTTTACACCCTTGCTTATGGGGGAGTGAATTGTGTACCCTCAAATGTTAGTTGTAGAAGTCCTCATCCTCAGTACCTCCAATGTGACTATATTCAGAGATAGGATTTTTTAACTTCAGAGAGAGTGTGAGTGGGGGAGAGGGGCAGGGAGGGAGGGAGAGAGGGAGAGGGAGAGAGGGAGAGGGGGGGAGAGAGAGGGAGAGAGAGAGAGAGGGAGAGAGAGGGAGAGAGAGAGAGAGAGAGAGAGAGAGAGAGAGAATCTTAAGTAGGTCCCATGTTCAGCGTGGAACCCAACATGGGGCTCGATCCTATGATCCTGGGATCATGACCTGAGCCAAAATCAAGAGTCAGACAATTAATCAACTGAGTCAACCAGGTGCCCCATAGATAGGATGTTTAAAGCTTAATTAAGTTAAACTGAGGTTATAGGGTAAGCCTTAATACAATATGACTGGGGAAAAAAGAGGGAATTCAGTCACATATATAAAGGAAAGATAAAATGAGGGAATTCAGTCACATCTATAAAGGAAAGATAAAATGAAGACATAGGAAGAAGATGGCCATCTACAAGACAAGCAAATGGACCTGGAACAGATCCCTCCCTCACAGCCCTCAGAAGGAACCAACCCAGTAGACATTTCAATTCTTAGATTTCCAGCTTCCCAAATTGTGAGATAATACACTTCTGTTTTTTAAGCTACCTGGTCTGTGGTGTTTGTTTTGGCAGTCTTAGAAAACTAGTAAAATTCTAAAACTAATCCCAATTCTAAATTTTCTAAATAAATATGAAGCAAATTAAACAGAAGTCTATGTTTCTTTTTAGTGCTTATTTATTTATTGAGAGAGAGAGGGAGAAAGAGAGAGGGAGAGAGACTGACTGTGCAGCCCTATGCAGAGCCGATCTTACAAACCATGAGTTTATGACCTGAGACACAATAAAAAGTTGGTTGTTTAACTGACTCAGTCAGCCAGATGCCCTCAGGAATTTATGTTAACAAAACTTATTACAGTGCTATTTAGAATACTGAAAAGTGAAGTTAATAGAGGAATGGTTATATGATTTCTGATACAAACTTATAAAACCATTAAAAATATTTTAAAAGATGGGGTACCTGGGTGGCTCAGTTGATTAAGCCTCCCAATCTTGATTTTGGCTCAGCTCATGATCTCACATTTTGTGAGATGGAGCCCTCCATAGAGCTCTGCGCTGACAGCATGGAGCCTTCTTGGGATTTTTCTCTCCCTGTTTCTCTCAAAATAAACAAACAAACTTAAAAGGAATATTTTTAAAGAATGCTTAATGACATAGGAAAATGATCATAGAAAATGTAAATGAAAGTTGATTACATTATTACACAATGATCCTACTTCAGTGAAAATAATATAATTTAATTTGTTCAGATAAAAGAGTAGAAACAAATCTATCAAAACACATGTTAATTGATATTATCTCTTAGTGGTGACATTTGTTTTCTTCTCTTTTTCTTTTTGCATTTTGTGTATGTCTACTGGAAAATGTATTTTTAACATTATAAAATATTCTTATTTAGATAAAATAAACAGAAGTGGGAAAAGGAAAATATTGAAGTAACCATTACTGTTCTTTTTTAAAGATTTTTTTGAAGTAATCTCTACAACCAGTGTGGGGCTCAAACTTTCAACCTTGAGCTCAAGAGTTGCATGCTCTATCAACTGAGTCAGCTAGGTGTCCTATAGTTACTATTGTTTTATTCGAAAGTTCAGTGAATCTCTCTCCTGCCATCTGCAATCTTCCACTTCAGCCAGGGAATTTTAAAATTTCAGATGCTGTCCTGTTTAGATTCAGAATTTTCCTTCCTTCTTTCCTCCCTACCTTCTCTCCTTTCTTCCTTCTCTCCTTCCTTCCTCTTTCTTTTTGAGAAAGAAAAAAAAGCTTTTTATATTTATTTAAAAAATTTATTTTAGAGAGAAAATGAGTGTGCAAGTGGGGAAGAAAGGCAGAGGGAGAAAGAGAGAGAGAGAGAAAGAGAGAGAAAGAGAATCCCAAGAAGGAGGTTCCATGCTCAATATGGAGCTTGACATGGGGCTCAATCCTATGACCTTGGGATTGTGACCTGAGGTGAAATCAAGAGTCAGATGCTTAATTAATCTAGGTACTTCTAGAATTCTCATTTCTTATAATTTCTATTTCTCTGTTGAGATTCTACATCTGCTGACTTGTGAGCATATATTTTCCTTTAAGTTCTAGAACCTATTAATAAGAGCTGCTTCAAAGTCACTGTTTGCTGATTCCTATGTTTGGCTATTTTTGCCACTCACTTTTGCTCATTTCTTTTATATCTAGTAATTTTTATAACATGTTCCACATGTTACTTGGCTGACTGTACATGGTAGAAAGGGGAATATGCATGAATTTTGAGGAATATTAGATACAGGGTATGAGTTGACATTGATATTTGGAAACTTAAAGTTTCATCAAATCTCTTCCTTTAGGATAGAGACTTAGGGGTGCCATGTAAAAATTGGGTTCCTGGCTTAAAGTCAAACTCATAATGTTTCCGCTATGCTTGTGGAACCATCCAGTACTCATTTTCCAAGTCTCTTAAGGTATAATTTGAATTGATATACTGTACTTGATAATTGGAGTAATCTTCATGTTTGTTCTTTGGTCTGTTGGATAAGAGCTGTAACAGTGGAGAATGCCAAGTAGAAATCCATGAAACATTCCATGCCCTCTCCTCCCCACCAAAATGATAAACGAAAAACAATATCAGACTGTGTGGGAGATGGTAGAGATTAATGCTACAATTAAAGACCTAAAAGATGAAGGTGTAGTTGTCCCTGTCATTATTTAACTAGCCAGGCTGGCTTTTATAGAAACCAGATGGATGCTGGAGAATGACTGTAAATCTCAACTGCAGGTTCCAGGTTGGGGTTAGTATGATTGTTAGAACAGATGAATAAGGTCACAAGTACATGGCATATGGCTAAAAACTTACCAAATGCATCCTTTTCTGTTCTACTTTGCAAAGAAAATCATACAGAGTTTGCATTCGCATGTGATAGACAGTAAACCTGATTTACTGTTTTGCCTCAGTACTGTTAAAGCCCCCACCTAGTAACATGAAATAGTCCAAAAACATCTTGACTGCCTGGACATCTCACAGACCATGATGCTGATGAATTATATCAAAGACGCCATGCTGATTGGTCCAGATATATAAAAGATGACTCATAACAGGAGACATTGGTAAGACGCTTATGTTCCAGAGGGTGAAATCCATGAAGATTCAGGAACCACTTCAGGGAAGAGTTTAGGTTTATATTGGTCAGGAGCATGCCAATTTCCCCCCAAAGAGAAGAAATTCCTGAACCTTCCCCCGCCTACCACAAGGTAGGAAGCGCATTAGTTCACAGGCCTCTTTTGGTGCTATGGGCAAGAGATTTCACATATAGGTATATTTTTCTGGTCTATATACTGGGTGACACAGAAGGCTATCACCTTTAAGTGGGGTCTGGAGCATGAAGAGCTGTTGAGTCCAAACTGTGGTACAGTCTCCCCTGCCACTCAGATCATATGATCTGGCAGACAGACTCTATAATTTTGGAGGCATATACTATGCAGTGTGAACTTTATGAAAAGTCCCAGTAGAAAAGATCATACTGCTGCCACTGGGATTATGGGGTAAGATCTTGCCATTCACAGCAGAAAATTATATGCCTTTTGAGAAACCTTTGAGAAACACTTGCTGTCATGTTACTGAGCCCTGATAGAAACAGAACATTTGACCCTGGGACATTAAATGACCATGCATCTGGAACTGCCCAATATGAGTTGGGCTTATCAAGTCATAAAGATGAGCAGAGAATTAGTTTATTACAAACTATCAATGGTGTATCTGGAATTGAACCTGAGCAGAACTAGGGGACGAACGAATGAGTAGATTTTCATGCTAATCACTGTAGCTGTCCACCTCCCAACCTCACTATGGCTATGTGGAGAGGGAGTGTTCAGAACACCAGCTGAGGAGAAGAAAAAAAAGCCAGAGGAATTATTTTGCTTGTTGGGTTTATCAGAAAATTCTTCAGTAGAAGCATCATATTTTTTAAACTACATATATAAGCAACCCTATTGTTGATACAGCAGACAAGGTCTCTGCAGTAATCACATATATTTCTTTAGACAGAGAATATAAGATAGGCTCAGTTCCAAGCACATAGGGTGCTGTTACACCAGTTTTGGGGAGAGGAACTGGAAGAATTCCTTGGGATCGGCACAAATGAGCTTTTCCTCCATATTTAGGAAGATATTATGAGGGGCATGACTTGGCTGTCCTTGTGAAAGATCCTTGTTGCCTGCAATACTGCAGGACCACAGAAGGCTCTTTTGTTCAAATAGGGGCCACTGAGGCAGTCATAGAAAGCACCAGCCACGATAGTATAGTCAGCAAATTTCTGTGAAGCCGTCTTCAAGGTCCTAGTGACAGGTTTCCATCAGACACTCCAGCATGCAATTGATCTGGAGAAGTCACAGCAGGCACTGGTTCAAACGTGCTGTTGTCTTTTTGATGTCCAGAGGGAAAAATAATCTGCTATGGAATTGGAGCTTTCTTACCAGGAATGACTGCATAGAGTATACAAGGAGGTAAAAATTGCCTAAACTATTGTACCTCCGTGCAGAACATGATGCATTGAAAGGAACAAGAGCACAGGATAAACTGGGTGGAGAAGCACGTAGTGCAGAGCACCTATACACACCAGGAGGAGGAGACAATTGTTAAGTGTATTGCTGGTCTAACGCAGCTGGCAGAGAAGGCTCAAGCACAGCAGTTCTGTAAATGTATCTATCTCACTGGAGACTGCTAGAAGCGATCGACTAAGGAAACCAGTCCGCGTGACAAAGTCTTTCTGTATTGCTATCTACTGAAGTTACACTTAATCTTCCCTAAAAATGAAAAGGTTGAGTTTCCTATAGTGAGAGAATTGAAACAATCTATCATCAGTGTTTTTCATCCTTTTGGCTCTGTATTTTGAGTTGTTCCGTGATAACTTTTGAGTAAATACTTCATTTTTAATAAAATTTATTATCTGACTAAAATAATACAAAAAAGCCAGAGTTTATAATTTCCAGATGAGTTGATGTGACTTGTGAGTATAAGTTGAAAATGGACAGTGGCTGTAGTATAGTCACATTCAGAGATAGTCTTGAAAAAGAGTGAAAAAAAAACAAACACCTTCTCAGTGGGCAGAGCTACAAGACATGTGGTTTGCCATTCACTATGTGTTGAATAAGTGACATGAGATGAGAATCTAGAGATTTGGGGAAGTGACCTACATGGAATAAATAAGAAAACTGGAGACAAGTCTGGGGAAGAGGCATGTGGTTGGATGTATAATTGGGGGTACCGAGTGTGAAAGTTCTTGAATCTCATGTTAATGACCATCAGAAAGCATCTAACATGTAGGAAACACTGAGCAATAGACAAAATGACTCATCCAGTGGAAAATGAGCTTTGTCACTAGATGCTCCAGAATTGGATAGGCACATGGAGAAAGCAGTCACAGTGACAGAGGTGGAGGCTATATATACTGGCACAAAAGCATATACCTCCACTTACTAAAGACAATCTAGGCTGTTGTTGTCTCTGAATATCCAGTATGTCAGCAACAGGGACCAGGGCTAAGCTCTCCGTATGTCACTATTCCTTGAAGAGACTAAGTGGTCACATGATGGCAAGTCAACTATGTTGGGCTCCTTCCATCCTGAAAGGTCAAGAGTTCATCTTCCAGGATTGATAGCGAATCTAGGAATTTGTCTGCTTTTTCTGCTTTTAGAGCTTCAGTTGATATCACTATGCCAGGACAACTGAATGCTTAATTTGTAGACATGGAATCAGACACAGTACAGCATTTAACTAGGAAACCTACTTCATATCAGAAATGTGGGAGTAGGCTCAGGACCATGAGGTCCATTGGTTATATAATATATTCCATTATCTAGAAGCAGTTGATCTCAGAGATTGCTCAATTGGCCTTATAAATGAATAGTTACGTATCAGCTTGGAGGCAACACTCTAGAATGTGGAGTGCTGTCCTTCAGATTTCAACATATGCACTAAATCAGGGGCTTATATATATTACATATATATGTATGTAAATGCACAAATCTATCTATTTACTTATCTATGGAGAGAGAGGGTATGAGAAAGGGGTCACAAAATTCTCCCCAAGATACCACAGTCATGGCAAATGAAATGTTAAATGTAGGCCAAGCAGAAGAGAATCTTGATAATAGCTTTTGCGTGTGACTGGAATCATCTTTGACTTCTCTAGCATCTCACTTGTGTGGTCACCAAATTGTGTCCATGCCTCCTCAGTTTGCCTCTCCTCTTCATTCTGTCACTTTCCTCATTAAATCTCATGTAGACTAAAGCCTATAGCTCAATGATTCACAGTGTTTTTGGCACAACACAGTCATTGATTCATTGGTATGCTCCCATATTAGTATTTTTAAAGTTCCCCAGGTAACTCTAAAGTGCAGTCAAAGTTGAGAAACAGTGTTAGTTGCCTTCTTTGCCTCTGGTCTCTACCTTCTTTAAGATTTCTTTCACAATAATGGTTTATCTTTCTAGCATACTGATTTTTAAATATAATTATTCTGTTTAAAGCATTTATATTACTTTCAATTGCCAAAAAATCCCAAACTCTTTAAAATTATATTTAAAGTCTTTGAGCTTCTGAATCTAAACAGTGTTTTCAGTGTAATATGTTCTCTTACACAATCTGGGGCTCAGACTGGAGCACTCACCACTGCTGGAACATGGCATTCATTCACATGGCTAGTCTACATCACTGATTCTCATACTCTGGTGTGCGTTACAGAGTGTGGAGAAGAGCTTATTAAAAATGCAAATTCTAAGTTCCTGCATAACCTAGAATAGTCCAGTGGAACTTACTGCTACAAAACTATAACATACTTGATGAAAATCCTACCTTACTATGTATTGGTGAGATCACAGGAAATAAGGGAGTTGCTTAGGGTACCTCTTACAGGTGGGAAAATAGTTTGTTCTCTGAATCTGAAGTGGATTCAATGAGCAGCAAGTCAAAGAGAACCATGAAACTTCCCTGAAGGTAAATACCAATATTAGCCCTGCCATCAGAAAAGTCTTTATTTTTGTTGTACTTGTTTATTATCAAGTTGGTTTCCATAGAACACCCTGTGCTCACTCCAACAAATGCCCTCCTTCATGCCCATCACCTCTTTCCCCCTTTTCCCCACCCCCATAAACCCTCAGTTTGTTCTCAGTATTTAAGAGTCTCTTATGGTTTGCCTCCCTCCCTCTCCTTATCTATTTTTTCTCCTTCCCTTCTCCCTTCCTTTTCCACGTGGTCCTTGTTAAGTTTCTCCTGTTCCACTTATTTCTGCCTGACTTATTTCACTTAGCATAACACCCTCGAGTTCCATCCATGTTGCTACAAATGGCCAGGTTTCATTCTTTCTCATTGCCATGTAGAATTCCATTGTATATATAAACCACATCTTCTTGATCCATTCATCAAGTGATGGACATTTAGGCTCTTTCCATGATTTGCCTCTTTTTGAAAGTGCTGCTATGAACATCGGGGTACATGCGCCCCTGTGCATCAGCACTTCTGTATCTCTTGGGAGGAAAGTCTTGAACAAGCCTCAAGGAAGTATTTCAGAACCCTAGGCCTTTGCATTATCCAGTGGCTCTAGAAAGAAATTCAGGTAGTTTCAGGGGTTTAGTCTTCTTGTCAATAGGAGCCAACTTCAAGAAAAGGGACCTGAAACTTACAGTAATATTAGAAAGGGACTCTAGAAAGAACTTGAGGTGATCTCAGGTTGATAATCTCTTGCTTACTAATTAAATGCTAATTTGATGGAGGAGAGAAGACAGGGTTGGTACTGTGAGGAAACTTAAGCTTTAATAGAATGAAAGAAATACAATCTGGTCTAATATGAGAAACTGTGAATGCTCATGACATGCTATCATTACAAAGAGGTATCCACAATTCTCACAAATTAAGATAAAACAAACATGAACTCTTAAAAGATCCTCAAGCATGCCAGAAAACATGCCATTATGCATGAGTCAGTAGAAATAACCAATAATAGATCTGTTTCCAGAGATTTCAGACATTGTCATTCTGAGGATCAAAATATAAAACTTCTGCAAATGAAATGTTTAAGAAAATTGTAAAGGCAATTACAAACATGCAGAGAGTAATAAAAACATCAGTAGAGGTTTCAAAGGAAGCCACAATTGAAATTTTAGAAATAGAAAATATAATTTTGAAGTTAAAAAACCAAAGGGGACTGTTTAATAGACTAGACTGAGCTGAAATGAGAATTAATGAGTTGGCAGATAGATCTGAAGAAATTCAGAATGTGGTACAGAGAATAAGACGAAAAATACGAATGATAAGTTCCAAATATAGAGGATAGAGTCAGACGTCATATAAGTAACTGAAATCCTAGGAAATGAGACAGAATTAAAGAGAGGCAATTTTGGAGAGATTGTTAATGACACCTCTTCAGCATTGATGAAAACTATGAATCTACCAGCTATCAACAAGAGCATAAATAAATGATGTTAAGTTCACATAATGGAATATTGTGAAGGAGTGAAAATGAATGAACAACTCCACAAACCACCAGAAATGATTCCTACTGTTATAATGTTGAATTTTTAAAAATTTCTTTACGTTTCTTTGAGGGGGGAGGGGCAGAGAGAGAGAGAGAGAGAGAGAGAGAGAGAGAGGGAGAGAGAGCATCCCAAGCATGGGGTTCGAACTCATGAACCATGAGATCATGGCCCAAGATGAAATCAAGAGTTGGAGGCTTAACTGACTGAGCCAGCCAAGTGTTTCATAATGGTGAATTTTAAAAAACAAGTAGCAGAAGACGATGTACATGATAATTTCACTATTTTAATTATATTGTTGGATTTGATTTGTTAATATTTGAGGATTTCTGTATCTGTTTTTCTGAGATATTGGCCTATAATTTTCTTTTCTTGTGATGTCTTTTCTGGTTTTGGTATTAGGGTCACACTGGCCGCATAGAATGAGTTACAGTTCCCTTGTTTATATTTTCTGGACTAGAATTTTGAGGCCTCGTATCAGTTATCAAATTATAGATCGCTAAGGGACCTCTTTGTACCATTTGTCTGCTGAGTATCTTCCAGGCTATCACCCTCAGCTCCAGAACCTTGTTTGGAGAAATTTAAGCAACAATGCTCAAATCACAACCTGTGCTTCCCCCCCACCCCGCTGTGGATTTCTAATGTGTATATTAACGGTCTATATTTTTTCTTTAGAATTTTGTCGCCTAAATTTTATTTGAGTTACTGTTTTTATGTTTTTTCTTTTTTATTTTTTAATTCAAGTTTAATCAACATTGTGTGTTATATTAGTTTTGGGGGTACAGTATGATGATTCAACAATTCTATACATTACTCAGTGATGATCATGATAAGTGTACTCTTTTTAAAAATTTTTAAAATGTCTTATTTTATTTTTGAGAGAGAGACATCATGAGCAGGGTAGGGTCAGAGAGAGAGGGAGATACAGAATCCGAAGACAGGCTCCTGGCTCTGAGCTGGCAGCACAGAGCCCAACATGGGGCTCGAACCCATGAACTGTGAGATCATGACCTGAGCTGAAGTTGGACACTTAACCGACTGAGCCACTCAGGTGTCCTGATAAGTGTGCTCTTAATCTCCTTCACCTGTTTCAACCATTTCTCCACCCACCTACCCTCTAGCAACCACAAGTTTGTTTTCTATATTTAAGAGTGTTTTCTGTTTTTTTTCCTTAAATTCTACATGGTGAAATCAAATGGTATTTGTCTTTCTTTGACTGACTTGTTTCACTTAGCATTATACTCCCTAGATCCATCCATGTTGCTGCAAATGGCAAGATTTCACTCTTTTTTATGGTCGAGTAATGTCCGTGTGTGTGTGTGTCTGTGTAACAAATCTTCTTTATCCATTCATTAAGGATGGACACTTGGGTTGCTTTCATATCTTGCTATCATAAATGATGTTGCTATAAAAATAGCAGTGCATATATCTTTTTGAATTAGTGTTTTCATTTTATTTTGGTAAATACCCAGTAGTGGAATTACTGGATCATTTCATTTCTGATACTAGTAATTTGTGTTTTATCTCTTTTTTTCTTGGTTAGTCTGGCTAGAGACACATTTTATTAATTTTTTTCAAAGACTCAGACTTTGTTTATTGATTTTCTGCATTAATTTCCTGTTTACAACTTCATTGATTTAAGCTCTAATTTTCATTATTGATCTTCTATTGGTTTGGATTTTATTTGCTCTTCTTTTTCTAGTTTCCTTATATGGAAGCTTAAATTATTGGTTTTAGATTTTTGTTCTCTTCTAATCTATGCATTCAGTGCTACACATTTTCCTCTGAGCACTACTTTGGCTGCATTCCACCAAATTTTCCAAGTTCTGTTTTTAAGTTTAAATTTAATTTTGCTACGCTTATATATGATGAGACACACAGAGTGTTTTTTCTTTTTCAGAAACTTCTTTTTCTAGAGCTTATCTGATTTTTCTATGTTGTCTAAACTTTGCTGGGTGTTTAACAACAAAAAACGAAAAACATTCTGAAAACATCTATGAAGTTAATCTATTCCAATAAATAAATGAACTTCTTTAAGTGTATGTTTTATTTTTACTGTGTTGGATCAGGTAAATACTTTTTTTTCCTTTTTACCAAGGTTGGGGCGGGGGACAAATTTTCATTGTTATGATGGAGCCTAGGATTTTTAAAACTAGTGTATCCAGGCTCTTCTTCTCTCTTGGTATTCTCTGAACCTTCCCTGGATTGACTGGGAATAGTCAGTCTAAAATTCTCTTTAGATGGGAGCCTTTGAACTCAGGTGGTGCTGTTCCTGGGCATTCCTTCAGCCCTATGTTAATGAATCTTGCCACTGGTATAACCCATGACCCAGTCTTTGTGCTTGATAAAGACCTACCATTTCTTTCTGGGCAAACCAAGTTCCACCTCAGCTTTTGCTAGTATTATAGACCTCTCCAATTCTATGTCACATCTTCTGGTCTATAATGGCTACACCACACTCTATATTGTGCATGTGTGTGTTGTGGGGGGGATATATTGAATCTTATTACATAGGCTCACTTGTAGGTTTCTAAATATCCATTAAACTTCTTTGTCTTTATCCAAAAGTTATGTTAAGTCCTGAGTACCTTCCATATTATGCAGTAGCTGAAAATGACTCTGAGATCTCTTTTCTACTTCTATACAATGCTACCAAGTTTTCTTTGTGGTGGAAATCTCTATATTGGCATGAGGACAGTCTTTCATTCCATTTATTCCCAAGTGGGATGATAGGTACAGACCCCAGAGAGTTTGGTTGTCTGATAACATCCATAGAAACTGTATTTCAGTATTTTCTATGCCATGTCACAGAGGATATAATATTTTTTAAAAAAAATTTAACATACTTTTCTCAGTTCATCAAATATTTGGACCCTTACCCAAGGATAAAAGAAGTCACAGGTCTGACTACCTCCTTTGTTTTGCTTAGTTCATCTTCTTCACTCCATGATCTATTTTTGCCAGAAGGTGCATATTTATTGAGAGTTTCTTTGTATTTTGTAGTAAACTCTGTGATCAAACTGGCAGGACTATCTCTTGAAAAATCAAGAGATGAAATGGAATAATTAAGAAAAACCTTTTCTTTCCTTTAAAGTCATGGTTTCAAACCAACTTCAATACTTTAAAATAGTTTCAGACATTTTAATTTTATTTTGGATATCTTAGCCGAAAATCATTCTCTCTGTATTTCTGTAATTACAGTTCTTATTTCTCATTCCTCTTTTTCTATTCATTCCCTTTCCATACTTCCTACAGATAACTGCCTTGGTTCTTCTGGAAAGAGATTTGTAGAAAAGTACAAAAGAGAACACCAGAAAGTATTTTTAAAAATATCACAAAATACTAAAATTTATATTTCAGGGATATTATTAGCTCTCCAGTCTTTATAGATATGATGGAGGGAAAGAAGTTTTGGTCATGTCACCATATATTTTTAAGTCTGAGAACTGATAATTTTTCTTTACTTACATAGGTTTAGATAATCTCACTGTGACCCATTATGCTTTGTGCTAGAAAACAAAAGAATCAAAGCCTTTTCTAATCAATTTGTCTTAAAAAAAAAAAACTCTGAAAGTGGAGAAAAATCACTCACCAATCAATTTATAGAGAATGAGAGAGAAGTATAATGGTTACAAGCATAGTTAGGACATAGAAGTTCTGCCACCCACAATATGTATGATCTCAGACCATTTATTTGTACCTCAATTTTCTCATCTGAAAAATGGGGATAATTTTAGAGGATTTAATTAGTTAGTGAATCTCTGTGAAGCACTTAGAACACAGACCTCACATGAATATGATTTATGCCGCCTAATACTAAATAACAGCATTAAAGAGTATAGTAATTCAGTATAGGCTTTTCAGTTTCCAGACCTAGGTTTGAATTCTACTTAACTTCTAAAATTTAGAGGGGCATCCAGGTGGCTCAGTTGATTAAGCATCTGACTTTGGTTCAGGTCATGATCTTGGAATTCATGAGTTTGAGCCCTGCATCGGGGTCTATGCTGCCAGTGTGGAGCCTGGAGCTTGCTTCGGGTTCTCTCTCTCTCTCTCTCTCTCTCTCTCTCTCTCTCTGTCTCTCCCTTTCTCTCCCTCTCTCTCTCCCTCTCCTTCTCCCCTTTCCCCCTCCTCCCTTTCTCAAAAATAAAACATTAAAAAATTCTAAAATTTAGGTTATTTGGCATAAGTTGTCTAACCTCATGAAGACCTGTGTTTCTCATCTATAAAAGAGAAATAGTAACAGAATCAACTTCCTGTATTATATATAGGAATTTATACAACATATGTAATGTTCCAACCAAGTAGCTGTTTGTTAACTACTACACTAATTTGGCTAATGACAAAATTTGTAACAGTCTATCAGAGAAAACCTGTTAAATCTATTTTTATAAACTTCTCTCTAAACTCAGAGCTGGAAGATAACTATATAAAATTGAATGAACAATTGTTATATCCATATCTACAAATCCAATAGAAGAGCTGCCACACAGTTATGCGGGTCGTTCACCTAATATGGTCTCCATGTGGTCTATTTTACCTGTCTGTTAAAGAAAGGCTCTTTAAGACCAGATCAAGTTTTTGCATTTAGCTTCTTAAAGCAGCAACCTAGCCCAGCTGGCATTCTGGGACTCCTTCCATCTTTGGTTTGACTTGATGATTCACTGAAGTACATACTGTTCTTGCATCAGAAGTAGCAGTGTTAATTCTATTATGCCAAATACTTTCACAGTAGCTCAGCCTGACTTCCCTGTACGATTGCTTATTGCAGAGTCACTGAAGCAGCTGGTGGAAAAGTCCATGTCGATCCCTTTGAGACCCGTGTCTTCGGAAAACATTCTGAATTGTTCTGCATTTCAAGGAGCAAGTAACATGGTACAAAACTACAGGGACTCTGTCCTTCATTGGCTTGTAGGAACCTAGAGAAAGTTCTTTAGCATCCTAGACTGAGGCTGACCATATAATTTTTCATCCAAGGAACCACTTGAGAGTGAAAGGGGACAGAGTTAATAATTAAGATGGGACAACAAATGTAAAATGGGACTGTTCTGAGTGAACTGAATTGTGTAGTCACTCTATTGGACTCCACAGTCCCTGATCCTGTTCTTTTTTAGTTCAGTTCCAAACTTGAATAGCCCTGTTCCTTTTCCTGCTGAGAACTGTGGCAGAATGTCCCCAAAGAGCCTATAACTAGTTTTTGTTTCCCTGCTATAGTATTGCTTTTGCTACTGCAAGAGAGTATTAATATTTCTCCTTGGTTCTCATCAGCTTGTCTAAAACTCGCCTCATTTCAAAGACAATGCCTTGAACATCTTCCAATAGACATTTATTCATTTCACAGGTATTTTAGTAAGTGCTGATTTTGAAGAAGGGGGTGTTTCAGGTGTAGTGAGTGATAATGTGCCTGCCTTGTGGAGCTTATGTTCAATTGGACAGACACAATACATGACCAATAATAAGATACATATTTTAGATAGTGAGCATTACAGTGAAGAACATAAAACAGATATGGTGTCTGCGTGAAAGGAGACCATTTTAGACAGGCTGAACTCTGAAGGCCTCTGAGACCTGAAAGATAAGGAGCCGGGTGTACAGATGCAATTAGGTAGAGGGAAGAGGAATCATCTGGAGGAAAAATAAACAGTAAGAGTAAACATACCCAAGTCAGCATAATCTTAAAATGTGCTACAGAAATAAGCATGTCAAAGTAAAAAGAGTAAGTTGAAGAATAATGAGGGTCAGATAATTTCTGGCTATGTAGGCGGGCCATGGTATAGGATCTGAGGTTTCAATTTTAATTGCAGTAAAAAACTACTGAAGAGTTTTAAGCATGTGAGTGGCATAATCTGATGTGTACACTTTGGAAGATCACTCTGATTTTCAGGAAGAGATACATTGTGAGAGGTAAGAGTTCAGGGTGATCAGGTAAAATACATACGCTTGAATACAGAGAGCAAACAAACCATGGTTGCCAGGAGGGGAAGAGGCTGGGGAGTATGAGTGAAATGGGGGATGGGGATTAAAGAGTACACTTTTCCGGATAGCACTACTCAGTGTACAGAATTGTTGAATCATTATATTGCACACCCGAATCTAACATAAGGCTGAATGTTAATTATACATGAAAAAATAGTACCAGGTGGCTCAGTTGGTTGAGTGTCTGACTTCAACTCAGGTCATGATTTCACATTCATGGGTTTAAGGCCTGTATGAGGCTCTGTGCTGACAGCTCAGAACTTGGAGCTTTTTGGATTCTGTGTCTCCCTCTCTCTCTGCCCCTCCCCTGCTTATGCTCTGTTTCCCCCTTCATAAAATAAAAGTGAAAAAAATAAAAAACACTACTATCGTAATCCTAGTAAGATATGTTGGAAGTTTAAACTAAGATGGTAGTAAAGAAGATAGTAAAAATGGCCAAATTAAAGAAATATTTTGGATGTTATGCTTAAAGGTACAAATGGTGAGGAGCAGAAGGAAAGATGATGCCTACATTTTGAGTATGGGTGAATACAGTGCCAGTTAACTCAGACAGGGGTGTGTGTGTGTGTGTGAACAAGCACATGTGCTCACACTACAGGGAAGTCCAGGCCTATTATGTCTCTACTTCTGCATCTATCTTTGTAGCCTTAGAAGAGAGGTACCCATTCTAATCTTTGTTACAAAAGTTATTGTATATAAAAAAGAAACTACTATCCACATGTTCTTCTTTCTTAGGCATCTTTACTGTCATCCTGTTTCGAAGATTTGAGATTTCTTCATATTTTACAATTGCACCAGTGTCTTTGGAATTTAAACAACTAAACAATTGCTAGCTCAATGTAAATCTAGTCTCTGTCTCTCTCTCTCTCTCTCTCTCTCACACACACACAATCTTTTGACTCTTATATTTCTTTATTAATCTGAGTCTAGGATTGTTTCCTCAGGTAATCCCTTATGTTTACCATTTACAAAGTCTATCTAAACTATTTGAATTGAAAATGCCTCAGCTCTTTAATTCAATAGCCTAGAATAAGGTGTCCATTCCTTTTTAAAAAAAAATAAACACTCATCTTACATACAATTGTTAATACAGTCTCCTTTGTTTCCATACTTCCTCAGTACTTTTCTGCTCATGGTCAGTGCTCTCCAAATAAGAATGTCTCAACTTTACTCTAGTTAGGACTATTGGCTGCCTATGCCATAATCACCTTCTTTATTGCATATTTGATTTGTTGTGAGTGGTGATGTAACCGTGAAAAGCCACAGGAGCAGACTTTCGTAGAGTTAGGAGCACAGTATGGCTCAAAAAGGTATAACTGAAGTCATAGGGTGAGTCTTTCACAAAAGTTCCTCAAAAGGCACAGGGAAAATGGCCCAACCACCTGTTTCTGTTTCTTCTTGCTTGGAATACAGTCCCAATACTTTTGGCTGAAGTAAGTTGTAATTATGAAGTTCATTGTGATTATGAGTTCTAAAGTTTCAGATTGCAAACCATGGAGTAGAAAGAAGGAAGACCTGAAACGTTGATGGTGTTTTGGAGTTTTTGATTCACAGCTCTCAGAACTGTTATTCGTCCTAGCTGATACACACGGCTTCAAGATCACCTGCGAACTGATGACCCGCTCCAGCTCTTCTCATAAATGAATATTTATTCATCTGTATGGAATCTTGAGTGCAGGAAAACCAAGTCTTTCCAGTTGCTACACATTTAAGGTATGTGTCTGTTCTTGAGTCTCATCACATGCCATTGTTTGCCTCTATGTAGCTGACACATTACAGGATATATCTGATTCCCCGGTTTGAACATTTTTAAAGAAAAAGGTGCAATAATGCAGAACAAAGGAAATTGAGAGAACAAAACAATTTCCACTTAACAAAAACTTAAAGGTTAAATAGATGAGAACTGAGGATTTGAATTCATTTCCCAGAACAGTGCCTTATTACCAAAATAAACTTGAGATGACCACTTAATTGCAAAGAAAAGTCAAGAAGACATTAGATAGTCATTAATCATCCTAAATAAACAGTACTTTTAAAGTGTCTGATTGGCACTGTAGGCATACATTCTTTCCTTAGAAATATACCTCAGATTTCTACCGTACATCTACATGGCTTAATTCAATGCCTGACCACTCTAGGATTTAAAATGAGAACAGAAATCAGTAAAAACAAACTCTGAATCTAAGAAGAGACCAAAGCAGCCATGGGAATGTTTTGTGGACTTTCGCCTAGTTTCAGTGTGACTTTTCTCGTTATTTTATCTATTGAGAAGTTCCTAGAAATTTGAAATATTTGATTTTTTTTAACTAATGCTACATATAATTGGTTTCAAAGTTTGTTTTAACAAATTATATCTTAGTCTATTTCTTAGTATAGATTTCCATGGTAAATATAAGGCCATGCTATTTGCTTACTCAAATCAGTCACAAAATTGAAACTTTATATTTTAGGCAATTTCTGAATGACATGGGTTGATTAGTACTCTCCCATGAATTTATAGCAATCATGCCTTTTATAGTATACTTCTTATATTTATTTACATGTTTACTAATGTTTCATAGAATTCTATCCTTCATAGGCTTACCAAAAAAGAAAGAGGCAATTATTGGGAGTTTACCTTTTTTTTCTATCCTAAAATATCAAATCTCTTTTTATGAATAGCAACATTCTGTTTTGTTTTTTATTCCTAGTCACCTCATTGCCCATTAAAAGGCACAATAAATATACCATGTGCAACAATTTGTGTTTTTTAAAAGATTTTTAAAATTTAAAGAAATTATTTTGAGGGAGAGAGAGAGTATGAATGTGAGGGCTAGTGGGGAAGGGGCAGAGAGAGAGGGAGGGAGAATCCCACGTAGGCTCCGTGTAGTCAGTGCAGCACCCAAAGAGGGGCTCGATACCACCAACTGTGAGTTCATGACCTGAACTTAAATCAAGAGTTGGACACTTAACTGAGCCACCCAGGTGTCCCCATGTGCAACAATTTGTAATTGCAATATATTGACCTGAAAGACCAATAAACAATACCATAAATGATGAGAATTGGTATGTTGTTATACCTATATTGGCAATTTATATATTGAAAGCCTCAGTTTATTTAATTTAGTAAATGTACACTGACTACCAAACACATGTTTAACGTTAGTTAAAAGTTAAATGAGACATTTATCTTCTTTTCAGGATCCCACAATCCAGCCAATCAAACATAGATACCCACATATGTGTTTATCAGCCCTGTAAATAATAATCTTTTAAAATAAAACATTAAAATAAGATCTAGTCTAAAGGGTATTGAGTTCTAATTTTGGCTGAGTAATCAATTATTTGTCTAAAAAGTATTCCTCAATTTTCTTTCATGTGATAAACATAATATTTGTCCTCAACATCCTTAAAGAGATAATCAGTGTATTGAATGTTTAAGGATAGAATTCAACATCAAATAACATGTATTGTGCTCAATGGAAAAAGAGGATATTGATACACAAATTATTCATGTCATTATGTATGCAAATATTATTGTATGCCTTATGTTACTATTTTAATACAGGCAAGTCAAGTAATATATGCAATAATGCAAATCATTGCTATCCACAATGGAAGGGTAAACCACTGTCTGACATTTAGCAAAAGTTATTTTCATTGAATCAAGTTAGTAGGGAATTCTCACAAAAATGTTGACAAGTGCTTTAAGCTTCTAAAAAAATAAAAATGGAAATAATTAGGCTGCCATTATGTAAACGAGATATGACAGGGAAGCACAAAAAAGCAACAGGGAATGCAACCTTATCCACCAAAATATGTAGGATATATTCTTTCTAATGAAAAACATGGAGTTTTATTACATGAACGAAATTGAGTGCAAATCTTGTAGTTATTCAGTAAAAGCAAGTGGCTGCCATTATGACATACACATCGAGTGGCACATGTGTGATTTCCTTTTCATTTTTCCCCCATATGTTATTCTTAATTAAAAGTGCCATGAAGCACTTAAAGCACTTACATTATTTTAAGGGGATACACGTTTGAAAGAGCTGGCCATTTTAACAATAACAACATTGTTTGGTTATTGCCATGTCATGCAAATGCCTTGTTCTGTAACTTTATGTTAAATTCCCCAATTGAATTTGTTGATGGAAAACAAGAAGCAAAAGGTTCTGTTTGTGGAAATAGAAAGGAATGTACATGAGGGGCAGAGTGTGTTTTGCTTGGCAGTTCTTTTGCTACCATTTTGTTTTTGTTTTTAGTGCTGGAGGGCAGCAAATTGGCAGGTGTAAATAAGGCTCTAGCTAGTTTCATACTGTATTTACAATCAGTTATTAGGGGTTAAAATGTCTGTAGTGCATAGGGAATTAGGCACACAACTTCTGTTAAGAATGAGGGAAGCTTACGATCTAGTATCAGACATTGGGTGAATGTAGTTCTTCAGCCTAATCTTGTGATAATTTCCACTAACTCTTATAAAGTGTACACAAAGGGATTCTTTTGTACTTGCAAAATGTTGAATACATATTTTTGTATCTAAAATTCTAATATAGCATAAAATTTTGCCATAATGACAAAAGACTGGTAGGTAAGAAATGAATATTCATCCCCACTAACTTGAGATAGAGAAGAAGAGAGTGATTCCTTAGTTTAAAAGATTATTTGTTTTACAGAAGCCATACAGCATATTGTTACAACTTTTAATTTTTTTAAATAGCAAAGAGCTATTTGCCTATCTAATGTGATGCAAAATGGAATAATTTTATGACAGTTTACACTTTACTAGGATTTGCATGTACCACATGTC
Source organism: Suricata suricatta (assembly GCF_006229205.1). Taxonomy (NCBI): domain Eukaryota; kingdom Metazoa; phylum Chordata; class Mammalia; order Carnivora; family Herpestidae; genus Suricata; species Suricata suricatta. Next base: position 65,110,180 of record NC_043708.1, on the reverse strand, counting down.
AAATCATGTCCCAGAAACATAACAACCACTAGGAGAGAAAGCCTAATGTCACATGACTACACAGAACACAAAGGTATTAATGTTTGTGCAGATATTGCTTCTTAATAAAGAGTCTCCATTTCAAGGAAAGGAAAGAAAGAATAGTTTTCTAAAAAAATTAGAGTGGACAATATTTTCACAATACACTGACCTGTAACAACTTTTTTGAAAGCCCTGGAAACATGAATTCCCCATGTCTCTCTAGTTTCTCTGTGCTTTCAGACAAAGAGCCAAGACAACCTTGACTTTGAAGAGGAAAAGTAGAAAAAGATGATAGAGAGGGGCATGAAATAATAAATAAATGACTGTTGAATAAAATAATTAGTTTTGCCCCACGCTTCTGCAAGAGCTTATGAATTCTTACTAGCATTAGTTTACAGCTGTAACTTCAGGATATAATAAGAGATTGAATCTTATACAGGCAATGAAACAGATGATCAAATTCACAAGGGATTGTGTCAGGCTTTTTCCAGTACTAAAGAAACATATTAATCCTTGTCACTGTTTTCAGAAACGCTGTGACAGAAATAAACCTGTACTGTAACTTGGCCCTTTTAATGAGCTTCTGGAGTGTGGGCTTTCCACTCAGCACCTGAAAAACACAACAAAACACCTTTTATATTAAAGATGTGAGGTTTGCTGCTGGCTAAATTTGTACACAGAAGTCTATAAACCAGTGCTCAGCCAGCTGGGAAGCAAGAAAGCAAATTCAGATTCTGCCATGAACTTCACAGACCAATTATCTACTTGGAATCATGGGAGTTTAACAAACAAATACCAGCCCCTGCTGAGCCTTTTCAGGCCAGCAGCTTATGGGTGATTCAGTTGCATCCGAGGCTTTTAGACTGATCAATTCTTAATCACAAAGCGCAAAAATTATTCTCAGACTCATGTCAGTTTCTTTGGACACGTTTGTTAACAATCTGCTTCAAATCATTTTTTTAAAAGAAACTGCAGACACTGTTTTTATTGACTCCCCACTTGTAAAATGTTTATAGCTTGTTAATTTATATTTACCCCTTTACTTTTGCCTGCAAATCAACATCACTTAGCACAGTTTGGTTACACTTTGTCCAAAGGAAATTACAGAAGCCTGCTATGGGGCTAAAATGAAGGAAAGCTGCGGAAAATCAATACACTGCTGATTAAACAGATCGTAGCAAATTCACGGCTGTATGCTACAGCATGGAGACATCAGTGTGATGCCTATCTAGCAGTTAATGTGCTTTCAGTCAGGTGAAGAAAATTTCAGAATAAGGCAAAATCACTCAGAAAAACAAGAACTACCTTACACAAGAATGTATGTGCTTATATGAAACCTACATTTTGTGTAAAGTAGTATTTCACTTGAGGAATAAATAGGACAGATTTGTTTTGTGAAATAAAGCAGTGTAGTACCTGCATTATAACATTTGCCTTTTGTATTATGAAAAGAACTAATGCCATTGTAAAATATCACCTATTCGCTACAAGTCAAATATTTTGTTTTTCTTTTTATGAAATATTAGGTTTTATCAACATTTTCTTGTGATTTCAATTTGACAACAATCAAAATGACTGAAAGGTGGATTATTTGTAGGGGTTGTCCAAAAGTAACAATGATCTCCGATGAAAATATTCTAAGGAGTTCATAAAGAATCATTTTAGTTCTAATTTTAGAGCAGAAGAATATACAAGAAATAAATCGGGCATAAAAAGAAGATGCAGTTCACACATAACTAATTTTTTTAATGTATTGGGAAGAGATAATAGTAACAACATAATTGTGAAGACCAATAGTTGTTTTTAAGTCATAGACAAAGGCAGCATTAGGGTTCCAGGGAAGAACTAAGGGATCCTGACGAAAGCAAAGGTACTCTGGATTAAAACATAAACTTTCATTTCCATGATACCCAATTCTTGGGCTTTGCAAACCAAACACTTTGAAGACTGTAGGAAAATAAGCATATCCTAAGGACTGCTTAAGAGGTAGTACCTACTTTAATCCAACTTGAAGAAGTGCACACTGTACTGTATCACATGTGAAGTAAGGAAATGAGAAACAAAAGTTTAAATACAATCTTTCCGAGAAAGTGTCATAGAAGAAATTTTGTTTCAACCTTTCGTTATACTTCTTTGGGGTACACACATTTATCTATTTAGAGTATTGTAATGCTATTGCAAGATGTGTGTGTATGTGTGTGTGTTTGTTTTTAAATAGATAACCTCGGGTGGAATTTGTGGCTCTTCTTACCATTGTTCATTCAGGATAGCTGTAGCTTTGATATGTTATGGTATGCTGGCAGATAAAATTCAGTAGTAAATCCTTATACCAAAAAATATACTCGAGAAAATTATGTTCTATACACAAAAGCCAACTTAAGTTTCAATCTCTGTTGTTTTTAATTCTCTCTTTTTCAAAATATCAAAGTCTTTCAAATGGTAACATGGTTAAGTTTTTTGCCAAATCCCATGTGTTAAAATGAAGGTGTTTTTGAGTCATCAAAGCTTATAAAGAGACCTTTAACAAGTAAACAGCTTTTCTCTCTCTCTCTCTCTCTCTTTTTTAAACTGGAAGATGTGGTATAAGAAAACACATTCATGGACACCATATGTGAACCAAGTTTCATCCCAAGATTTTGAGATTTTTGAGAATTCCTAGAAAATGAGAGATTTAAATTTATAGTCTGAAGAAGCTCACTCAGCGACACTATTTTCATACTGATACATGTATCTGACTTATATATAGATATAAATCAGTATGAGTCAGTATAAACCTCAAGGGGTCATATTTTGATTATTCTACTTAAAAATTTTTGATCATCTTGCTTAGGTAAAAAAGAGGCCATAAGTAGTTCAGGAGTATGAAAAATAATCATTATTTCATGATCCCCAATGTAATGTAAACCTTAATTTACGTTTTTTTGTAATGTTTTGTGGTAAACTGTCAACTTTTTCACAAGTCAATTTCAAAAGGAATGATCATTTCTACTTAAATAATTATGATTTTGTGCCATTAGGAGAATAAAGCAATAGATACCAGGGGAAGAGCAAATATTTCAGAAAAGATAGAAGAATACTTATATTTGCTATACTTATCAGTTTGCCAGGTTAGTTGTGCACTTGATGTATTTTAAGATTTTTCTTTCTTTGTGGCCTTGAAGGAAAACTAAATTGAAGTGACAGAATAGAAGGAGATAATGGACAGACTGAATAATGCAAGTATAAACTTCTGAGCGAAAATTATTTTCCAGGTCTCACAGTTTCTGTAGATATTTTCACATTTTTGTAGTTCCAAATGGTTGTTTGTAAACATGCTTTACTTTATTTAAAGTCCACGCACTATATAAATCTGAGAGTTGGCAGGGGTTTGAATACCCTTTGGTAGAAACCCACTTTTTCTTATTAATACATGGTAATTTATCACCATTAAGTCTATGATCCCTCTGGAAAAAATGGATGCACATTGCTCTCTAGACTATAATTTCAATGTTCATGATATTAATCTTTAATTAAATTACAGTTATTTTAGAAATGTATATCCTTAATTAAATTATACCATGCGCTTAAAGAAGAAATGACTATGGCACGATTAAAACATGTTTAAAAATGAACCACTGAATTTTGAACACTGTCTGTCATCCCCAAAGTATGACTAACTAGGCTTCAGAAATGACTAGAAAGTCAACTGAAAAATTGCCAAGTAAAACTGTTTGGCTTTTTAAAGAACTGCGCATTAAAATTTTGGACACTTTCTCTATTAAATCTAAATATACTTCTTATAGTATATACAGTATTACATTTCTAAATTAATTGCCATACTCCCATTTGTTAAAGAATTTCACTCCATGTGAACAGCAAAGTCTCACTAGATGTGAATTTTACACTGTGCTAGATCAATCCCAATACCAGTAAATGGATATTATTAAACAGCATGGGGTAGTGCAAACTGGGAAAGGAAACTTGTAGTGTGCTGCCTTTGAGCAGACCTGGCTTGCATGCTGTGACAGGGCAATTGTCGACATGCTTTTTCATGCCAATCTGCAGCTTTTTCAACTCTAGATGCTATGGCAACCAGGGTTTAACAGACTAAGCAGCTAACAAGCTTCCCTGATGGAATTGTCTGGTTGTGTGATTGCCTTGTCTTAGGGAAAATATAAAATAGAATGAAGACGCTTGTGGACATTTGTCAAACTGATTATAATTTGGACAGTTGAATCATAATTGTCTGTTGTGTGCTGTACAGTCGTGACATACGCTATTTTCCACGTTTCTTGCAGAGGACACCACTGCATTCCCGCATAGGCTACGTCTCCCTTGGGAACAATGGGCCCTGGTTGCCGTGGGGTTGGTGCAACATGGCAGTCCGCCTCTCACACCACATCATCTGGGAAAGAAAAGAACAGGGAACAGTTCTCCTTTTTTTTCTCTTTGAAAAGGCTTGTGTTTGATTTGAACTATAGTTGTATGAATATAATGAACACAAGTTGATGTGGAAAGATATTTCTCTCTTATAAAATGTTCGTGTTCATAGGGTAAGTTGTGGATCAAAATATGCAGGTGAATTAATTTGTTATTTATGATTGGGCATAATTTTAGTTCTTTGGGAATATTGATTTTTTAAATTTGCAACCACTTAAACATGTATTTGTGTCACCAATCATATGCATAATTTAAAACACTGAGGAAATAATCAAGCTTCTCTGATGGAATGGTCTTGTTTTAATACTGCCTTGTCCTATTGAAAATGAATAGAAGATACTCTCTTTATTGTTTTAAATGATTAAAAGCCTACTAATAAAATTTCAGTCTCTTTGAACAGTCAAAGGCATTGTATTTTCAAGATCATTTGATGCCAAATCTTAATTTTTTTTCTTGAGAGGAATGCATCTTTTAAAAAATTAAAACCCTAAGAACAAACATTTCAAATGAAATGTGAATTTTCATAAAATGAAACCTAGGTTTCCATTTTATAGACAGACAAAAAAAATGAACCGTTTTGCAAGACAACTTCACTAATTATTTTCTAGAACATTCTGAAATAGATTATTTAGTACTTGGAAAAAATCATTGTTAGATCAAGAGGATAACAATTTGAGGATATTTTCAGGAGGCTCTGAATGAGTTGAGGTTTAAGCATAAGCTAATGGTAAGAAGATTCTGGCAAGTGTGTAGAAAGGGTGCCAGTGATTATGTTAGCATATTTTTCATGGACCGATCTCAGCAACCACAGAGTTCTGCTAGCTTTTTGGTTTTCTTATTTAAATTATGAAATACTTCAAATTGATGCCCTTGGTTTGAGACACCAAGGCCTTTAGGAAAAGTAGGGTTTTTCCTTCCTCTATTTCAGGTGGCAATCCAAGATGCTTTTAAAAACAACCTTCAAAGTCACGGATGATGACTTATGTCTAGATGATGCAATTCTAAGAACAGGTTTGTTTCTAGTTTCAGAGACCTATTCTTTTTCTTAAGCAGAAAGATCTTAGCGTGAGAACACCTTCTTCCCTGATGAGTGGTGCACCCAAGAAGGGTGAGAAGTGAAATTGGGAACACTTTGCTCTCTTCATAAAGAATCTTGTCTAGCCCAAGTTGTAAAAAAATATCATTGCAGAGTTACAGAGTACCAAAATTAATAAGCTAAGCATTACTGCCAGAAAACTTCATTTTATATGAGCATCAATCAGTTTTCACAAAAATAGCCTTTATTTACAGGACTGCCACGGTCTTATCCTCTAATTCCTAGTTTTGAAATTAGTCTCTCTTACTAGTCACCTCTGTGCCTGCCTCCTTCCTGTGGGCAGCTAGTGTGGCACTCTGTTCTACTTATTTCCCTGAAGAATGTGACATTTTCCTTATCTAATAGGGAACTTAAATTGAGTCACATGCTACATTAATGCCATCTCAAATTAAGGAAAATCATATGTTTTCAGTGCAATAAGAATTGGATTCTACTTTTGAATATCAAGGATTCTGATTGGATAGATTTTATTTTGGAGTTCATTAAAACTCTTTTTTTATTCAATAGATTCAAACATACAATGTGATAAATGGTACCTACTTTCCCCCCCTCCTACTCTGGAGTTTAAAGAACGATGCTTGAAAGTAAAGTAATTCTTTCAGTCACTACAGAGCAGAGGTGAGAGTCAGGATGCTTTATATTAGTTCAAAGACAGCTTTCCAGAAGATAAAGAAATTGTGGTTCAAGGTGTAAGTGTTTTCCATTTAGGAAATAAAGGAATACATGGAGATGATATTTACTTAGTTACTAAAGTTAATTTCAGCAATGTTCAAAGGTCAACCTTACTTTGTGAAATATTTTATAGCTATAAAATGTGCTTTATACCCACTGTTTTGCATTATCTATCATTTGAAATAGGCTAATACTGATAAGCCCATTTTAAAGCTTAGAATAAAGTGAAAACCTTGAGTTTATATATTTACTAAAAGAGGCATCTCTTTTTAAATATTTTTCTTCTTTATTCCTAAACTTCACCAAGAATTATATGCCATCAGTTATATAACATTAAGGTCAATTCTCCACTTTGAAAAGCACCATGAAGCTATCCCATCCATACAATCTCTTATTAGGTTTTTTGGTGAAAAATCTTATTCTCCTATTAAACTCAGGCACCAAATTATGTCATTTACAATGAAAACATTATATGGAAGTCATTAATGTTTTAGTATAAATTAGTTTCAACCAATATCATCTTGGTATTATTATCAAAGTTCCACTTTGGAATTTAGTAGAGGGCTATCTCAAACTCCTTACTCAGCCATATATGTTTCTATGCAAAATTCACATCCTGAGGACAATGGGGGTGGGGGGGGGATCGCAGACAAAGGCAGCAAAAACGGTGGTGTGCTACAACCCTTTCACAGCTTATGTATATCTGCCTTCTGTGACGTGAGCAAAGATGAAAAACAAGGGAAACTTGTTTCTGGAAACAAGTGGATCTCGTCCTTGAGTACGTCAGAAGGGGGGTTTTGAGGCAAAGATAAAGTATGCAGTAAGAAGTATGTACTATGACCTAGCAGCACTCGAATAGTTTTGCAAATGTGACTCTTCTCTTTGTCACAGGCAAGTAAAATAGTCTTTAGATTTTGAATAATTTTTCCTATGAGGTAGAGTTGGACTGCGGTAATATTCCCTGAGATTACCAGACCTCTATCAACCAGGAGAGGCCACCTTGATATTGCGGAAACTTGTGACTTTTAAAATTTCCCTGCCTAAGTTCCACATTTTTCCAATAATAGATGAGTGCATATTTGAAATGAATTTTTGTTTTGTGTAAAATTTTCAGTTGAACTAAGCTTTCTAAACTATATCATATGGAGAAAAGTTATGTTATTTTCCTAGCGTGTAGAGTAATCTTTCTCAGCTACACGCTGCCGCTTCGCCCCTTGGCACACTCTCAAACACAGGAATTTCAACCCTTGTTGAAGAGTTTACTGTATCAGTGAAACTAAGCAATTGGGTAAAGAATCTTTGTGAAAATTCTGGTCAGCAATTGGCACATCTGGAGTGATAATGGAGGACACTGTAGGGAGATGGTCGATATTGAGGACAGAGGTCTGGAGAGCAGGAAGCATGGTCTCTCTAGGACATGACCACAGAAGTAGCTAAGAGCCTGTCTTTTCTTGTGAGGACATTCTGTTCATATTAGCCTCAGAATGATGAATAGTTATCCATCTTCAATCAGACTCAGAAATATTGAAGCAGTTTTCAATATTTCTAGCTCTGAAATTTACCTACATACAACATTAGGCCTCTTTCACAGATTCTCCTTCCTTTGAAATGAGTAGGGGTTAAAAATAAACTCTTTTCTTATTATTCTTAAAATAATTCACTAAAAAGCCCTTGGGAAATTATTTTTTTTGAAAGTTTACTATATTTATTAAAATGTAAATGGTTTATTATTTATTTATTTTTATATAGTTTATTACCAAGTTGGTTTCCATATAACACCCAGTGCTCTTCCCCACAAGTGCCCTCCTCCAAGACTACCACCCCCCTTCCCCTACCCCCTCCCTTCTTCAGCCCTCAGTTTGTGCTCAGCATTCAAAAGTCCCTCATGATTTGCCTCACTCCCTCTCCCCAACTCTTTCCCCCCTTTCCCATTCCCGTGATCTCCTATTAGGTTTCTCCTGTTAGATCTATGAGTGACAACATACGGTATCTGTCCTCTGCCTGACTTATTTCACTTAGCATGACTCCCTCTAGGTTCATCCATTGTGCTACAAAAGGCCATATTTCATTCTTTCTCATTGCCATGGAGTACTCCATTGTGTATATATACCACATCTTCTTGATCCATTCATCAGGTGATGGATATTTAGGCTTTTTCCATGTTTTGGCTATTGTTGACATTGCTGCTATGAACATTGGCGTGCATGTGCTCCTATGCATCAGCATTTCTGTATCTCTTGGGTAAATCCCTAGCAGTGCTATTGCTGGGTCACAGGGGAGTTCTATGGATAGTTTTTTGAGGAACCTCCACACTGTTTTCCAGAGCAGCTGCACCAGTTTACATTCCCACCAACAGTGTAGGAGGGTGCCCGTCTCTCCACACCCTTGCCAGCATCTATAGTCTCTTGATTTGTTCATTTTAGCCTCTCTGACTGGCGTGAGCTGGTATCTCAGTGTGGTTTTGATTTGTAACCATGGGAAATTATTTTAAAACATCATCTCGTATTTATAGTGGTATTTTTTAACTTTCAAAACTTTTTCCTCCTAAAGAAAACAAATTAATGTAATAATAATATTGGTACTAAGCATAAATATATTAATGAAAATAGCTAACATTTGCTCAGCAGATAGTATGTCCTGGGTTTTCTTTTAAAATACTTTAAATCCTCCCAGTAATTTTAATCCTAAGAGGGAGGTATTATCATTTCTGTTATATAGATAACAAAACCGGGGCATTAGAGAAGTTACTGATTTGCTTGATGCCACACATCTAGTACTTATAAAACTGGTATTTTAACCCAGTACATCTGACTCTGGTGCCAAAACTCTAGATATCTTTTTTTTTAAATTAATGTTTATTTTATTTTTGAGAGGGAGAGACAGAGCATGAGCAGGGGAGGGGTAGAGAGAGGGAGACACAGAATCTGAAGCAGGCTCCAGGATCTGGGCTGTCAATACAGAGCCCGACGCAGGGCTCGAACTCATGAACTCCGAGATCATGATCTGAGCCAGAGTCAGATGCCTAACGGACTGATCCACCCAGGTGCCCATCCAGTGCCAGAACACTTAATCCTCAGAAACCTTTTGGTAATTCATAACCCATATTCGAATCCTAGGTACTTATGAGTAGATGTCATTACATGCATTTACTGCCAATATTACACTTGATGAAGATGGCCAAGTATGTGTCCTGACATCATCTGATTAGGTGTCCTTGATGCTTAAAGGTATTTTGCAGAGTTCTAAACAGAGTACAGTTTAGGAGAGTCAATCCTAAAACTATATCACTATAACTATACTTAAGTGGCATGATGATAATGCCCACAGTGGTCTTGCTAGTGTGCTAGGTGCTTTAGTGAGGTTAACACCAATACTATATAGCAGGATTCAGTATCCCTATTTGGACATAACATGAGGCATGAAGAAATTTTCATACAGAATTCGTAAGTAACTCGAAGTGAATGTCTAACCAAGGTATGTATGAAGACACAGCTTTCTTCCAAGGTTTATTATACTTAAACCTAAGGTATTTTATATTGTAGAATTTGCAAATTGGTGGAAATGAGAATTTAAACCTTTCTCTAGTCTTATCGGTGGCAAAGTTAAAAGGAGAGGTTATTCCATTAATGACTTCATAGAGGTAGGAGAGGTAGGATGGATTCAGTCTCTTACCTCTACCCTGTAATAGGGGTGACAATTTACATATAATATGTTTAAAAAAGTAGTAGTTACCTTTATCGTGTACTGACCTTGTTCTGGAGCCTAAGCCCTGTTTCCAGAATGGAAACAAACAGTACCAGAACAGTACTGTTCTGGGTTCTACCTTCAAAAGGTGGAGCCTAATTCCCTATCCCCGGATGTGGGCTCACCCAGTGACTTGCTTCTAGCATAAAGAGTAGGGTGGAACTGACAGCGTGTAACTCCTGAGAGTAAGACACAAAGGCATTGTAGCTTCCTCTTAGCTCTTTCTCTAGTGTCACTCACTCTGAGGAAAGCCAAGTACCATGTTATAAGGATGGATACTCAAAAGCCATAGAGAGACCCATGTGGCAAGAAACTGAGGCCGTTAGCCAATAGTTAGTGAGAAGTGAGGCCTCCTGCCAACAACCATGTGAATGAGCTTGGAAGCAGACCCTGAAGCCCGAATCAAGACTTGAGAAGACAGAAGCTTTGGCTGACATTTTGTTTGCAATCTTATGTGAGACCCAGAGCCAGAAACACCCAGCGAAGCCATTCTGAAATTACTGAGCCATATATATTTTGAGATAATAAATGTTTGTTGTTTTAAACCACTAAGTTTTGGTATAATTTGTTGCACAGCAATACATAATTAATATAGTAGGATCTGTAAGGTAATAGTCACTAAATTTTAAATTCAAACTACCTGATAGGTTTAGCTCCCCCAAGTTCCTCAGAGTCTCTCCTTCTCTACCTACCTTTCAAGATGGTGGCTTTTGAGAGGAAATGTTATGAAAACGTGTTTTGTGCCATTCTCTAAGGCTCTACTCCTTTTGCTGAGAGGATGCTCTTTCTACCCAGATGTTTTCTTTCAATAGAGTCTAGTGGGGGACTGGTTCCATTTGAACATAATTCTGGAATCTACTTTTTTTTTTTAAATGTTTTATTTACTTTTGATACAGAGAGAAACAGAGCATGAGAGGGGGAGGGGCAGAGAGAGAAGGAGACACAGAACCAGAAGCAGGCTCCAGGCTCTGAGCTAGCTGTCAGCACAGAGCTGGACGTGGGGCTCGAACCCACGAACGTGAGATCTGACCTGAGCCGAAGCCGGAGGCTTAACCAACTGAGCCACCCAGGCGCCCCTGGAATCTACTTGATTGTGAACTTGGTCATGTAGCACATACAGTCTGTGCAGTGCTCCTAGTCCGCCCTCTCTGATCTATTTGTATTTTCAGCTTTTGAGGATATGAAAGCTTTGGATACCTACATATCAGGTATGGACTCCAAGGAACCTGATACTCTACACCCCCCCCCCCCAGATTGTCCCTTACCTGTATTGCTTGAAGCACCATACTTTCACTGCCCTATTTGATGTAGAGTTTGGTTAAGATTCTTGAAAGTTTTCTGAGGTTTCATCCTGAGGACATAGGAAATTTTTTTTTCACTGGGAAACCCTTAAATTTTTCTTTTTTAAAATATTTATTTTGGGGGAGAGAGAGAGAGCGAGCGAGCAGGGGATGGGAAACCCTTATATTTTTCTTTTTTAAAAATATTTATCTTTGGGGAGAGAGAGAAAGAGAGAGAGAAAGAGGAAAGAGAGAGAGCGAGCAGGGGAGGGGCAGAGAGAGAGAGGGAGTCACAGAATCTGAATCAGGCTTCGGGCTCTGGGCTGTCAGCACAGAGTCCAACGGGGGGCTAGAACTCGTGAACCGTAAGATAATGACCTGAGCAAAGTTGAATGCTTAATTTACTGAGACATTCAGGTGCCCCAAAATTTTCTTCATAAAACGTGAAATACTGGAAACAGCCTAAATGGCCACACATAGGAAAGTAGTTGAATAAACTATGGCACATCTACACAATGGAGTACTATGCATCTATAAATAAGAATGAGAAAGGCCTTTTTAGGATATATTGTTCTGTGATAAAAGCAGAAATATCGGGTTAAGCATTTGGCTCAGGTCATGATCTCATGGCTTGTAAGCTTGAGCCCTGCGTCAGGCTCTGTGCTGACAGCTCAGAGCCCGGAGCCTGCTTCAGATTCTGTGTCTCCCTTTCTCTCTGCCCCTCTACCTCTTGTGTTCTTTCTCTCTCAAACATTAAAAAAATTTTTTAAAAAGCAAAGCATATCTATAGTACACGACCATCTTAGCCAGAAAGAAGTATAAGAGAATATACATGCATCTGCTCATTTGTGGAAAAGACATATAGGAAGGATAAAACAGAAAGACAAATGATTGGTCACCTATAGGGGTGTATGTAATGGGAACATGGCACAGAGTTGAAGAAGACTATACTTTTATGAATATACATTTTTATAGTTTTTTTTCTCTTAGAATCATGATATTGTTTGCATACCTCCCAAATAAATAAGTGATAAAATAAACCAGGATGTGAGTAGAACCCAGAATGGAAACAAACAGTACCAAATGAACCTCATTATGTTTTAAAGGAATAAAATAACCACACTGAAGAGGGTGGGGATAAAGGAAGGAATATAAGTAACTTCAGAAAGCAGTCTTTTGACTAAACATAGTAAAATTAAAAACAAACCAAAAAAACAAGCTTTTGACAAATGCTAAATATGTTTCTAACATGGGTATACGTTAGCAATTCCAAAACTATTTTATGTTCATACTAGGTTTGAATGAACGAGCAAATATATTATTTACAACACAGCTATGTGTCTCACTGTCAAAGAAAGAGGTAATGAAAATGATGAAAGACTGAAATGAACCCTGTCACGTTAAATTAGAATAAAAGGCATCAGCATGAATTCATATTTTTTATATAGATACAGCTAGATATGAAAATAAACAGGTGTATTCAGGTGTTAATTTACATAAACATATTCCTAGACCCTGTTCTTTGAGAGGGCCTAGAAACCACAACACCCCTAGTTGCAATGAGCACACTTACAATTTAGATGTTGGATTGTAAATATCATATTCTAATGATAGGGACCAGGGCTCCCTGGGGAAATAGCTGATGCCAGAAAAGAGAAGGGCAGGGAAAATAGAAGATGGGACTGGAACATTTTAAGGTAACAGACAGTACTCATAAAATGATGGAGGCATCTCAAAAAGCCCACAAAAACAAGTGTGAAGAGGTTCCAATGTCCAAGGTTGAACAATTTCAGGACAACCCAAATAATGCTAGATTTGTATTTGAACCTCTAAGTTAAAATAGTTATCAATGACTCTACACAGATATACATATGTAAGTGGAAAAGTAAATAAACAGATGAGAGTATGCTCTTTTATAGTAGAGTATATATTAACAAATCTCCAAGGAATAAGGGGAAAAGAAAATCGCCATTAAACAAACACCAGTTATTTTTATTGTATCTACCCATCTGTATACATATTGTCCAAACCATCAGCTAAAATTAGTGAGTGATGAGAAATAGGGTATTTACATCATGTAAAAATGTTTCCCTGCAATATACTTAATTACAAAGTGACAATACTAAGATTACAATGAAACTTGGCAGACATGATCTAGCTGTGTGATCAGAGTTAACATTAGTAACAAGATACAATACCATGATATACCCCATTATATGATGTATTGAAAAGGATAGAACATTCCTTCTGTTTTATTTTTGGTAAAAAAAAAATGGGAGAAATCATAAAATAAAAATTGAGGGCAATTCTAAAAAATAACTGGCGGGTACTTTCTGAAAATGTTAAGAATAGGAAATACTGAAGAACTGTCACAGATTGAAGGACCCTAAAGTGACAAGAGAACTTACTGTAACAGAAGACCTTACTGTATCTTGGACCAGGAAAAAAAAAAAAAGCATTAGGGAAAAACTGGCAAAATTCTAATAAGGTCTGTATGTTAGTTAATGATCTAGTATCAATGTTAGTTTTGATAATTAAATGGCATCTATATAAGATGATCACATTTGGGGGGTGGGGTGAAGAGTATACAGGAATTCTCAGTACTGTTTGCACAACTCTTCTGTAAGTCTAAATAATTTTTTAATGTTAAAAAACTGCAGAAGTCAAACTGTAGTGAATTTGCCTCAGCTAAAAGTATCCAAGTATTTTGGGAGAATGCATTCAACATATGTCAAGGTTAGTTAGTTCCAATGGTCTGAAAAACAGTATCATGTCAACTGAAGTTAATAATAATTTCAGACCACCACAAGTTAAACCAGTGTTCTGGCCAAATTGAAATAAATACCCCACGTTAGCGCGTGTGCACACACACATGCCCGCTGTTATATACCACTCTTGGCTCCCTCCACTCTCCAGGGGAATGCTAAGACAGGATGTTCATAATTGACTTCATGCCTTTTCCTTCATTCTGTCTTTCTTTCTTAACTTCCTTTCCTAAAGACTGAAGGCCATTTATTTTCCAATTCCACAGAAATGGCCTCCTTCCACACCCTGCTCCTTCATTAAATGGCATTTACTCACATTATCCTTTCCTGGGACAAAGTGGCAAAAGTGTTGCAGGGAAGGAAACTCAGATATGAGTGCCTCTCAAGATTCATGGAGATGTACTAAGCATATTACCCCTGGCATACTTACAGACTGTTCTGTACATTTTAATATCTGATTATCCTCCTGAGTTAGTTCCCTAAAGTTTTGTTTTTCTTCCTCGTTACATTGTCAAGTCCTTGGTGGGCAGATTAAGATCTTACACATCATGCGCACCCCCATAGCATGCAACAAACACTAACACGTCAGGCATATTTTGTTGACTGACTGAAGTAGATGGATCACAGATCATTTTGAGTATAGTATTAAAGAATTGTGGAGGGCCAAACTATGAAAAGCAAAGTCCATGGTTCAACTTCCTGCTTATTTTTGAAAGGTTTGCCAATCCTCTGGAAAAGTTTGCCCATCGTCCACTTCTGAGTTTGCCTCTTTATAAAGGTTTTCAGCTATGGAAAGGCATCAGACATACCCTCTGTTTAAAGATCATACATATTAAAAATAACTTCAGGATCTTCTTTGGGAAGATGACAAATAAAATATGTTGTAGTTTGAGGGCATATGGTTGAAAAAGCTACTCATGACCTGAAGCTATTCATGGTTCAAAAGTTTTTTGAAAAAAATAAACACCATTTCTATCATAAGAGTCCTAGCTCCAACCTTTGAATTGTGAGCAATTTAAAGAAATTTTTATTCAAATTAAGTTGGGATCAAAAAGTGACTGTGGACAAATAGAATAATACATGTGAAGATTTAATAGCATGTAATATTCGAGAGTGTTGAGAGAGTCTTAGAGTAAAATAGGTAGGCATTTGGCTGGTACAGAAAAGAGAGAAATCTGAAAATGTTTACTTTAAAAATATCATGATTTAATTTTCTAATTTTTATAACTTTTAAAGTATGACTTTTTAATGTGCAACCTGACACGCTAAGAATGGACTTGTATTTTCTAAATGATTAAATATTTTTAATCTTACTGAGAAATCTATATCCACACTGAACAGAAATGGTGAACTATTTGCTGGAAATAAGAGGGCATGTCATTTTGAAAGAATCTGTAACTTTTACAAGCAGTTTTAAGAACACTCCTTTTTTAAAAATAAAAACTTCATTTTTCTAAGATCACATCATAGGTGGGGAATTGTGAGTTTTTTCAATTTTCCTTACTTTGAAGTTACAGTTTACTGTAAAAACACAACTTTCAGACAACTTAATTTAGGATAAATAGTTGTAATTTGGATATTTATTGTATTTTAAAAGACAAAACAATTGTTAATTACTTGTGAATTCTCTCGTCCAATTATGGCTGGTTATGCTTGAGGAAAAGAAACATTTTAACAATATTTGTTCTTCCAATTCATGGGCATGGAATGTTTTTCCATTTCCTTTTGCCATTTTCAATTTCTTTCATAAGTTTTCTATAGTTTTCAGCATACAGATCTTTTTTACATCTTTGGTTAGATTTATTCCTAGGTAGTTTATGGGTTTTTGGTGTAACTGTAAATGGGATCTATTCCTTTATTTGTTTCTATTGCTTCATCATTGGTGTATAGAAATGGAAACTCTGTACATTGCTTTACATCTTGTGACTGCTGAATTCCTGTATCAGTTCTAGCAGTTTTTTTTTTTAGTGTTTTTGCATTTCCCATGTAGAATATCATGTTGTCTGCAAAGAGTGAAAGTTTGACTTCTTCTTTGCCAATCTGGATACCTTTTATTTCATTTTGTTATCTGACTGCTGATGCTAGGACTTCCAACAACAGTGGTGAGAGTGGACATCCCTGTTGTGTTCCTCATCTTAGGGGGAAAGCTCTCAGGTTTTCCCCCTTGAGGATAATATTAGCTGTGGGCCTTTTATATATAACTTTTATGATGTTACTGTATGCAGCCCAGGAATGAATCCCACTTGATCAAATGTCGATACCACCCAAAGCAATCTACACATTCAATGTACTCTCTATCAAAATAACGCCAGCATTCTCCACAGAGCTATAATAAGCCATCGTAAAATTTATACGGAACCACAAAAGACCCAAATCATCAAAATAATGTTGAAAAAGAAATCCAAAGCTGGAGACCTCACAATACCGGACCTTAAACCTCTATTACAAAGCTGTCATCATCAAGCCAGTATCGTATTGGCATGAAAACATACACATAGATCAATGGAATAGAATAGAGAATGCAGAAATAGACCCGCAAATATAATCTTTGACAAAGCAGAAAAGAGAATCCAATGGAAAAAAGACAGTCTCATTAGCAAATGTTACTGGGAGAACTGGATGGTGCCATGCAGAAGAGTGAAAGAGATCACTTTCTTACACCATACACAAAAATAAACTAAAAATGGATGAAACACCTAAATGTGAGACAGGAAACCATCAAAATCCTATAGAAGAAAACAGACTGCAATCTCTTTGACACGACTGCAGCAACTTCTTACTGGACATATCTCTAGAGGCAAGGGAAATAAAAGCAAAAATGAACTACCGGACTTATCAAGAAGGTTTTGCACAGCAAAGGAAACAATCAACATAACTAAAAGGCAGCCTATGGAATAGGAGACAAAATCTGCAAATGACCTAGCAGATAAAGGGCCTCTGAAAATGACATATCAGATAAAGGGGTAGTATTCAAAATCTGTCAGAACTTACCAAACTCAACACCCAAAAAACAAATAATCCAGTGAAGAAATGTGTAAAAGACATGAATAGGCACTTTTCCAAAGACGACATCCAGATGGCCAATAGACACATGAAAAGATAGTCAACATCACTGATCATCAGGGAAATACAAATCAAACCCACAATGAGATACCACCTCACCCCACTCAGAATGGCTAAAATTAACTCAGGAAACAACAGAGGTTAGTGAGGATGCAGGGAAAGGGAAACCCGTTTGTGCAATTGGTGGGAACAGAAATTGGTTGGCTACTCTGGAAAACAGGATGGGGGTTCCTAAAAAAATTAAAAATAGAACTAGTCTATGACTGAGTAATTGCACTACTAAGAATTTGTCCAAAGGATACAGAAATACTGATTCAAAGTGGCATATGCACCCCACTGTTTATAGCAGTGCTATCACCAATAGCTAAATTATGGTAAGAGCCCAAGTGTCTATCAACTGATGAATGGATTAAGATGTGGAATATATATACAATGGAACACACCTCAGTGATGAAAAAAATGAAATTTTGTCATTTGCAACAATGTGGATTGAACTAGGGAAATAAGTCAGAGAAAGACAGAAATCATATGATTGATTTCACTCATATGTGGAATTTGAGAAACTCAACAGATGAAGACGGGACAGGAAGGTAAAAGAAGATAAAAACAGAAGGAGGCAAACCATAAGAGACTCTTAAATACAGAGAACAAATTGAGGGTTGCTGGAAGGGTGAGGGTGAGTGAGAGGGTGGACTAAACGGGTGACGGGCATTAAGAAGGGCACTTTTCGAGATGAGCACTGGATGTCATATGTAAGAGATGAATCACTGGGTTCTACTCCTGAAGCCAAGAACATTGTATATTAACTAACTTGAAAATAAATTTTAAAAAAAGAAGAAAAAAAAGGAAAACATATTTTACCTTTACTGGATATTGTTTGTGTATGAGAATAGCAATGTCAATCCCCGAACTATTATTAGGTTCTTCTTCAACTGAGAGACACAGCCCCTCTACTTTATGTTTGGTAACCATTTGAATGTGCATTGGAATTTTTCTCTTGCTAAATGTTGTAATAGCAACATTTAACATTATTCATATTATTACTTACAATGAAGAAAAAAAATCTGCTCTTACTGTGTGTAGATTTAGGAAGAGACGGATTGTTACGATGTTGAACAATATATAGTAGTAGTGTAATTAAACAGAAAGGGAACATATGTGGGTGGCAGTAGAATCTGAAAATCAATAAATTACTCAGCATATTCTTAGCCAGCAAAACACGTGTATCCTTATGACAGTTGATCAAGGAGTTTATACTCAAGATAGAAACAAGTGATGAAAAGAAATTATTTATAAACATAGTAAGGATGAATGGTGATAACTAGCATCCACTAAGGGCTTACTATGTGCCAGAAACTATAAGTCCTTTGCATACATGATCTTATCTAACATTTTATATGATCTTAATATAACATAAGCTACTTTCAAAGAGTTCTCTGAAAATAAAATGCATTTGTTTCATGATTCTGTTTTTACTATTAACAGAAGTAGCCACAGTATATTTTTTCAGTGTAATTCTTTTATATGATGTTTAAGTTACCTACACTGTACTTGAGAACTAGGCTTTGGTTGTCAATGAATCTTTCCAACGTTGAATTCTTTGTTTTTAAAAATTATTTTTCTAAAATAATTTTGGCATAAACACTTATGATTGGAATGTCTATTTTTAATGTTCAAGAAATAGAAAAACAATATGTTGGATTTGCTGTTATATCAAAATCTAGAGAAAAACGTATGTAAAGTTACATGTTAAAAATAACTAAGTCCCCCCAAGTAAGTTTTGTTTAGCTTACAAAAATTGGATCAATGTTCAATGGGTAATCAGAAATAACAGCATCAATATCTTCATTTTCAATAATATTGATAAAGGTAAAAATGTGTTTTAGATTCCTAATATCTCCTTAATTTTGAAAGGGTTAGTTATCATGCCTCAAATTGCAGTATCTGTATGCTTCCTCTAATTATTTTTAAATAAGCTTTTTCTTCTTTGTTATTAATATATATATATTATATACTATATAGATGTATATATAATTATAAGCAACAATGATTGACTTTAATTCTCAAGCTCTCCTGAGGTAAGATACGCCATTGAACCATTTATAATCTTAAGTTTTGTGATATTATAGATATCAAACTTCTTCATATAAGATTATTTTCCCTGCACTATCTGCTTAACTCAGTATATTATTTCCTAGTTTGTGAGTATTAGCAAAAATGTTGTACTGAGTTAAATGGATTTACTCTGGTAAAAATAATATACACTTGATAAAGGTAGGAGATGATGAACCCAAACATGTTAAAAGCGATAACTAGCTTGTATTTTGTGCGTAAGATATGCCAGGCACTGTTCAAAACACATAGATTTTATCAGTTAAATCTAACCTTCTTTGGTAGTCAATGTCATCATCATCATATTTTATAAATAAGGAAAAGTACTCAGAGAGGTGAGGCAATTTTCCCACCTAGTAAAAATACTAGAGTAGGATTAAAATCCAAGCATTCTAGATCTAGAGTGTATATTACAATTTAACATCTGATTGAATATTTGCAAGATAAAGTCTTTCTAAGGCTCAGCTGAAACACACTCATCAAGTTACAACCTAAAGAGAGTCCCTGCTTATGTTACTGTGGTCTAAGGGGCAACTTCAAGCTGCAGGTAGATTCCAAAAGGGTTGATTACTTATTTCTAATAAGTTTCATTCAAGTGTCCCAAATTGGGAAACTTTTTCCATTAGTAGATGACAGTGTTAGGGCAGCTGTTCAAAATGGTAGTTTCAGTGAAATGGGCCTGGGATAGGCTGAGTAGGGGGATTCAGCAAACTCCAGTGGTGCAGAATATGCTGAGTTTAGTGTATACGCTACCCAGAAATCAGAATTAGTCTGTATTCTTCCTCAGATCTGAGTCTGCCTGCTTTAGACCAGACCAATCAAAACAAGGGGAAATCTTAGGAGGACATTTCAGATACACCAATTCTGGACCCCCTTCTTGACAATAGTATGGCATCTAGTGTTGTATTCAAAGTGTATCAACTTCAATGCTTGTCCTCCCTTAAATAAATTCCCTGTTCAAACT
Source organism: Suricata suricatta (assembly GCF_006229205.1). NCBI lineage: Eukaryota > Metazoa > Chordata > Mammalia > Carnivora > Herpestidae > Suricata > Suricata suricatta. Next base: position 65,090,044 of record NC_043708.1, on the reverse strand, counting down.
GTTCTATTTTACTCCTCAGGGTTTCTTTCCCGAAACTAGTTGTGCATCTGAATAATACAAATAACTTCAGAATGTAATTTGTTGACATTAATAATTCATGCCCTGCAGGTATGTTAGCAAAGAATAATCAGCTACAAGTTTCCAGGTTTGGGGACTACATGATCAACACCCATTGAAAAGTCTAGGTCATATATTTAAAAATCTGTGGTAGTATCCTCCAGGAGAGTAGTTTACTCTCTAGGTACTGGGTCCAGGTTTAATTTAGGATATAAATTAGGATTCATTGCCCTGCAGGCCAAATGTCTGATCTCTTCTGAGAGCAGGACGAGAAAGTCTTCACATTTAGTTAAACATACATGGCAGTTAAGTAATGGAGCAGAGCCATGTAATGGTGTGAGGAGGAAAGTGGAAAGTTACTCGGGCTCTAGTCAAGAAAGAGATATTACAAACACACTTCAAAGATCACATCCTGGAGTGTCTGAAATTCTTAAAGCTCAGTAATAAAAGATGATGGAAAAGTCTTAGGCTGATTCTCTGCTTGTGAAAAAGAGAGCTTGCCAAATTCCACCCACTTCTGTGGCACTCTCCCCAAGTAAATAAGTTTTGTTTCTATAAGTAAGAATTCATTACCACTGGCATTAAGTACATTCTTGCTAAAAATTGGGAAGATGGACTTGTAGCTTGAGATGGAGAGTCAAAAATGATTGAGTTTGATGACACTTTAAAATTACAACTTTAACACATCAGTCTCTCAGTATCAAGACTTATTTATGTTTTATATTCACTTATGTTGTATCAATACTACCAATGCTAGTAAATAATAAATATGTTAGCAACAGCAAATAGACCGAAAGTAAGCAAATATTTGATAACTTAAATAGGTCTGTAATTAGTCTGATGATATAAAAACCAAAAGGAAAGAAGTACCCAATATTACCTTCATTTTCTATATTTTCACTATGAGTCAGTTTCATATTATTAATGAGCCATTTGTTAAAGATATGATGTGGTAAGTGAATGTAAGTATGTGATGTAAGGTTTTTTTAATGGAAAGATTTATATTTATCAATTAATGTTTGGCAAAAAGTGACCATTTGATTTTCTAAGTTAGAGTCAAGTGGGTTCTCTTTGAGAAATATTCTCTGTGAGTACACCAGGGAAAAAGCTGGAAATTTAAACTATAAATTGAAAAAATCCTAATGTAGGATTGGAATAGTTCATCTCAATGAAATCAGACCAGTTCAATCAATTAGTCAGTCGACAGACACCCGAAGTGCACACACTGTTTCCAGGCATTACAATGACAGGACTGGGGCAATCTGAGGGAGAAGGCCCCTACCTCTGAGAATCTGGTTGCTCGATCTACTTTATCCATAAGTAGGAGTAAAATAAGGATTTGAGGGCCTTAAAATACACAGCATTTAATATATCGCGTGGATTGTATTCTGAAGAATATATTTGAGACTTTTTGAATTACACTTTTCTTTGGGTATAATATGCCCAAAAAATGAGAAGAGTTGAAATTATACAAACTTCTTTCTTATGATTTTAAGCCAATGGCAGTATTAAAATACATATGTAACATTATATAGCAAATTAGATGTGTGAATAGGATTTTCATCATCTGAAAATTCAACTTGTCCTTGATTTTCTGAAGTGGCCAGTGTACAATGGGCCCATGCAATATCAATATGCTCAGTGATAGAGAAGATGGTAATTGTGTACTAAGGGAATTTAGGCTGTATTTTGATAATGTGGTCAATTACTTGGCCTTTGTGAACATTCATGGAATAATTGGTTTTATTTTCTAAGTCCATTTATGAAAATAGCCACTGTTGAACCCTGGTGCTTATCAAAAAGCATTTTTTCCTTGAAGAGATTGCACATGTAAAGCACCAAACTACCAATTAATGTAATTTGTTTAGAGCTATTTTTCTTTCTGTACCATCAAGGCATTAGCTATCAAAGGTGAATGGTACAACATCTAGCCCAAAATGGGCTGTATGGCTATCCCAACAACTTAAACAAAGAGTGTAAGAGGGAACACGTGTGTAACATTTACCCAGAGTCTTCCCTTCAGTGAAGCTTTTAAAATGAAATTGATAGGAAACAGTGTTTAGGAAGAAATAATGCATACGGATTTATATAAAATGCTAGTCGCTGTATTTTTCTTTTTGTATTAGCTTTAATGAATAGATATGCCTTTTTATTTTGTGGTACCCTACCATTAAATGATACCATCATTTTTTTTCTGCCTAAATAAATTCAAATTCTTGTCACCTACTATCTGTACACCAAGATTTGAGACATTATTCCTAATTGAGATTTCTACTGAATATCTTTTAAAGATAAATTTGTTTTATTCTTTCACCCACTATTTAAAAGGATTTTCACATTTTTATCTTCTAAAGGAATTGTCAATGAGAAACTAAAACTGCATAGACTATACATTAAAATCACTTTAGTTTTTAAGCTGTCATGAACTGTTTCAAAAAATGCTAAGTTGCTATTGTTTAATGTCTGTCATTTTATAATGCTTTAGAAGTTATCTATCCTGTAAAATTATTAACTGATGCTAAAATTGCCTTGTAAGTATTAGGACAATAGCAATTTTGAAACAGCTGGGACACTGCCAATGTAAGATAAGTACATTTTGCTCTGTAGATTCATAAAGTGCTTTGAAATGGTTTGTAACTGATGGATGGATGCATTTTCTAAGTGTAGAAAGCAATATTTTGTAGAAGGAAATGGCTTGAAAGCTGACACACATGCATGCAAATGCCATTCTCTTCAGTAAGTAATTTGCTTTTTCTTTCAAAAGCATAAATGGCATAGTTAGACACATTATTTTGTATATTGCACATAACAATACAAGATGCACAAAAACAGCAAGTACAAAACATTTCATATTGATAGAAGAACCCGTGGCTGTGGTATATGATTAGCATAAATGTATACACACTGAAGTAATGCCTTCAGGATTAAAAAGTGAAACTGAAAAAAAAAGGAAAGTTCTACCTAACTTCAGGAATGACAATATTTATTATCTTTTCCCTCTTTTAACTTCATTGTGCTACTTGATTGGAATGCTGGATCACTTTATGTGTATATATTTTCTTTAACGTGCTAAATATTAACCACAGTGCTTCTGCAAGGTCACAGAGCTATCATATTGTTCTGCACACCTACTTAGGATGGTTAACATTTTTCAGCTTTTTAAAAATAAAAGTCAACAGTATCTTTTCCTGTACTACAAGTATTCATATAGGACTAGTTTTTGTCCCATTAAAATTGCCCTGTGGCTTGCATTGGATGTTAAAATTAAAAAAAATATATATAGTTACTGTTGGGGCATCTGGGTGGCTCAGTCAGTCAACGGTCCAGCTTTGGCTCAGGTCATGATCTCATGGTTTGTGAGTCTAAGCCCCACGTTGGGCTCTGTGTGACAGCTCAGCCTGGAGCCTGCTTCAGATTCCGTGTCTTTCTCTCATTCTGCCCGTGCTCTCTGAATCGCTCTCTCAAAATAAGAACTTAAAAAAATATATATATATGTATGTATATATATATATATATATATATACATACATACATATATATATAGTTACTATTGTATCCTGAGTACCTAAAACAGACTGGCAGAAAGTATGTAACAAATAAATATTTGTAATGTGAAGTTTCTGAAAGTCTGTACAAGGGAGACTGAATTTGAAGTGTCTTTCAGAGACCCTTCATTTAATTCATCCCTTATCGACTCAGCAGTTGTTAAAGAACACAAACTTTGGAGCCAGGTTGGTTGGGTTTGAGTCCTAGAATCAGCATTATTAGTCTTCTGAACTTAGGCCAGCTTTTACACTTTGCTAAGCTCTAGCATCCTGCTATATACAACATGAAAAGAGTACCATTTACTTCTCAAGGCTAATTTGAGGACTAAATCTATAAAAAAAGTGCTTTTGCACAGTGTCGGGCACTTAGCCCTTGATAACGTACAGCTTCTGCACATGAAATTGTTATTGTCACATCTCCACCATGAACCACATTATTATTTTGTTTGCTGCATCAGTATAGAATTTGGGGGACCTGGGTGGCTCAGGTGATTAGGCGTTGGACTTTTGATTTTGGCTCAGGTCATGATCTCCTGGTTCCTGAGTTCGAGCCCCACATCCTTGCTTGAGATTCTCTGCCTCTCTTCTCTCTGCCTATCCCCTGCTCTCATTCTCTCACTCCTTCAAAATAAACAAACTTAAAAAAAATTGAATTATCTCAGTTCTTTCAAATGTCTTCAGTTTCTTCCTTGACTTGGACAATTTCTGTGTAAACCACTTGTATTAACTTGACTCATTAACGGGAGTTGCATGCAATTAGAGAGGAAACCATACCCTCAAATTTTACCATGCTTTTAATTTTGTTTTACTGAATCAAAATTTTTTCCTCTTTGATACATGTTTCATTCAACAGGTTCAAAGGAAATGTAGAAGACAATAAAACCTATTAGTTTGGGAAATATTTTGGAGGACAGGCAAAATTTCCAATTTCTACTTTGGGAAGCACCCCTTGTTAGGTACTTTTCTCAGAAATCAGATTATTAGAGCACCTGGACATCTTTGGATCCATCAGTCAGTAGAAGATGTTACACAGCATGAAATAACTGATTAATTGGCTTGAAACTCCATGAAATTCTCTACCTTCTCATGAGGTGGATTCATTACTCACCTCAAAGATTTTGTCACAAAGATAATGCTAGAGGAATGCTTTAAGGTCACAGGTCTTCACATCTGAGTTATTTACACTGGAGGCCTTTGATGGGACTCCTTAACTGGATAGACTCCTGACAGAAGAATGGAAACAAATCTTAGAGGCCAATGTTGAAGGCTTTTAATTGTGTGGATTTTGTAAAACATGTGGCTTATTAAATGACTACAATATTTCAGGCCTAATAAATTTTCTTTCATTTATACAGTTTATTATTTTACTTTGCTATGCCTTTAATTCTTGCTGAGGAAGTCTATGTTTATATGTATAGTTTCAGTTAGAGCTGTGCCACTTGGTGTTTATGATATCACATGTGTTCATTGTCATAGTACTCCCCCAAATTCTTTATGTGTAAAAATGACACAAGAACATTTTCTGAACTAACTTGATATTGGATGGAGGTCATAACAAACTCATCTACCTAAGCCCAAAACTCCTTAGGAAATACCAAGGTTTTTAGTGACATCTCTGATTATGGTCCTAGAGATAGAATCTCCTTTTTCTCTTCTTCATACAGATACACTGAGACATAGTGTACTTGTCTGCAGGCCATCTTTTCTCTTTAGCAAATTCACCTGATACAAAGATCACATCATCCTTAAGTAGATTTTTAGATTTTTCATCTCAAAATCCTGTTATGTATAGCCTAAGATTCACAGGTATTTATACCTTATGAACAGCTATAGGCAGGCTTTGGGCACAATTATCCTATTACTGGTACTTCCTATGCTCTGTCATCTTGTGGATAAATCTACTGGGACAACATAAGCTTGTTCATACCTTTTCTTTACTTTTGAGTCCATGAGCTGGGAGTGCCTTTGGAATATCCTATAATAGGTTTAAACACTTAGTTATTAATGGTTATGTAAAACCTTTGACTATCATATGAGTAAGTGTTGACAAGCAGCTTAATGGCAGATATTCTAGGGGGATAAACTCACTGTGTGTTCTGTTATCCCTGGTCTTTATGTTATATGACTTAATACCACTTTTTCTTAAAATGTGATTTTTGTATGAGTTGTATAAATGACTACTGTAAAGAAGGAAAAGATAGACATTCATGTATATGCTGTCCTTCAGATCTTAATTATCACAAGTTTGCAGAGCTCTGACTTACAAGCTGATTCTGCTCTACATTTCCAGAAGAAAATGGTTAAGAAAAATAGGGTTACCAAATTGCTATTTTTCACTCAAAAATGTATCTTGAAAATCTTTTATTAGGCACATAGTTCTGCTTCATTATTTTGACTCCTGTACAGTGTGATAGATAATACCTCTATTTTTTTAAGTTCATTTATCTGTTTTGAGAGAGCAAGTGCACAAGCAGGGGAGGGGCAGAGGGAGGATCCCAAGTAGCCTCTGACCTATCAGCATGAAGGAACAATGAGATCATGACCTGAGCTGAAATCAAGAGTTGGATGCTTAACCTTAACCAATTAATGGAGTCACCCAGGCACCCCTGCCATTTCCTCTATTGACAGACATTTAGGTTATTTGTAGTTTTGTGCAACTGCCTCAGTGAACATCCTCATATGTAGTCCCTTCTAAGTGTCGCTTTTCCTTTACAGTGTATAAAAAGAGTGTACTAGTTTGTATAGATTCTGTCAAATGACCTTTCAATTTATACTCATATTTGATATAACATGGTACTATTTCCCTATGTATTAGACATACTGGATACCAACTTTTACTTCTAACCTGATGAGTTAAGATACCTTCTTTGTATGATTTTAACTATTTCTCTTTTTATCTTTAATTTGATCTTTCATATGTTTATAATTTATACTTATTCTTCAGTGATTTTCCTATTCACATCATTTGCATATATTTCTGTGTCTATTTTCCTGTTCACTAGTAGGGTGGCCTATTATTCAGTTGCATATCCTTATTATTGGATTATATGTCCTTTTTAAATTTTTATTATTTTATTTTAAAGACTATGTAAGTGGGGGTGAGCGGCAGAGGGAGAGAGAGAGAGAGAGAGAGAGAACCTTAAGCAGGCTCCACCTCACGACTCTGGGATCATCACCTGAGCCAAAACAGTCAAACGCTCAACTGACTGAGCTCAACTCACTGAGCCAACCACATATTTTCAATATGCTGTGTATTTTCAACTTTGATAAAAACTGGTGTCCTGTTAAGCCATATAGGATGCCTTTAATTTTTAAGCTATAATTGAATTCTCTGCATTTCAAAACTTGGCTAAAGCTTGATTTTGTGATAAAATATGCTTGGAAACTTAGTATTAAATATTTAATCCCTTCCATTACTTATAGACACCTTACATTTTATCTGTAAATTACGCCAATTCGTCAGAGCAATTTCTATGTGGGTTTCAGGCTTTTGGTTACTGTGGCCTGAACTGAAGGTGATTATTAATTTTAAAAGAGGTCCTGTAAAACGTATTATGTTAGTGTTATAATTATAACATCTGTAGAAAAATTATAGTTATTGTTCATCCAGTCATATATCAAGTTTATGATTACTAACAGTAAAACTATTTCTCAAATCTTGTTACTAGAAATATATACTTTCTGAATAACTGCCTGTTAAACAGTGCCCATTGTGTACTTTGTTTCCTCCCTTATGCCAGCTGCCAGAAATCTAAGAGCAAAATTTATAGCCCATCAGAATATAGGTGTGTTAATAATTGCTTTGGGCCCAATATATATATTTTTTTAAGATTTTATACTTTGTTAATTTTTTACAATCATTTTTTCTGGATCTTACTTCCTTGCTTTTTAAAAAGTATATTGCATATATAATTGTAAATTATGTCAAGGTTTTGCAAACGAATTTTATGTCAGTAGGTAGACACAACCTGCTTTTAAAGAGTTTTGGTGAAATTCATAATCTCTCGTGCCAATGCTTTAAAAGCTTGGGTCAGGAGTTTTATATCATACAAAAGAAGGAAATAGCCTCAATTATTAAATGGAAAAATATAAAGGATAGTCTTGTTCACACATCTGATATATTTGCTTTTTAATGATGTTAGTAAAGGATTAAAAAAGTGGCCAAGTTTGTTTGGTGTTATAAAACTGGACTAAAAATTCATTTTGTCATAGAGCTATTTTCTTTCATAAGCATGTTGGCCCCATTATTATTTAACAAAATAGTATTTTAGGAGTAAAATACGAAATTTGACATATTGACAAATAATAATGATTTGCAGTAATAGAAAATTAATTTTACAACTAGTCATTATAGCTGTTTGTTGGGGACTGAATTGCATTCCCCCTAAAACATGTTAAATCCTAAATCCCAGTACTTGTGAAGGCAATCTTATTTAGAAGCAGGGTAATTGTAGGTAAACAAGTTAGGATGAGGTCATGATGGGTGCCTAGAATATTTAGAAAAAGAGGGAAATCTGGACGCAGATACTTGGGAAGAATGCCATAAGAATACAGAGACAAAGATAGGAGTGATAATGTCAACATCCAAGGAATGCCAGGACTGCAACCACCGAACCTAGGAAGAGACAAGGAACGACCTTCCTCTAGAGACTTTGGAGAGGACGTGGTCCTGTCAACAATTTGATTTTGGAATTGTGGCCTCTAGAATTGTGAGGTAATAAGTATCTGCTGGTTTGAGCCATCTAAGTTTGTGGTAATGTTTTATGGTTGTCCTAGGAAACTGCTACAATGGTCATTATTTCTGGAAATAATATTACAATCCAATGCCTAAGAGAGAACCTATCAGGGAATGGTAACATGTTGTGTTCTCCTTTTCATTTCTAAATAAGTGAGATCATAAAGGATGCATGTTTGTGAATAATCAGTCTAAAATGTTAAATTATGATAGATACAGAATTTGGAAGAAAATTTGAAGAGGAAAATTTATTCCTCAAGCAAATGTCAAAAGAGATTCAATGTTCAAATTATAAAGAATATATTGGAAAATATGTAAATTCAGGTCAGGAAAGTATCTGATCTCTAGAAATGAAGGTTAGTTGTCATATTTTTAAAAAGTGAGTATTGTACTTTTAATGCTAATAAGGGTTTTGTTCACAATATGACAAAAAAATTACCTTATTTGTCCATTATTTGTAGCTCTGTGTTGACATTTAAAAAGATCACTGGAGCTTTACTTTCAATTGACTGTTTTAAGAGATTATTATTTTTTTTACTTAATCATTAGGGTCTCAAAGGCTTTCATTGACTATTCTTATAAGTCATAAGTGCAAGCCCACTGTTATGTAAGTAAAGAACTGCACTGTCTTATGACTGACCAGGTCAATATTTGAATGACCCTTATTACTTTTGAAAGATTGATACTCTTGGGCCAATTTAAAGAAACCAATTTAAAGAAGTGTTACTGGTTCCTAGAGTGTATTAGTAGCTTTTGGGAAAAAATAGTATTTATTAGTTATTAGTTTCACAACATAGAGGTAGTATAAACTTTTTTGATCACATAGAAAGCCACCTTGGATAGATGATCTTGTCACTTTGGTAAGAATGGAAATGTTATGTTCAGGATTGTTTGTTTCTCTAAAACTTCATGTGAGACCTGCCATAGTTGTATTTTTGCCTCAAGTACTTGTAACTTCTCCTTCACAATGCATCTCAGCCATAAAACTCATTAATCAAATTAGGTGGGAGAAAAGTTTCCCATGGCTTGATCTTGAGTTGTATTCAGGACGATTAATCATTGCACACCATGCATGAGGTCATTGGGAAAATGTCATTCTCATAGTCTACATTTAGGTTCAAAGAGAGGAGTAATTGCAGAGTAATGGTCTAGCAAGAATACCTTTACAAATGGTTCATAGTAAGAAGCCTAATGTCTTTAGAATGTATCAGTGAATAATAGTTTTCTTTCTTCTTTGGGATTTCTAGCTATTTTCTCTGCTGAGATGTTTCTTACTTTCAGATGCTTTCATACTTGTATCTGGCTTATTAACAGTTTTTGCATAATTTTATTGAAGGAAGGTTTATTATAAAAGTGATTCTGGCACATGTTATATTAGTACCTTATATTTGTGTAGCACTTACAGATTTCAAAGTGTTAATTACTCTGCTACCAAATTTGAAGATTTTTCTTTTTGTGGTGAGTTCTTAGAGATTCATAGTTGAGAAATTATTTTGAGTAGATACTAGATTGGCCACAATCTGAATTACTTAACATTTTTGACACAATAGGATAAATAACAAAATCAAAAGCTACAGATGATACACTTAATGGCCATGCATTTCACTATAAGTAAATTTAACTTCAATTTAAAAAATCTACATGTGAAGATTTCCTAATTTGTCTTTTAATAACTTTATATGCAAAATTGAGATTAAAACTTCCAAATATTATCATTACATATTCCCAAATACTTTATAAATGGTCTGATTTCCTTGCAACATATGCCATTCTGAAATAATAAATAGAGGCATTTGCCTGCAAAATAGCTATTACTATAATTATTTTCATGGAGAGCCCCTGGAAAATAAGGACCTTTGTGATAGGGTACTTAACACGTCTCTAAGTTCGTTTCTAATGCTCTCTCTTGGTGCTTCCATATTACCAAAGTACATTCTTACATTTATTTATTCTTTTATTCTTTCTACATTATCACATGCCTTAACATTGCTGTTATGGAACTAACTATGCAATAACTTTGTCTTCAAATATTCACCTTCTGGGTACTCTCCATGTTCAACATTTTCTTTTCTGCCATTCAGCTGATGTTTCTCAGTCTGTATCTTATTTTATGCCTCAGCAGAATTCAATGTGGATGACTCTTCTCTCCTCTGAAGAAAATCCATCCCTACTGTAACACCACACTGTGTCCTCATTTTCCTTTTGTCCACTTCTCCAAATTTTTTCTTACTAGCTCCAATACCAGTTTTTCAATTATACTTCTCAACCATCTGATTGCTTCATCTCGGGACTTCTCTTATCTACCCACGAACTTTGGAGACAGACACCCTGTGGTCAAATCCCAGACTTAACACATAGCCTGCGCAACTTCGGGCAAACACGCTCTTTTCTCTCGGGTTTGTTATCTGTAGAATGGGGGTAATAGTAGGATCTGCTTCATTGGGTTATTGTATTAAATGAGATAAAATAAACAAAATGCTTAGGACAGTGCTTGACACTTAAGTGCAGTGTCAGTGCTAGAGACGCTTATACTTTCTCCTTAGAATATTTTGTCTAATGTCATAACTTTAGTACTATTTCTACTGATAAGAACCAAATTTACATTTTCTCTAAACTTTTCACAAGGATTTCCAATTCATACTGCAATTTGATATTTCCATGTGTATGTCAAAAAGCGTATCAAACTTCCTATGTACAACAAAATGGAAATCTTGATGTCTTTCAACCAATTTCATTCCCTGTTTTGACACTACCATCAATTTGCTTGTTCAAGTAAACACGCTTGGAGTAATTTTCTTCATGCTTTTCTTTCTCGTACTTCCACATTCATTCCATCAACAATTCCTACATGTTCTACCCTAGTGAATAGTTTGAAGCCATCCATGCCTCTGAATCTTTATTGCAGTCTGCCAAGTCAAAGTGACCAGCACATTTACCCAGCATTGTGTAAGAGCAGCAAGTTCTCCTCCTTCTACTCCTGTTTTTGCAACTCATCTCTATGTATCTGCTCTAATAAACCCTCTGAAACAGAGAGCATGTAATCTAACTTTGTGCTGATCACATGGTACAGATTCAATTGATACTTGTTGAATGAATGAATGAATGTGTTATTAATTGGGTGGCATAGAATCTTAGTGGTTTAATCACATTGTCTCAGGATTACGAGCTTACTATGAATCAAAGGACACTATTATGAGACAGAATAACCTGGAGACAAAAGATACACTTAAAACAAGATAGCTAAGGAAGTTTACTCTGAGCAGGTATATTTTAAAGTTTGTTTTCTTGGAGAGACAGCCACAGGTAGGTTATAAGTGAGAAAGGGGCAGAGAGAGAGAGGGGGGGAAAGAGAGAATTCCAAGCAGGCTCTGTACTGTTGCACAGAGCCCAACATAGGGCTCAAACTTACCAACTGTGAGATCATGACCTGAGCTGAAACCAAGACTTTGCCGCTAAACCAGCTGAGTCACTCAGGTGCCCCTGAGCAGGTATATTTAAATAGACACTCGTACACTGAGAAAGGTCTACTCCGGTCAAGACTGTACAAAAACTCTAGGCAGAGGATCTCTAGGAGGGGAATCTCTTCCTTATTTCATAAAACTCAGATGGTCAGTATGCCTGAAACTGTGTAAGGAAGAAGAATAACTTTGGAAATTAGTCAGGGGACAGGTCTTGCTGGACCATAGTCTGCTAATTGGTAGGGATTTTTTTATTAGCTACAGCAGGACCACCAAACATTTATAAGCAGGGGTATTGCACAATCCGATTTATATTTGTAAAAGATAAGGATTGGCTTCTTTGTGGAAAGACTGGAAGGAAATTAGTGAAAACAAGGATACTATTTGAAGTAGGCCAAAAGAACAGTCAGAGTGGGGACACATTTTGGAGATAAAATCAAGTATCAAGAGCACTTGCTGATATATGGCCATGGAGAATGGGGAAAGGGAGCAATTAAGGATGATTGCCAGGTCTTTTGCCTTTAGCAACTGTGTAGATATTGGTACCAATTAATGGTCTGGGTAGTGAAAAATTACGTATTTCCCAATGGAGTTAAAAGTTTGTGTTAGATACCTAGATTTGGAAATAATCAAGATTTAGATGGTACTCATGACCATGGAAATAACTGAAATGTCCTTGAAAGAAAGTAGTGAGGAAAGAGAGGAGGAACTCCTTGATAGAGAGGGACTATCAAGAACATTACCATTTTGCCATACTATTCTTCTCCACCAGTTTCTTGAATGGTAACACTTTCATAATCTTCTTGGCATACTCCACTTGTAACATAAAATACTACCTCTACTGCTACCTCTACTTTAAATAATGATTATTTAACCAACATTTATCAAGTGATTATTCATACAAAAGATACTTTAGTATGTGTGAATGCATTATTCCATTCAACCCTCATTAAAACAACTCTGTGAGGTAGATATCGTACTATTTTAAAGATGAGAAACCTACAGAGCCCCTGGGAGGCCCATTTAGATGGGATTCTGACTTGATTACAGCTCAGGTCATGATCTCAGCATTTGTTGAGATCAAGCCCTGCATTGATAGTACCAGAGCCTGCTTGGGATTCTCTCTCTCTCTCTGCCTCCCTACCACTGTTCACGATCTCTCTCTTCCTCTCTGAATCAATAAACATTTAAAAAAAGTTTAAAGATGAGAAGCCTAAAGTAACTTACAACTGGTTACGAATGGAAATGGAAGGTGAGCCTAGACCGTTAGCTGTTAAAGTCTATGGATGTAATTTCTACATTGTTTTATATACAGCTGGTATTTTATCCTCAGTGTATTTTGTATATGTTCATTAGGATAAATATGACAAATAAAAGAAAACAAGACTCTAAACAAACTCATACCTATTTTTTTTCCTTGTCTTTCTCCTTTACTAAAATATAAGCAAGTTGAAGGTAGAATTCATGAATTACTAAATTATATGGCTTCCAGGCCACCATGGTGTCTGAAGTATAGCAGACATTATACAGATACTTGCTACACGATAAAATGAATATCGATACTTGATTTTGAGGGCTAGGTCTTAAAAAATTTTATTCTGCTTAGTCTCTTGTTTGCATATCCACATACTCACTTTTTCAATGGGAGAAGTGGAATCCAATTTTCATAAATGGAATTTGGAATCTAAGCTCTGAATGAGTTTGCTAGACGTATGCTTTGCTGTGTGCATCTTCTCTCTACCAAAATTACTTTTTCAAAGATTACATCACCAAAATATCATGCTGGTTGTTTATTAAATTATTTTATGTAATTTGTTCTAAGTTGTTATTTCATGCAATTTGTTCAAGCCTGTCTTTTTTTTCTGGATTCCCCACCATTTTGAAGTAGTCTTCTATTACTAAGAATTTAATTTCATGCTGCTCTCAAGTATCTTGAATGGAGACCAAAATGTGTGTGACTTCTGGAATGGTAAAATACTAATTTTGTATAATTCACCAAAGATAACTGTGTTAAATGTTCCTTGCTGTAAAAATGCAAGAGAAAAAAGATAAAGAAATATTCTTTTTAAGAAATACTCAGCAAACCACCTTTTATTGTTAGAATTATGAAAGAATATAGCTTAAAATGGACTAGAATTATTACTAAATTAAAAGAGAAATTGTCTCTATTTAAACAATGACTGGTTTCTGCTTCAGAAAAGTTGACATCATTACAATGTTTTTCTTTGTGAGGCAATTTTCAGTTTCTGTTATTAAGAAGCTTTCATTGCTTTGACACACTTTCCAGAATGCATACTGTTTTCCCATATAATTGAAACCAAAACATTCCAAAGCAAAATGTTTCCATGCAGTGCAATATTATACAATTATTAGGATGTATCTATTATTTCAAATGTACAGAGCAACGCCTTTGTCTATTTTATTTGCAGGACACTTTTGCTTTCTTCCTTTCCCCCAGGTATAAAAATATTTAAGCTGGGATGCATAGTTAGTGGACTCTTTTTGGATACACAAAGAAATAACCAAAGGCAAATTTATACTCCTTCTAAGGGGTTTTGATTTGGAAATAAACTTTGAATTGAACAATCACATTTTTACCTACTCTGTTTTGATACCTAAGAATATATACTTGACAAACTTCATCATAATCATTTACCAAAAAATTTATCAATACATTTACCATAACTTAACCATTTTTTCCCTCACATGCCATCAAATTCACTTTATTTTTTCCCAGAATATTATTTTACTTCTTTAGATTTAATTCAAGTTAGTTAGTGTATAGTATAGTCTTGGCTTTAGGACTAGAGCCCAATGATTTATCTCTTAACTATACCACCCAGTGCTCATCCCAAAAAAGTGCTTTCCTTAGGGCCCATCACCAATTTATTAGCCTATTCCCTGACCCACTTCTCCTTTAGCAACCCTGTTTGTTCTCTGTATTTAAGAATCTCTTTGGTTTGCCTCCATTTGTGTTTTTATCTTACTTTTCCATCCCTTACCCTATGTTCATTTGTTGTGTTTCTCAAATTCCACATATGAGTGAAGTAAAATGGTATCTGCTTTCTCTGATGGACTTATTTAGTATAACAGACTCTAGTTCCACCCACGTTGTTGCAAATGGCAAGATTTTATTCTTTTTCATCACTGGGTAATATTCTGTGTGTGTGTGTGTGTGTGTGTGTGTGTGTGTGTGTGTGTGTGTGTGTACATTGATGAATATTAGGGATCTTTCCATAATTTGGCTATTAACCATTTTCTAAAGATACTTTGTATCTGGCAGGAGGGGAGTCACTTCTGATGTAATATATTCTCTAAATGACTACAACCCCAGCCAGTTCTATCACCAGGGATAAAAGTCATAAAGTGGTTTTATATTTGTGGCCACCTGATTACATTTTTTTAATTTTTTATTTATTTTTTTACATCTAGACTCATTTGCTTACCTTTAAACTAGCTCTTCTATTCAGCTCACAACAGAACAGATAGATTTACATTTTCTAATTTATTACTTGATATTCCAACCCCATTTCTTTTACTTCTGTGGAACTTACTTCTCATCCTATGAACTTTGGCCTCTCCATCTGTACAATCTATTGTTCTACATTTGCTTAACTGGAAGCTTTACCATAATCCTTCAAACTCCAAGTATATTATCTCTTTGATTTAGTGTCTCCAGACTTATTAGGATGACCAACATTATCTCAAATAATCTCTCCCTTCCATGAGTTATACTCCATGCCCAAGCTGGATGGGTATATTTAAGATTATTAATCATATGTAGAAAGTCCACTATAAGTACATAGTAGTTAACTTTATCTTGGCCTACATCAGAACAATTATATTTTTCTGAGAAATCTTTTTATTCCCTGCCAAATTTTCCACTACAGTGAGTTCAGAATTTTGCATAACCTTAAAAACCAAACTTATATTGGTTCTCAACATAGGCAACAAAGCATCTCATCTCCTATTTTAAAAATCAAAGAAACTGAAGTAGACCACACTATTCTACCCTCCATTTATTAAAATGTATCTATGTGTCTGATTATGATTTAGATTTCACATTTTTTTCTAAGAAAAAGGTCATCTTTCTCCTTCATGAGCTTCACCATATCTGTGTGCTCTTGCTATATCCCCTTGAATCCCCCTACTGCATTATTTATTTTTTACTTATTTTGAGAGAGAGATATACAGACAGACAGCACATGCAAGCAGGGGGGAAGCAGAGAGAAGGGTAGAGACAGAATACCAAGCGGGCTCCACATTGCCAGCACAAACCCCAACGTGGGAGATCAGGACTCGAGCTGGAATTGAGAGTCTGATGCTTAACCGAATGAGCCACCAGGCGCTCCTCCCTTGTAAATTATTACCTTCCATTGTGTCCTCAGTCTTTTCCCAGTGGATCATCTCCTTTTGTCTACAAGGGACTAAGAGATTTTCCCACCTGAAAATTCTCGTTTCTTCCATTGTCCTCTTTTCCACACACAATGGTCTTTCTTTTCCTACCATTCTTCAGAAACTGCTTTCTGGAAGGTGACTAATGACTTCTCCATAGTATTTCATCTTTTGCTAACCTGTTCTCCATGCTGTGTCTTCCCTTGGCTCTCCAGTACCACCTCCTCCAACCTCTCTGGTAACTATTGCTACCCCTTCTTTTTGTTTATTTTTCTGTCTTGTTCTTTATAATAGATGTTTACCATAAACCTGTTCTGAGCCCTCCTGTCTTTTCTTCAATGCTTTGTTTCTTTACATATTGTTTCTATATATATTTATCATTTTTATGTACATCATCTCTAAATCACTATCCAGGTCTACCTGCCAGGTGAGACTCTCTAGCTATTTACTGAACATATTACATATCTGCTTAAGGCTTTTAATTTATTAAAGCATGAAAGGTCTTCACATCACAGTAGCCCCTTGTTTTGTTAAATTTAACAATTTTACCTTTCAGCAGACACTTGTTTAGAAAAACAAGTATTTTTTGTCATTTTTTTAATTTGTTCCTGAATCAATTCTCTGTGAAGTACTCATGGCTCTTCATGGGTGAGCACATGTGTCTCACCTTGAATTCTCTCTAAGCAGGATTAGATATTCCCTTCCACTGGAAGCTCAGTGTTTTCTTACCTTCTTGTTTGTGACCTACACACAATAGTCAAATCTCAAAGTTGGCATAAAGAGAGACCAACAGTTTCGCTCTCTGAGTCCTACTGGTGTTTTAGCTATTTGTGTTTAGAACTCAGCTTCCAGACCAGTAACTCCTAGAGTATAGAAAAGGAGTTTTCTTACCCAAGTTTACATCCCTCCAAAGTTTCTGACATAGTACTTTTTCATCTCCTATAGAAACATTTAATATAAATATACAGGATAAATATTCAGTTTGCTACACATGAATTTCTTACCATTTAGGTTAGAAAAAAATGACCTTGTTTTATCTCTCCTCATTCTTATTTAGTGAACAAATTTCTACATATTCCTATAAATTTGCTGTTCTGACTTTATTACTCTCCTACTTACCATTGGGAATGCTGTCAAAATACATCAATACCTATTTCCCTTTCCATTAAAAAAACCCTTAAGTTCAGAGAACTGAGGGTTCATGGGGGGAGAGGTGGGGGAGAGGGTAACATGGGTGACGGGCATGGTGGAGGGCACTTGATGTGATGAGCACTGGATGTTGTATGTAAGTGATGAATCACAGTATTCTACCCCCAAAACCAAGAGCACACTGTACATAATGTATGTTAGCCAATTTAATAATAAATTATATGAAAAAAACCAACTCTAGATGTAAATAGGCAGTTAATAGGCTGTGTTATCAAATTTTTCAAAGGGAAGAAAAATCCTCCACAACATTTTTAACTGATTGGTTATCACTGAGTTCTGCAAAGGGATGGGCTGTATCTGCTTTCTGTCCAGTAGGACATGTTATGGATTGAAATACTATTTATTTTTTAGGTGGGTAGACTATCATAAGGTTTAATTTAGAAATTTAAAGAGTTTGGTAAATGGTACCATTAAAGCAACAGATGCTTAAGAAATGTGGAGTGGTCAGTATTGGCTAGTGGCAATGAAGCAAGAAAATGCCTATTAGAGACCAGTAATCATATAGTTGATTATAGGCTTAACGGAAAGTAAGGAGATAAGAAAGGATTGAAAGAAATGATAAGATACTGTATTTCTGGTTGAAATAGATGTAGTAATACATCCTCGAGGTATGAATATCAAGGTCTCATACTGACAGAAATATATCTCCAAAGAAAGTATGGAGGTGCTTTTTTAAATGTGACATGTTCTGCAGAAGGGATCTTACAGATTTCTGTAGTTCATGCAGGAGAAATTACCAAATAACCTGGAGTACATGAAGAACAAATGATAAAACAATTTCAATCTGAAACAGACAAATCAAAAAATTGATTTCGATCAACCTACTCTTGTATTTACCAGTGAGTGTAAGCACTGTAATTATTACAGACTTTATTTGGAGTAATTCCTCGAGTCATTTAGGTCATTTATTGAGAAATTAAAATTCAGTATATCCTGGCTGTGAAAAAAGCCCAAATCAGTCTTTATTTTTCCAGTGGAATAATTTCTAATTGCATTTAGATGCAATTAAATGCTAAATGAAAGTCGCTCAGGTATTATGGGAGGACAAGAGGAGATTTGGCCACAAAAGCATTTACATTAATAGCAACAGGGAATGCACTATAGGATCAGAATTTGGCAAAACTGACACCAATAAACTAAAAAAAAAAAGAAAAAAGAACCAAGACACTTTTACAAAGAGTAGTTTTGACAACTTACATATATTTTCTTGTGAGCAAAGAGAAAGGGGGACTAAAAGTCCATAACTTAAGTAATAATGGCTCTGATTATTATTAATTTATGTAATTTCTACTTTAACAGAAAAAAGGTTTTAAAACATTTATACATAGTATAAATAGTAGGCAAGCATTTTAGATTCAAATTGCATACACCATATTCATCTCCTATACATACTCTCACATACTGTGGCAGGTGGTTAAAGATTATTCTGTTGCATTCCTACCTAGGGATACATAGCATTATAATGCAGATTTGCTTTCACTGGTTTCAAACACCGTCAAATCCCACAGGGCAGAGCAAAATTTTCAGTGGTCATTATTGCACTTGCTTTATAATCACCACCACTCATACTCCTTATTGAAAAAAGTGCCAATAAAAAGACAATACATAAATATCAGTAATTAAATGTTTTATATTGCTAATAATTTACATTCATTTCTTTCTTGGAAAAGGAAAAAGTTGCCTGTTGTTTCTTAAGATTCTGAATGACTGTTATTGCATGATACACGCTTGCTGAAATGATCCCAAACTTAGCTGTGTGCATACATTTCTGGTCTTTATTAAATCTGTTAAAAGGAGTTTAGCTCAAAGATTTATAAATGACTCCTGGTAGCCATTTCATTCCCTTCAAATACAACATTTGATTGGGGATCCAACCTAATTATATCTCAGTCTAAGATGAGATTCATCTTTTGTTTCTTGGTTTATGATTATGAAAAATACCAAATCCCTCCCCCCCCAAACCAGAGACAAGATTTAGGGGATGAGGCTATATGGCTTCATCATTTGAACTTAATTTGGACTTCAAATTTATTTCAACAGACAAAATTTAAAGATCTAATTAAAGTATCTGAGAAGAATCATCTCAAAATGCTCAGGAGGTATATGTCATGGCATTTTACAGAACCTAAAACTTAGAGAATCTAAGTAAGTTTTGAATTTCACAGCAACATTTTTTTGGGGGCCAAACATAAAGCATAAGATATGCTTAAATTTTTAGAAAAAAGCTCAACTGGGTGTTATATTTAAGTGATGAATCACTAAATTCTCCTGAAACCAATATTACACTATATTTTAACTAACTGGAATTTTAAAAAATTAAAAAGAAAAGAAAAAAAGCTCATTGCCTAACACATTCTAGAGATCCTCTCATCACATACTTGATTTTCTGAATTTCTCATTTGCTTGTTTGAAATATTGTACTCAGCATTCACAATGAGAATATACATGGAATGTACATTGTACATGTAGAACTGAAAATATATGGTTGACTTGATGTAGGGAAGTCTTTTTAGAATGAGAGCAGTGATTATGCTTTATTAAGACGGGGGCATATTATTTCACTGAAAGAAAATCAACATTGTATTGGACAGTGAGATCCCTGGACTGCCCTTAACATTTCAGTATAGTTTCACAGGGTTTTACTAGCTGAATAAACTTGCTCTATATGGATTAGCTTGTTTGTACAAGTGATAAATCTACCTATTCTTTTATCTTTGGAGATGGCTCTGGAATGAAAGGGTATATATTTCATAAGATAATATAGAATAAAAATAGCACCATACTTTTATGATCTCTGAGAGCAAAAAGACAAGATGAAGATCTACCCAACGACACATAACATAATATCTGTAAGAAAAAAATCTACTAGTGTTAACGACTCAATCATAACTTGCATACAAATGTTGACTTAGTTTCTCTGTTCAATTTATAGGACATTTTGTGAGTTGTAATTATTTGTTAGCAAGTGCTAAATCAATGGAATTCATTGTATTTACTTTTTAAATTTCAGTAAAAGGCAATTGAAAATTACATATTAAAAATTTCAATGAGTAATTTCAGTCCTCTTTAGCTCTGGCAATCATTAAATTGAATATGTAAGGGGATTTAGGAATAAGATTAATGTCATCAGCCATTTCCTTACTACTGCTGATGTGAACATACAATATTATTGTACGTATTCTGAAAGCAATAGGAAATGACTTTACAGAAAATGGCAGATATTGGATAATGCAAGTTACTCCTCCTAAACTTCTCTACTCCATCCCAGTAACAAAACAAAAACTTAACGTCCTAAAACAGAGAAAATGATAAGCAATCCCCAGAAAATTACCCTTATCAACTGGGAAGTTTTGAAAAACCAAATCTCAGGTTTATCGAACTACAAATCACTATCATACCAGTAGAGGGAAGATGAAAATTCGGGTACCCTATAGAAGTCACTTCCAAAGGTGGCTTCTACATCATGTGATCTAAACAAATGATCACAATTAGGGAGATAGCTTAAAAACTTAAAAGAGTAATCGCAACCCCTGCCAAATAAAGGCAACATTCTGAAGAACTTTGTTAAACTTGTATACTCCATGTAGTAAATTAAAAAGATGAGTTTTGTAGAATGAAATAGAACAATGGGAATCAAACTTCATCTATATGAAATGCTATTCTTCCCCTTTCTCTTTCTGTTCTTGCTATCCTGCTCTTTTTAAAATTTTTTGAATGCATCATACTCGCTTGTCTTCATCCATTCAAGAATAATGTTTTCTCTGTTTGTAACCACCAACACCATTCCCGATGTGCTGATTCCCATTCATCTTTAAGTAGACACTGTCTGGCTTCCCAGGCTGGGTTAAGTCTCCTTCTTATCATGTCATACTTTCCTATTTAAACATCCTCACATTTTATTTACCTACTGTCTATTTTATCACCATACTATAAGCCCAGCAGGGTTGGGGACCAAATACATTTCATTTAGTGACTGATGGGTCTTGTACCTCATATACTACTTGGCATAGTTTTTGATGTATCCATTTATCTAGCTGTTCAGTGAAAGAATACATAGAAGATGGCAAGATTATCAGTTCTCAGTAAAGGTCCTCATAAAAATTTGTAGTAAGAGGCATTTAGACATATTATTACAGACAAAAACCATTAGAGTCTGAAGAGGTTAAATGATGAGCCCCCCATGATGCTGTAAGTTACCAGTCAGTGGCGAAGGTTGGACTGGTCCTCTGTTAGGTTCACCAACTAGGTTTTTTAGCCAGGAGACCACTGGCACATGAACCATAGAAGCTGTTCAAATGCATAACGTTGGCCTAAGGAGTTCCCAATCAATATGCAGGGCCAAAGAACCTACTAGGCACAGTGAATATAGGACATGGGGCCTACACATTTTCAGGGGCCTATGAAAATATTTACATATTTTAAAAATCAAGAAAGTATGAACTTTTAGGCTAAAAATAAAAACAAATATACAATATTAATATATTTGTCTTTATACTAACACATATGTAAATGAATTATTTTTAGTATGTTCTTACAGAGAAAGTGGCCCATGGAGGAAAAAGAAGGCAAGTACCACAAAATTCATAAAATGGCCTTGTGAATAAGACTGAGGAGAATAATTTTAGGAACTTTCTCAAAGGATTTTGAAGAAGGTAGCCCTTAGGACCACGTTTGAGCTGTACAGTCAGTTTTTCTGCTTTAGTCCTGACTCAGATTTATTGAAGAATTGTTATGTAATTTTGTAAAGAAAAAGATCCCTCTATTAAAAACACTGTTTCTTAATATAGAAAATGATTGTAATACACAGAAGGGACGTAAACTTATCTTTGTCACATTAGAAATAAACACATTAAATCAAAGTAGCAGGTAACTTCATTAGCAGAGATACTGAAATTACAAATGACATTTTAGCTCACTTCAGAGTACAAAAAACATATTTTCATTATGACTGAGTACGATTTAGTACAGCCAAGAAATTCTGGCATAACACAGGAGAGATTATTAATATAATTCATTACATTAGTAGGAAATACAGTAAAAAAATCTATCTCAATAGATGAGAAGAAATGATAAAATTCTACATCTATTCATGATGAAAACACCAAAAACTATGTTTGGAGTATTTCTTTCATAGCATGACAAAGAATACATATTTAAAACCTAGAGCTAACATTATACTCAATGGAGAAACATGGTTAATGTACTCTGTACCGATTCTTACTTAATAACATATCAGAACATATCGAGCCCTAACTATTCAAAAAGGAAAGTAATTAGGATACAAATACAGGAAATTTTTAAAAAATAGAATAAGCTTTTTGTGAATACAATCATTATATACCTATTCAAGAAAGTAAACCAAAAAATATCCAAGGCAATGAAATGATAAAATAACAAATCCACGAAAACAGCTGAATATCAAGGTACACATGGAAACTAACAGTGACGAGACAGAAATATTAGAAACTTGTAGTTCCACTTTTTCCACACCCATTTCAAATTTATGGTGAATTTATATGATTTACTTTGAGCTAGATTCTGAAGCCAAGATAGAGCTAATGCATTGGCATCTCCAAATTATCAGCACACAACTCACCATCTGTACATATGCTTTGTGGGAGAAGGGTGACATTTGTTCCCGAGCACTCACTCAACCACGCATAAACACAAATGCATGCACATAAAACATACACACCCACTCACAAGTACACATATGAAAACACAAACATACACATTTATACACACAAACACACATATACACTCATATGTATATATAAAGTGTATATGCAGACGTGCCCCTGTCGTCTTTTAGAAGACTATCTGGCAAACGTCCATAAGGATTAAAACCAGAATTTTCATGGACAAAAGCTAGTGGTGATTGTCTGGGGAAAATGTGTTCAGTCTACAGTCTGGTCAGGCTGAGTGGTAGTGAAAGGGACTGTTAGAAGTAAAGTCAGGGGCACCTGAGGGGCTCCAACTCTTGATTTCTGCCCAGGTCATGATCTCACTGTTCATGAATGCAAGCCCTGCATCAGGCCCTGTGCTGACAGCACAGAGTCTGCTTGGGATGCTCTCTCCTGCTCTCTCTGCTCCTCCCCCTGCCTCAAAAATTAAATATTAAAAAATGATAGTAAAGTCAAAAAGTACAAATGTGGAAAGCAATGCTTCAAAGGGCGAGGGAAGAAGGGATTGAATGTAAGATCATAATGAGAGCAGTAGGATTTGCTACATTTGGTTTGAGGAGCTCAAAAGATGCTGTAGATATACAATAAGGAAACTCTCGTTCTGCAAATACGGAGGAAAATCTGATAAAGCGGTTATTTAAGTGTTGATATTGAAGAGACAGCGGGGGTATTCAAAGTCAATATAATCAAAATTAATAGGGTGGATTGATACTGTGTAACAAGTTTTAGACCTTGAATCAGACGACGTGAGTTTACTGGAGAGCTTGCCACACATCATTTCACTTGAGTACCAATTTTCACAAGTGGAAGATAGAGAAAATAATTCTTTATCAAAGAATTGTTGTAGAACACAAATGATACAACATTAATTCACCTTAATCTTTAGTTGCAAAAGTTTTCAATATAAGAATTAAAATACCATCCATTTATCTCTGTAATAAAACATTGGTGATGTGTTTCCAGGATTGGCTATGGAGGATGTAGTTTTATTTTCTAACAACTTGCCTAGAACCTAGTACAAAGAAAATTAAGAAATTTAAAAATTGGATATTTACTTCTTTCTGCAAGAAATAAGGAAAGCCTAATAAAATAATTCCATATGTGGTTGATAGGTGAATAAATAGGTAATATTTATTACATACATATGTTTTTTCTGTCTTTGGCTTTATATTTTTCTTCCATACACTCAGCCTGACACTTGGCTTACAACTCTTGATTATCAGGTTTACTCAATGTGGAATTATTTTTACCCCAAGCGCAGTTGTATTAGGCTAATAAGAATGTTGTGGGATCTGTTTATTACCTCGGCCTGCTCATTAATGAGACTCATGTGGCTTTCAGTGTGTAATTATGCACCTTAGGGGAATGAGGTGGTTTCCTGCCCGGGAGTCAATCTGGCTACCAGGGAAGAGTAGCTTTATTCCAGCAGTTCTATTCTCCTTGGAGATAATAATATGTGACATAATATCACGCTCATAATTCTCAGCATATTTCATCAACATCAACTGATTTAACAAGGCTGTTTGCTGGTCTGAGTATCCAGTTACTAATGTAGTTTTGAAAAAGGTGCTTTTTGAGGATAAAAGCTAGAAAAGTTAGACAACTGCCCCGGGATTAGAAGATAGTATAAGTTATCCATGATGCTGTCTTAAAGAACTCATAAAAATGATAGGTAGTTTTTGAATTGCAATAGAGCTCCGTTCTCAAAGTGTTATTACTAGTCATTTTTAAGCAACATAGTATTCATTTTCTTAAGTAGAAATCTTCTTAAAATGCTGTTTAGGTACGCAGGTCCATGAAAATATGTTGACTGTTTAATGGACTGGAACTATACGTAGGAGTACACTTATTTCACACAAACTAACCTCAGTGTTTATATATATATATTATAAAGTATAGGGCAAATTTCAACTTTGATGTTACAAAATATGGCATTGAGAAAAGAAACCCATTCCATATTCACATAACTCTCATCCATAAAGAATTAGTCTCCTCTGGTCCTTTGACTAGTAGCAGTTAGGAGGACAAATGTGTTATATATTCTAAGGCACAGATTGGTAAGCTTTTTAATATAAAAGGCCAGATAGTAAATATCTGGGCTTTGTGGGTCAAGAGGCAAAACCAAAGCTATTATCCAGGTATCCAGAGAAAACAAACTCCAACAATTTTTTTTATTGACATGTTAAAAATATAAAATTCAGGTCTACTGATGAGAAGAATGGACTCCTATTTTAGGGTAGTATTTTGCTTAATTTTGTTTCAGTTAATATTTTCTATCACCAAAGTTAACTGCAAATATTCATCTGTAAAGCTGATCTGTAAGGAGATTTTACTATTTCATCTTTAAAAAATTTTTTTCACACAGATAAGGATTGACAAATACCAATGGCAGTCCTTGAGTTAGCACCTTAAACATTTTTTTCCACTTAGAAGGCATTTATAGAATTCTATTCTTCTGTCATCAGCCATTTACCAGGTCATTACTGTGCAGATTAATTACTTCCAATAGAAAATTAGGTGGAAGCTTCTCAGTTGCAGAGTTAAGTGGATTCTGAAGTACAGAAATTTCTTGGGCGCTTGCATCGAGGTCTGAAAATGCTACTGAAACTGTAGTTTGAGTTTATAACCACTAAGATACTTGGTGCAAATGGACATCTAACCTCTTAATTCTGATATTGTGGGAAGTGCATAAAGCAACACACAGTGGCTGCTGTTACAAATGGCAATATTTTGTTCTTTTTGATGTCTGAATAATATTTCTCTTTGTGTGTGTGTGTACCACTACTTCTTTATCCATTGTTCTGTCCATGGACACTTGGGCTGCTAAGACTTCCAGTATCATCTTGATGCTTTCTTATTTATTGATCTAATTCAGTAACCAAATAATCTATACTCTACGGTCTTAAGAATACAATATAACAAGTTCACTTTCCCTTCTTTTTCTGGTTAATGTAATGCATATGCACTGTCATAAAAATAGTAAAGGTCACAGGATGGAGATGTGTGTGGCACTTGAAGGACCGACAATTTCTAACTGCATTACTGCGGTGGTAGTGCCTTAGGCAGTAGTGTGAACCACTGAGAGCCACACGTGGTCCCTGTAGTCCAAACAGCCTTAGAAAATAGGAGATGAAGGAGTATGGCTGTGTTCCAACAATAAAACATTTGTGAATACTGAAATAGGAATTTCATACAATTTTTACATATCATGAAACATTATGCTTTTTTTCAAACTATTTACAAATGTATGGACCATTCTTAGCTCTCACACAAAATTTAAAAGATGGCAGATAGGATTTGGCCCATAGGCTGAGGTTTGTTGACCTCTGATCTTAGTCATCTATCTAGAGAGGGTGAAGGGGAGGAATGAATGTCTCCTAGAAAGATGAACACCTAGAGCTAGGCCAATACTCTTGAGTATTGCTATGTAGTCTTGAGACAGGGCAAGTCTGTGTACATGTGTGTGTATTGTAGGTGAATGTAGGTATACATATTGGTGAATGCATATGTGTACATGTTTAAGTGTATGCATATACATGTGTTCATGTCTATGTGTGTGGGGTTTATATGCACATATGTATAAGTGTTGTTGATGCATGTTTGTGTTTATGTGCCAATGAGTAAGAACTCAGGAACAAATCTTACCTTCTTCCTACAAGGTGTATGAATAGTTGTATGTTGATATTTTTAACTGGCATATATTCGTTATATCTAGTATACTCTAGACTTGAGTATCTAGTTCAAAACTACACTTTGTTATCCTCTTCCGGAAGTCTAGATATGTCCCTTTGCAACAGTACTGTTCTTTTGACCAGCTAGCTGGAAACTGAATTGCTACATATGTATCCAGACAACCACACCACATTTAGTGCCAAAATTTAAATGTCCATACCTCCAAGCCATCTCTATTTATTCCTAATTAAAAAATTTTTTTTCATGTTATTTTTGAGAGAGAGAAAGAGAGAGACAGAACATGAGTGGGAGACAGAAAGAGAGCGAAGGAGACACAGAATGCGAAGCAGGCTCCAGGCTCTGAGCTATCAGCACAGAGCCCAGTGCGGAGCTTGAACCCATGGACTGTGAGAACATGACCTGAGCTGAAGTCGGATGCTTATGCTTAACCGACTGAGCCACCCAGGTGCCTCTATTTATAACTAATTTTAAATAAATCTTATATTCCTAGGAGTTATGCAATTTAATTTGTCTTCTAGCTTCAATTTTTGTTTTCTCTTTCAAATATGTTAGCTTTCTGAAGTGTTTGGAGGCACTCTGGATAAATGGGGAAAATATCAAATGTTTTTCATCCTTGTATGACTATATACAGGTCAGCAAACATCTTCTTGCCAATTCCATATGTGAAATTCATGGGATACTCAAATAGTGCATGCCTCCCTCTACTCAGCTGGAAAGTTCGATTCTAAAAAATGGTGTGCCGAGAGAGTATGGAAGGTACGGGGCCTGGCAATTGAAGGGGACTGTAGAAGATTCCCAGCACATTACACGTCTCAACTGATGAGCACTCCAAGTGATATAACAAGGAGAGAAAGGTTATTATCAAACACAGCCTTAGGCAACAAGAGGATTTCCTGCTGTATGTGGGCACACGGAGGGATGAGAAAACAAAGTCGCAGTGAGTACTGTTTGCTCCAAGGTATTTATAATTTTATCATAAAATTTACTTCTACACTATAAGCTGCCAGAAACTTAAAGGAAACAAAGCCATGAGTAAAGGAAGAGTCCCTGATCCATCATGTGTAAATCTCTTCTAATATATATATTTTTATTCAACATCTATTTCAGGTCTGTGGGCTTTTTTTGGAGGGGGAACAGGGGAGTTTTTGATTTCTGTTTATATAAAATATGATTTTTATTTCTGAGAAATATTCTAATGATTGTTTCACCTTTTTTTCTTACATTATGATTCTAGTAATACATGGCAAAACAGGAAATCAACTTGATAAATAATGTATCAAAACTTTCACCTTTCACAAGTGATTGGCCTGGCTCAAAGAGGGCAGATTTGTATCTATAATTAAAAATAAAAGAAATGGATGGTTCCCAAATACATATATGGACCTGTGCTTCTGCTTCCCAAAGACAAAAAATGTCAGCCTGATGAATTAAAACAAGAATGAATATACCAATTGTTACTTTTAACTCTAAATAAGTATAGAGAACACAACATATTAGATGTTATACAGGAAAGGTGTAAAGTCCTACAGTTATCATGTTGGTGAATATTTGTTTTTTTTTAACTTTTAAAAATGTTTATTTTTGAGAGACAGCGCGAGAAGGGGAGGGTCAGAGAGAGACACACACACACAGAATCTGAAACAGGCTCCAGGCTCTGAACTAGCTGTCAGCACAGAGACTGACGCGGGGCTCGAATCCACGACCCGTGAGATCATGACCTGAGCTGAAGCCGGATGTTTAACTGACTGCGCCACCCTGGAGGCCCATGAATGCTATTTTTTAAAGTTTATTTACTTTGAGAGGAAGAGAGAGACAGAGAGACAGAGAGGGAGAGAATGTGTACACATGGGGGAGGGGCACAGAGTCAGAGAGAGAGAGAGAGAATCCCAAGCAGGCTCCTCACTGTCAGTGCAGAGACTAGTGCAGGGCTCAAACTCATGAACTGTGAGATCATGTCCTGAGCAGAAATCAAGAGTTGAGTGCTGAACTGACGGAGCCACCCAGGCATCCCTGGTGAATGATCTTTAAATGCACAATTTCTGCTCACCGGAATTGTTTCTATGCTAAAATTACCAGCAATATGGGTTTTCAGAATCTGTGGGAAATAGGTTCTGAATTGCAACTGAAGGTGAGTCTTTACTTCCATTTCTATTTAGACTGGAAAGCCATTTCCATTACAGGTCAGGTTTGCAAAGCTAAATAAAGTTAATATATGCCTCTCCCCCTCAACCAAACTGCTCAAATACCAACTCCGAGTGTTTGGCATCATTGAGAAGGAAAGAAGTGAGAGCAGAAGATCTAGAGAAAATCTACATTATACTACATTACACTTAATTAGCTCACAGATTGATCAGACATTGATCTCGAGTGAACTGTGGTGACTTACCGTAACTACCTAGCCCCAGATAGTGGCTGATTACAAAGGCCCAATTTCAGAAGTGTATGCTACCCATAACGGTGTCTGGCTCTTGTCAAGTCAAACTGAAACATTTAAAAAGAATTAGATTACAAAAAAATTAAATCACTATATAAATATTTAATGCTTGATCTCAGCTGAACCTGTGAGTTTTCTTTGTTTACAGATAAGGGCGTTTTCTCCTAAACTGTTAGATTTCACCGTCTATATAACATACATCTTTTCATCTCTATACTATGAAAACATCCATATGGATATGCATCATTGCTTTTCAGGTGTCAAAATTTGTTGATAAATATATAGTTCATAAGAAGCAGATAAGCGGCAAGTAAACAACTGTGACTAGTAAACTACTATGAAATTCAAATAAAAATGCATGTGTGGTCTAAAAATTAAAGCTGATGGCCCAGGATCAAAGTTAGGAACGAAATAGTTCTGTGGATAATACCTTTTTACCTCACTATGCCTGCAGGACAAGAAGAAAAAAAAAAGCAAGAACTTACTGCAAATTACAAACTAAGTTTGGGCTCTTGATAAATCAGTTGACATCCTTTGTACTGAAATTATCTCTTCCAACACATGATTGTTTCCAGTTCATGTTATGCTTACAGAGGATAGATTTTTATCACATTGAATGGTTTAATTTAGTTAATTGTGTTTCTTTCTCATTATACCATCTGTTTGAGTCAGGGTTGAAGATAACTGAAACTACTCTGGTTATTTTAAGCAGAAAAGGATTTAATATAAGAATTAAGTCTGTACAAACTATTGGAAAGCCTAGAGGGCAGACTCCAATACTATAGAAGTAATCCACCAGGTGAATTTCTTCCTTTACTATTGCAAACATAGGATCCAGAAATGTATTACAACTGTTGCAATTTCTGTATTAGAAAATCAGATACGTTGACTCTAGAGTCACTTTATACTTATATAAATGGCAAAAGTGGGATGCCCTGAGCCTTCTTTATATTCACAAATTAGTTATGGGGCACTGGGATCTCTGCAAATGTTATAGAAAAGTCCAGGGCCCCTTTGAGTAGCATGATCAAAAAACCCTGCCCCCCATTACTTCCCCTTCCATAGATATGAATGTTGTCCAACTGTCCAAATCTAAACATTCTGAGCCTTGTTTTCAAAACATTACAGATGCACGTTTTAGCTTCTCAACCCCAGAAGTGAAGGAAAGCATACTAGAAGGGTGGGTGGATATTGAACAATGTCCCCTGACAAGGTTTCCCTTTCCATACACATAAATTTCTAAACAGTAGCAGTGACAACTGATTTTCATCCAATATAACTATTCCCTTACGTAAGTGAAAACATATTACACTGCCCCCAAAAGAAATTCAAGCTTCTATTATTCATTGAATCCTTCTCTAGATGATGTTTCATCCTCTTCTAGTTCACTAGCTTTCTCATCTACATATTCTACAGAGTTATCAAAGAACAATTTACAACATAAAATGGGGGAAACTGAGCAGCAGAAAGCAAACATATTTACACAGACATATAAACATAAAGAACAAGAAGCTATTCTAGCTTTCTTTTCTCCACATGGTCCTAAGACCATGTTTGCTATTTAAAGCATGCTTTTATACACTCTGAATTCCATATTCCATTGCCCTCAGCTGTTTGAAGTTACATGATGGGTAGTTAAAGGAAACTTTCATTCCTGACGAGCCCGGGCCATTAGTGGGCCTGTCTGTTTTGGATTGCTGGGATTGTGCTAGAACTTAGACCTGAGGACACGGTAATATAAAGACACATCCCTAAGTATCCCTTCCATTCCAGATACTCACAAGCTACTGCCCCAGAACATCTTAAGAGCAGCTCTGTGTCTGTAAAACCAAAATTAATCTTATTCAACAGAGAAACCTCTTATTTTTCTCCTGTTACTTTAGGGTCATCAGGACCTAATGGGAGACTCGTTTTCCAGCTCTAGAAACCAGTGTGTCATCTGGCAGAAACACTATTTTCCTGAATATTACAGCGTCTAAACCAGCAGAGGTCAAAACTGTGAGAAGAACAAGGAAGTTTTCCAAGAGGACACACCCTCAAATTCCACATTATAAATTCTCATATAGGAAAAGATGCACCAAAATGAGTGACACTTCACTTCAACACCCATGAAGTGGAGGACACTGGGGCTAATGCTGCCACAGAGAAGTCCAATGTCACCATGACCACACTTACCACCAAAACAGGAGAATTTTACTTTTGTTCTGCCTCCCAATGTCATATGAGTGCCTCTGATTCTTTTATCCTAAATGACATCTAGACTCTACCTGTAGGGGAGTCTGGAAAATACAGCACAGTGGAAGACAGGTGGAATGATGTTGAGTATCATCCTATTCTGCCCACCACATCATTTAATTTCACCACTACAATATTCTTTTTAATTCAGGTCATCCAATTCGAAAAGCCTAATGGTGATGAATTAGTTTTCTGCTTATCATTCAAAATGGGAAAATGAAGGACATTTTGCCAATGGGATCCAATTATTCAACTGCTTTTATTTCTTGCTTTACCCAAGATTCTAATTTTGCTTTTGCCAGGCAAGCCTCCTTGTCCAATTTGAATTTCTTCACTTGACCACCAAGATTTGAATATCATACTTTGCAATGGGCCACCTCAGCTTATCTTATACCTAAGCCCTTATTTGTATCTCCTTGTTGTGGTTTTTTTTTTGCTTGTCTCTTTTAAAAAAAAATTCCCAAATGAAGTTTTCCCATGGCCGCTCATTGAGAGACCAGCTACCTAATTCTATGGACAATATGGATCACTAATTATCTTTAGTCAAACATTGCATATATGTCGGGAGCTGCCAGAAGAAAAGACACGTGCCTTGACCTGCAAGATCAGCCACCCGCACAGCTGAGCTGCATTATCACTCCCAGCACAGCAAGAGCTGCATTATCACCTTCAGCTGAGGCCTTCTTGTTTACCTCCCACGCCTGCCTTGTTAGCGTCTTGGGCAGCCTGTCGACGCTGCAGTCCCCGCCCTTATCTCCTAGCAAGTGACTCACGTCAGGTGCCTGCCTTCTACCCTATATAAGACATGCGTGGTCTCTCAATAAAGCAGCGTGGCTTGATCAGAAACCTTGCCTTGCCTCCACTCTCTGTGCTCCTTCCTGCCCTATTCTTACTCCCTCCCTCAGGTTCAGGACCCACGTCGACTGACCCCGCCAGACAAGACACATATAGATATATTAAATATTTTTTAAGTTTTTACTCTTGAATGTTTCATTTATATAATCTTTAAGTATAAAACCCTTTTCTATTTTTTCAACGAATATTAGCTCTATGCTATCATGTGCAGAATGAATTGTGTCCACGGGGATAGGACAAAATGTATAGCCTGACAAACATAAAACAGTACTGTATACAGGAAATTTGAGTAATACAGTAGAATGATGGCCACAGAGCCACCAATCATATAAACCTAACGCATGCATTTATAAAGTTAAACATCACACTTCAGATTAAAATCTAAAGAAATGAAGTTTAATGGGTTCAAATCGTTTATTTTGCCATCCAAGTATTTTATCTTGTAAATGGAAATAAACACTAAATAGATAGGTATTAAATTCAGCTACTAACAACGTTCGTATACTTTATATTGCCAGTTTCATTGTTTAGTTCTTTTGAATTCAAGAATTATTCCACAAAGGAAAAATTAGTTTTTTTAAAGATTTTTTTAAAGAATGGTTTGGCAGTAATTGATTCTTTTATTTCTCCTTTCTGCTTAGTGGGCTTCAGAAAGTCAAATCTCTTCATATAAAAGGAGAGAAAAACATCATAATATTACCTTGTTCCTAATATTACTAGATACTGTAAAAGCAGTATTTATTCCAAAATAATTTGACTGAATTTTCTTTTTACCTTGGTTGGTGTTTGGAGCCAATTTGGCTCAAGATTTTAACGAACAAACTATTAACTATAACCATATAAGGTTATAAGATCTATAAAATGCTATAAAGTTATCAATATGGCTATTATATTTACATATCTATATATTTATAGGCTTATATGCAATAAAAATGACCAATAAGACTATATATGTGTATATATAATATCCATCTATAATGTCCATGTGCCTATATTTATGTAGCCATACATACAAATACGCATTCAAATATATAGTTTATTTGGGGAAAATGATTTAGATTATACCAGTTGACCTCTTAATTTCCGCCCACATCTATCTAGTTCTTAAGAGGAGAAACTGCCAGTAACTTTCCTTCTCCCAAAAATTAAATGAATAATTATGTGCCTACTAAACTGATTTTCTTACTTCATCATATTTACTCATTTAACTTATCCAGACTGTAAGAATTTTAACTTCAAGGAGACACATTTAGCCTATAGCTAAATACTGTGTATGTTTTGGGAAAAGTAGAACAGTAGCTGTAGATTTTCAGGCCTACTTAAAAATTTTTTAAGTCATAAACAGTAAATACTCAAGTTCAAGCTCATTAGAAATATTTAAAATTTTTTTGATGTCTAGTTTTGAGAAAGAGAAAGAGCAAAAGCAGATGAGGGCCAGAGAGTCAATCTCACTAGAAATCTTAAAACCATTAGGATTGTATAGCCTACTTCACATATAAATCAACTAACAGTGTAGAACTGTAGACTCCTATCTTAATGTCTCTGCACTTGTCAATTACTAATACAGGTATCAAGGTATATAATTGGACTATTTCATAGTGTGAAGTGGCGATGTCTTCTTTTTAGGTCCTTGTACCTGTAAATCATAGCAGGTAACACATCTTAAAACTGAGGTGGCAGGACTGACGAGTGCGTTCACACACACTTGGTGTAAGTCTTCACACTACGTTCTACAGAGTGCTGTAATATTTGTCAATATCACTGATACTTAAAAAGCTTTAAGCATATTTAATTTCCTCAAAATTACTTCAAAAAGTTTAGAGTCACGGACAAGAGTCACTTATTGAGTCTTGGTCCATTCCTGGATTTTAAAACTAGTCTCGGGTAGGCCCATGTAACTTAGTAGAGAAGAGACAACTCTTTTATGGGAATCCTGATCTCTCTGGTGCCTTTCTGCAGCTTTGCCTGTTAGTCTACTGTGAAACTTGAGCAATGGGACAAAACTGTAGTTCAGTCTTGCGAGGAACTGAACAAATTATGATTCATTTTCACATCTTCATGAAATGGAATCATTGCAGTAAAAAAAACTTTTTCCAGAGTTTTAGATATTTCTTGATGTATGGAGCATTAATCATTGCACTGCATTGGTGTTATAGGACTCATTGGTTGAAATGAAGCTCCTGGACCTTAACCATAGACGAATGTATTAGAACTTCTGGCAGTAGAAGAAGGAAGTGATTCTTTCATACTCCACAGTTTGTTAATTACTCACCGAAAAATGAGAGGCAGTTAATTTTTTACATACTAAAGCACTTTTCAATAGTGGGTGGAGATCAATATGAAGAGTTTGCTAGTCAGATTCTCTTGGATCTGGGCCCTTGGCCCAACTGATGTTCATCAGTGACACAGTGCTCTTTGGTTTCCCCAGTCCAGAGGTTATGGAGCAGCCCAGGAATTACTCACAAAATGGGAGCCCCAATAAGCAAGTCCAACTAGGTTATTGAATTAAGATTAGATTTAGGCAAAAGTTAAGCGGTATGTTGACTAATTGCATTTGCAAAGAAAATAGAGGCCAAAATAAAGAATGGATTAGGAGGAATAGTGAGTATATTGAATTTTATGCTTTTAAATTGGTCATCATAAAATGGAGATGACATATATAGGATTTAATTTCAAGAGCA
Organism: Suricata suricatta; assembly: GCF_006229205.1. Lineage (NCBI taxonomy): Eukaryota > Metazoa > Chordata > Mammalia > Carnivora > Herpestidae > Suricata > Suricata suricatta. Next base: position 65,055,063 of record NC_043708.1, on the reverse strand, counting down.
CCTCTAAGCCATGTTGAAAATATCAATGGAGAAGATAATTCTATAATCTAATGAAGTATAAATTAACCAGGGAAAAAAGATGATGTTCCACCCCAAAAGCAAACTATTTTCCTTCTCCTTACTTATAGCATCAAAATTCAATTAACCATGAAATTTTGGTTCTCAAATATGACAGAATGATAGATTGTTAAATCATTTTTAAAAGTATAAAGATACTTCAATATCTGTATCAGATAACAAAAATAATCAAGACATAGGAAAGGCCTTTAAAGTATAAATGGACTTCTCTTTGATAAATTGCTGAGCATGGATGTCACTTTGAGACATTTATGGCCTGAATATAGAATTACAATGGTATTTTATTTTAATGCTGTGGTAATTAATGCTAAGTTATGATGATAAAAGTACAAATAGCAATGAATAGCAAATGAGCTAATAAATAGCAAATGAATCAGTCTTGACAAAGAAGTTATCAGATTGATAAAGTTACATTTTTTTGGTACTTGGACATTCCTTGAAATAAAAAAATTTTTACAACAAGCTATAACTTTTGACAGTATAATTGTTCTTTCTTTCGAAGGGATTCTATTTTATAGTATTTCCTTATGTTTATTTATTTATTTTGAGAGAGTAAGAAAGAGAGAGAGGGAAAGAGACAAAGAGGAGAGAATCCCAAGCAGGCTCCATGCTCACTGTGGAGCCAGATGCGAAGCTTGATATCATGACCATGAGATCACAGTCTGAGCCAAAATCAAGAGTCAGATGCTTAACCGACTGAGCCACCCAGAAGACCCTTATAGTATATTTCTGAGCGATACACACTTAGGCCAATCAAGATTAATCTTATTCTTTGATTTTTTTCCCCTTCTTTAGGGACTCCGATTCTTGTCTTACTGAATCTACCTCTTCAGATTTCAGCCTTTCAGGGTACACAGGGAAAATAAAAGTTAATCTGCTCACAGGATTAAAAAGAATAGTATGCCATAGCCATTGTTATAGCTGGTTCTGTTTTTTGACTCCTTGATTTTAAAAATGACTGCCTTTATATCTACCTACCAGATCATATTTTCTTCTTCCTTTACTATAATTATCTCTTATATAATTTATTATTTGGAAAACATTATCTTCAGTGGCCTCATTTATAGAAGTTACAGTTTTCTTTCTTAGATTCCAGCCTGATCTTCATTTTTATGTAGCACTTATTAACTTAGTAGGTACCAATATATGCCAGGTCTATGCTAAGAATTAGAAATACAAAATGATCTATGCTCATGGCTCCTCAAGCAAGGTTTGCTTGAGTATTCTTTCTACTGAGATACAACCTGAGATGGACGCCAATTCTTTGCTCTACACTGAAAATACATCAGTTAGTCTAAAACATATCATAAGTAGCATTTTTATGGAAGTAGAGTCCTGTTAGTGCTTTTTCTCTGCAGAACTTCTGCCTATTTGCCTCATGTGACATTGGTAGGTAGTTGTAGCATGTTTCTCTTCTATTAGCAAAGTATGTGTGTGTCTGAGTCACCAAAAACTCCTCAGCCTTTAATCTGATACCCATCAAGTACTCAGACAATTCCCCTCTGCTTTAATCACAACCCACTACAGAGGGGTCTACCCCTGAGAGCAACATGCATTTGTGTGGACCTCTCCATCTTTCCAAAAAAGACCATTTAGGACTAAGTTGAGGAACCACTGAAGTGGCTTGGGTTAAGGAGAAAGTAGGGAGGAGGAATTGAAAGGATGAGAAGGGGTACAGCCTCTCCTGCTGCCGATGAGGAGAGTTTAGAAAGTCACCAGAGAGACACTGGAAACTCTGACCTTCCAGGGGCTGCGGTCTGTGAGGATAAGTGAGTGAAACCGCTTTGCCAAACCACAGGAGCAGGCGGGGGCTGAGATCTAATGTGTAACCTTAAAAGAACTGAAGGGTGAAGAAACCAGGAAAGCTGATGGTGAGAAATAGTGGTACAGAGAAGTGGGAGACAATGTAAAGAAATTCTGATGCCAAGAACTGGAGTGCTTTCTTACCTCTGACTTCAGTAGTATGCAATAGGCTTACTAAAAAAATATTAGTTTCTGAAGGGCCATGACCATTTTACACATTTCATTGGAGCCCATAACACAACTTTAAATGTGTCATGTTCTACTATTGTTATTAATAAAATTTGGTTACATATTCTCCCTTTCTATCTCTCAACTGCAAAAGATTTGAGTATACAATTAACAGGAAAAAAATCTAGCCAATAAAGGCATGTATTAATTTGGTATATTTCAATATAGCATTTTCCATGCTCTTTCCAGATTAGAGAATTTTGTTACACTTGCAGGAGTGGGAAGCACAGAATAACAAAGAGCTCCAAAGTGGTAAGACATTTCCCATTTTATTATCAGCATTTTCGTTAAAGGAAAACATTAAATGTCTGCTCCTTTTTGAATAATTCATATTCGTTTTACATTATTAAACTTTTGCTTTTCAGATTGATCTTCATTCACAAAAGCAAATTTATGTAGTGGCTTGGTTGGTGGTATATAGTAATTTCAAAACCCCTTTTCATAAGACTTTAAAAAGAGTTAACTAACTTCCCTTTCAAAATATATTTCTCCATGTATAGACTATGTTGACATTAAATGAACATGATAGGGCAGTTTTTGATGTAATATAGTAGTGCCAGACAAAACAATGTTTTATGAATTAGCGCTATATATTAATAACTGTTCCTCATGATGTTATCTTTTCGTTATTAGTGTCATTGCAAGAGCAGTTCAGACAAGGCTAAAAATCCACAAGATGACATCAGTTAATACAGTGAAGACAGCTGAAAATGTGGAGCATTCATACAGGAGACAGTGTATTGTAATGGAGATTTCCGTTTCATCTCTCAGCAGAGAGCAGCCACAGTCTTTTGTGTTTAGATAGACATATGGATATATGAAAAATTATAGAATAGGATAGAGGACATGGTAATCTAATGAGCGTTCTGACCGAATGTTCTAACCTATGAAATTATCAGTCCATAACTACATGTTCAGAACTTTTGAGCAACATTATCCTGCATTATATCAGTAAGTACATTAAAGGAAATAGCTGAAGAATGAAATTAAGACAAGAAAAAAAGACTTTTACTTAAAAAAAAAAAAAAAGCTTCTTTCTTTTCAGGAATGGCAGGAGTTTTTCCCCAAACCATCTTAATTTTAAAGTGGCTATAAGAACCCAGAGAGTGGTTCTAAAAGTAACTAAAAATCTCTTAAGAGGTACTCACTCTTCAAAGCTATTGCTGAGATTCAAGTTAAATTAAATGTGTGCAAAGAAAAACGTGTAGAAAGTTATTTTAATAATCTGACTACTTGCTCCGATATGGACCCTTTAGACTTTTTTCTCTTCCTAAGTCCACTTTAATGAAATGTTAAATCTTAAATTAAGAAACATGGGAAAGAACGCCTCTATCACCGACTGTAAACTTCATTCCTATCAAGAAAAACATTAAGTCTCAGTATATACTGTAACAGTAAATATTGTTTTGTTTGGTAGAATAGCTTAGGTGAATCAGAAGCTATATTTTTTTTTTTAGGGGCTAAGAGGTGGGTGTCACCACTGGTTTCTGGGTAATAGAATATTCGTTACCTGACAGTATTTGCATTGTTCAGCATAATTATGAATATGTAGTCCTGCTAGATCACACTCAAAATTTGTTATTGATAGGTGATCTGTTAACTCGGTTGGACAGCAGGAAATGTTACCAAAAATACATGGATGTAAAATTAGTGGGTAGAGTTTATGTAAATTAAAGTATCATTTAAAAAATATTCTTTAATCCTTTTGATTGTCCACCCAAACCACACATAAGCTGGGTTTATCAAATGCTTTAGAATAACCACGCACACACGAGCAACCAAGGTGAAATACTTTTCCCACACTTGAATAGAGGAGTTGTAAGCCTATACTACTCTAACTCCTGTGTAAGGATTAACCTACAGTCTACTTTAGGATATTTCTTTTGTACTTCTACTTCCACATTTTGCCATTTTAAAATTGTGCATGGATTCATTCATTCAGCAGGTAGAGCTGGAGCCTCACATGCCAGGCATGGGGTGAGATACTGAGTGTGTCAGGTCCTTTCTCCACCAGAACTTCCATTCTGATCAGACAAAGCCAGCAAAACAAACAAGGACCTGAAAAGAATTTCAGAGAACATATAAGCTGGACACAGAAAGAAAAATACAGTACATCATCATATGCAGGATTTAAAGAAGTCAAATTCATAGAAGCAGAGAATACAAGAGGAGAGGAAGTGGGGAAAATGAGATGTTGGCCAAAGAGTAGAAAATTAGTTATTTAGAAGGAAGAAGTTCCAGAGATCAAAGGAACAACATGGTGACTACAGATAAAATTCTATTATATACCGAAATTTACTAAGAGAGATCTCAAGTACTCTTACCACACACACACACACACACACACAGTAATTATGTGAGGAAATGGATAGGTTAATTAGCTAAACTGTAATAATAATTTCACTATATATACACACACCAAAACATGTTTTATATGTAAATATAATTTTTATTTCAATGATTGATATAAAAACTTGGGAGACTTTGAGGAAATATTGACTAAACAGAAACATCAATTTTGAAATAATGGACTCAGTGAGGGAATAGCTCTTACCTATGTTTACTCCTATGTATTAATGTAAAGTGAATTTATTAAAACTGTTCTAGGAATACCTTAATTTAGGACTGATTTATTTACGTTATTTATTTTTGAGAGAGAAAGACAGCACAGGCAGGGGAGGGTCAGAGAGAGAGGGAGATACAGAATCCAAAGCAGGCTCCAGACTCTGACCTAGCTGTCAGCACAGAGCCCGATGCAGGGCTCGAATCCATGACCCATGAGATCATGACCCGAGCTGAAGCCAGACGCTTAATTGACTGAGCCACCCAGGCGCCCTGGGACTGATTTATTTTTAAAGCTTATGTGGTAGAAAATGCTTGGTTTAGGGCAAGGGGTTCTGTGGGAGCATCTGCAGATTAGATGGTAAGGGGAGGCCTTTCTTAAGAAAGGACATTGGAGCTGAGAACTAAATGATGAGAAAAAGGCAAGAATGAGAAAGCCAAGGGGAAGGATGATTCCAGCAGAATGAACTGCACCAACAGAGGTAGAAGACAGCAAGGAGGAGGGCTGTTCAGGAAGTGAAGCAGATGGATGAGGCTGGGGTCCAGAGTAAAGTGGGAAAAAGGTATAAAAAGGTAAGAGAGGCAGGCAGGTGACACACCATTGGCAACTTGTAAGCCATGGTTAAAAGTCTGGATTCTATTTTAAAGGATTGGGAGACTATTATATAATTATAGGTGGTAGAGTAAGGTTGTCTGGATTATGAGTTTGTTTTGTTATGAAGGAAGGGAGTGAGTTGAGGAGGAATGCAGAGAATAAGAAAAGATGCAAAAGGGCTGTTTAGAAAACCAGAAATGAACAAGCTCAGGCAATTATGAGGTCTAGGTGAGATTTGTATGGACAGGATCAAGCCACCGTTACTTTACATAGACTGAATCTGTCTGTAAAGAGTAACGTCTTTATCCCTTTACTGACTCTTGAACAAGTCATTGATCTACTACTTCACATTTAAATTTTTTTTAATGCATTCAACTATGCCTCCCCAATTTTTTATAAGTTCTGAGGACACAGATTATGTCTTTTCCTTTATCATATGATCTGCTGTCCCTAAAAATACCTTTAAAATAGCAAAGCACTCAATGTTCTCAACTGAGAACGACTTGTATGTAGTTCAATTGACCTAGCCTCTGTATATAACATGTTGCATCTAAGAAACGAACAAGATTGGTGCCAAAACACAAATTTCTTCTAGTGCCACCTGCAATATTTTCTTAAAGAAATTGATGAATATGTATGCACAGATTGAAATGCTGGTCTTCAACGGAGTATTTGTCATTACGTTTTAAAATGAATCCATAGCAAATGATCTCAGGAGAATCTTCCTCTCTGACAAACTCAGCTTAATAACACACGTTTTGTGTTCAAACTGGAAGCTTTAAAACTGCATTCCTTGAAAAGATACCTCACTTTATTCCTTTCAGATTTTAATCTGACCTGTTACTGGACAGAAGAGATGTTAACTAACATAAGCTCATAGAGCATGTGTAGCTCCTGAAGATTCTTTAATTCCTGTTCTAACTTCGACCCCCTTTTCCCCCCCTCCCATATTTCACTCAGAGGAGGAAGAGAAGGGAGGGGCCGGTTGTCTTTGTGTTTGACAGTAATCATGGTCTCTTTCAATTGTCAACCATTATTGACACGATGTTGCTCTTTCAAAGAGTGAAGCAAACCATTTTCCTGGACAGTATTTTAGTGAAACTTGATATGTCACAGCATCATTGAAAATTTAGGGCAGAAAGGGCCCCTGTAAGTCAACTGTATGCATCAGCCCCTGCTGAATGTTGATGGATTCCAGTGTATACAGAATAGATCCAATTGGTCTTAAAAACTACAAATCGAAAATTTCAAGTGCTCCCCCCCCTCACATATATCCAAGGTTTTGTATTCTGTGGTTGACCTTTCAAGTGTTTTCTACTATGTAAATTAGTGTTCTCTATCAACTTAAATCCAGCCTTTCAAATTATCTCATTGCCAGAACAAAAATAGTTTTCCCTCCATCTGAGAAACCTTATTTTATGTATTTTATGCTAACATCACATCCATCCCTCTTCTCTTCAAATCATCTAGGCTGCATATTTAGTTGCCATGCATTCTTACATTTTATTTCCTTTGTTTGTCATCGTCTTTGTTGACTAATTGGGTTATACAGCTGTACCTATTAGCATTCTGGGCCCAATTATGACTTTAATTTCATAATACTCTGTTGCTTTGGTGACAAAATCACTGGCTTCTGGTATCACATTAGGACTTGTGTGGCATGCTTCATTCTAAGAATTTCATATCTGCCATATTTGTAATTCCTAAAACACATTTCTGGTAGAGTAGGACTTTCCCCTCCACAGCTCTACTCCTCCCATGCTTTTATAGTTGGAGAACAAGAGGAGTGAAAAGGAGAGTGAAGTTAATGGAAAATCTGAAACAGCTCCTCAACCCCAAGATGGTCTTTTATGGAATAGTGGTCAATGGGGTGGGCTCTGGAAGTGGACGGACTTAAAATCTAAGCTCTGGCTCTGCTATTTCCGTCTGCAACCCTGGCAAATAACTAACCTTTGAAGATACCAGTTTTCTTATTTATAAAATGTAATGCCTACTGATTTAACATAAAGCTCTTACTGATATCTTCTAAGCACGTGCTATCTGCTCACCTCACCTTTCTTTCTGGTCTTTGTTATAATTTCATGATACTTAACTTTTTGACAATATACAGTGCTATTTGATGCTTCCATGTGCTACTTCATCCATTTCCTCTGCCTGGTTTTCCCTTCCATCTTTCTTTGTCCATGTCTTCCCCTTTAAGACTCAAGTGGAACATCATATGCTTAAAAATAACTTCCCTCCCTGATGCCTCTCTAGATTGACTTATTTTCCTTCTGTTTTCCTTGCACCCAATGCCTCTCTCTATAATTGCACTTAATGGATAGTGCTGGAATTCCATGATTATCTGTCTGTTGTTCTCCTGAACCATAAGCTCCTAGAGGACACAGGCCAAATTCTGCTCATATGTGTGTATCTAGTGCCAAGGCTAAAGTGATCTCTTTAGTTTTGCTAACATTAAGGAAGTCAGTAGAAATCCCACTGCCATTGAGTGGCAAACCAATTAGCATCAAGTCCTTCAGAGATACCCTAAAAAGTATTTTTACTGTTTAGACTGAAGAATACCTCTGCACCTCCACCCACTTGAGAGGGAAATGTGTGTGAGGCTATAATGAGATATTCCAAAAGAACTGGGGGAAAGGCCTTTGAGGATGTGGATAACTGCCTAGAATGTACACCCCCCCCTTTGCTCCTTCTTTCAAATCTCTTTAATAAAACCTACTTATGCTGCCTTCTCATTGGCCATCCCTGATTAGCTGTTTTCTGCTCTGTGCTTCCAAGAAACTTTGTTCATGCATTTAGTTTATCCTTTGCCACCTAACATTGTAATGATCTGTAAATGTATCTTCTCCTCTGGGACATAGGTTTCCTAAGAGCACACAGGGCATGCCTTCCTCATTTACACTCTGTAACGGTTATCCTGCCCAGCACATCATAAGCACTTAATAGACCCTGAATATATGATCAATTCTGCCAAGTGCCGTGCTTGTGTGAGTTGATTCAATATTACCTGCTGGTCAGGAGGAATAAGTATATCAAGGTGCATTTTAGAGAGCAAATATAAGACCAGCTTCTCAGTATGCTGAGTGTTTTCAGTGTCTTCTTAAATGTCAAAGGGTGAATCCAGTTCATGATGTTCCCAAGAATTTAAAGCAGAAAAAAAAGTTGCATGTGTACCTTAGATATTCCAGGACTCCTATTTCCTATTTTGAATGTAACTTTTCTGTATAGTAAAAAGACTCTACTCATCTGGACATAAGGTAATTTTCTGAATATAAGGATCTTCCAGCTGCTGGCTGTGATTCTCTTACGACTGTGGTGCTTGCTTCCAGGTTCTTCCTGTTCTCACTTGTAGTGTTTGTTTTATTTTAAAGTAGAATTCACCTGAAGCCAGTTTTCACACTGCAGAGCTCATTTCTATGCAAAAGTGAATGATGTCTCACATTAAATATTCCTTAGAGCATAAAGCTGACATTGAATGTATAATTTTAAGCAGCTCAAGCAGTATTCACTAAAGGGCTGACACAGGAATCAGGATCACAGGAAAATGTAGGTGAGAAGAGAAAGGATACGCACGCTAAGGCTTTTCCCATCATCTCAGCACCGTCATGCCCTCATTTATCTCGCTTTATACATAGGGTTCGATTCTTATTTTTTAGAACTGGGTCAGATCCTTTAGGAAAAGCTAGACTTTTGCACAAAGATTGGGGATCTTGAGATTCATTAACACTTTGAGGCCACCAGGAAGATAATGTTACAAAAAGGGCAGTAGCACAGTTTACTAAATAGCACCTTAATCCTCTAAAAATCCAGAGGAGAATTTTTCATTACAAAGGCTTGAAAGTCAAAGCCACCATCTCATGCTGAAGGTCCAGTCTACAGGTCTAATTCTTATGTGGGCATTTAGTGAAGAGACCCTCTCAAGTATGTAATTCTAATCATTCAGAGCTGGCAGAAATTCCACGTTTTAGGGCATAAAAGAGTTAGATTCCCTGTACCCAGGTCAATTTTAGATTTAGTTCAAGTAAAGGCATTAGTAGCTTAAAAAATAGGAGGTTGTTGACCTTTTGCAAAGGATATTAACTGAAGGAAGAGTGTGCCTTTGGTTAATTTCATGCACAAGTTATGTAAAAATCTATGAATCCTTTTAGATTCATATGTAGCACAATATATCCATATAGATTGCCCTTTGTATTTGAAGGTGATGCTGCTGTTATTGTCTCTGCTATTTTCTGTGTGTTCAGATCTGGCTGTTTGATTGGCAATTCCTACTGTGTACAGTCTGCGTCTGTGTCAACTAACAACTGCAGCCATTGCCTAGAGGGCTTGATTGCTGGGTTGTTCAATATTTATTAAGCACCCAAGTAGTGCTAGGTGCTGTATTGAACAGTGCAAGTGTATAACTGACACTTCCCTCTAAAAATTCTATTCCAAGGTGACTAGTGGAACGCACATGTTTATTTATTGTGTGAATTCATGGAAACTATGCAATTAGAAAAGGGAACATTCTCTACCAGATATTGTCCTGCGAGAAGTGGCTAATGTCTTTCCCATTCACTTGAAGTATCTGGGTGAGAACTCCATGTTTGAAAGAACCTACTATAATGGCCTGCCAGACGTGAAGACCAAGGAAGAATGATATGAAAAATTTGTTATCATTAGGGCAGAGTAAGATTTGAGAAGAACTCTATCGAGGGAACTTTGTTTAGAGAAAATGGAGAAAAGAATCTAGTAATATTTTCGAGGTCTGGTCACAGTAAGCTTTTTGGTCCAATTGAGCCACCCTACCTTCGGCCACCACTCACACTGAATTGATAAAATATACAGAAATTCTAATCATAGTATTTATGTTGACCATGGTATTTTATAAGGTAATAATGGAAACCAGTGGACTCAAGTGATAATACTTGTTTACATTTTTTAAGTTTTAAGTTTTTAAGTTTGGGTGCACTCCTATGTTTCTTCAAGTATTTGACACCAAATCAGACTTTCCTCTTAGTGACCAGGGAACTTAAAAATAATTAAACAAGAGTTAATAAATAGGATAGGGGTTTAAGAAATTGGTTGAAGACTTCATGCAGTGTTCTTTACGGTCAATGTTAACCCAAGCATGTCATTAAAAGACAAAAATTTCAATGTATAATTAAAATTGCTGTTTTTCATTTTTTTCCATGTTTACTTATTTTGAGAGAGCATGCACATGTGAGCAGGGGAGAAAAACAGAGAGGAGGATCCTAAGTAGGTTCTGCACTGTCAGTGCAGAGCCCACCTCAGGGCTTAATCTCATGAAATGGGAGATCTTAGAAAATGACTGAGTCACCCAAGTGTCCCAAATTATATTTTTAAATGTATTTCTCTTAACTCAAGCCTGAGAGAGTTTATATTCAATTGAGTTATTTACAAGCCGTTTACTAAATATACTCAGAAATATTTAGCCAATATATTAGACTTTGAAGTGTTTTCGTAGAAAATATGAAAGATTTTGTATGTTTTAAAAATGTGTTGCATTTTCATTGCAATTGAAGAGAAGAGCATATTTAAGTTTAGAAATTTGTTTTGATCCTTTTCAAATGACAAAGATGTCACCTGCATAATCAAAATAACTCTCACTTTTACATTCAAACAATTTAAAGGCATTTAGTTCAAAATACCTTTAATAAGGGCGGATAAAAAGTGCTAATGCAATGTCTTTTCTTCAGTCATAATTATAACAAAGTGAATGTTACACAAAGAAGGCTTGGTCAGGACATGAGTAATAATGTAGTATTGACAGCCAGACTGCTCTCTTGATGCTCTTAATTTTCTGGGATTTAAGGAGAGAAAGCCTAAGAATGCCAACACCCACTTTGCAGCTACTAATCTAAAAGCTACTCATCTAATGGGTTATGCATTAATTCTTTTAACTGACTTCAATGTTATCCACATTTTAGTATAATTATATGGCCATAACTTCTCTTGTAACTATGGGAGCAAAATTTAGAAAACCCAGAAACCAATTAGAGCTTGGATACATGAGCTGTATAGTTCCAAAGGTAAAATAAAAAAAAAAAAGTGAAGGTGGCAGATGGAAGAGGAGTGGACATGTGAGTCCATGGAGAGAAGATGGTATGAAGAAACCGGTAAACAAAAATTAAGAACTTGAATACCGCATGGAATCTTAAAACTTGAAATGTTTTCTCTTCGGATGTAGAGGGGTTCTAGTCTATAAATAATACACTATTGTTCTCAGGACAGTTATTTTTCATATGTTTTGCCTCGTTTTATGGTCACCTTTTCCCCCGTCGGGTATCATGAACGTAAGGCCCAGTCTTAGTTCAGAGAGACATGGGGAATCTCCAGTTCAGAAACCTTTCAGTAGGGAAAGAAGTATTTTTCTCACGCTCCTATTCTTTGTTAATGAAGGCTCTGATCGAAATTCTATGCCTTTACTGAAATAACCTGACTCCAGGAATCAAGGTAACACTATCTTTATGGAAGCTATTTGATAAGATTTTCATTGCACACAGAAGGAAATAGATTATATGAAGTTGCCAAAACTCTATGGGTAACAAACGTAGGACCCAGAACTAGAACCCAGGAACTGAGGTCTTCCCTGGTTTTATTATTATTATTTTTTTTTTTTTGAAGAAATAGCAGGACTCCGTAAACTAATACAAAGTATTTAGGTATTTTTGCAACTTTCTGCATACCTGAAACTGAACCAATACAATCAGAGTACATCTAAGAGTTAAATATAGTTAAGATTTTCATGAGTTGTTTTGCAGATAAGAAAACAGTGGCACTGAGAAATGAAGTGCCTTTCCCTGAGTCTCAGAGTCAGAGGCATGGCCAAGCACAATTTCCTAGGCCAGGTGTTTCTAGCTCCATGTTCTAGCCACTAGACAGCACTACCTCTTTGCTTTTACAGTTGTTTATATTTGGTTTAACAGCAGTTTCCATTAATGCCTCTTAAATGACTGAAATATAGTTTTAAAAACCTGAATTGTTACAACTGCATTGTTACCTTTGTCTTTATTAGTAAAACAATCTTTCTCTTGTTTACTGTTAAGTGCTAATGTAAATAACAGCTTTTATTTAGCATATTTTTGCTGACTGTTTTTACACTTTTTTGCTACCTCTAGCCTAACCATATTTGTCTCATTCTTTTGCAAATCTTCTAATTCTAAATTAAATGAAGCTAGGATTTATTCTGAAAGGAATGGTGCTCCTGTTTTCCAATTCCAATTAAAGCCTTGGACTCCCTTGCACAACTCCCTTGCGTTTAGTTTTGCGACTTCCATCACTACTGCTGCACAAATGCTATTGCAGTTTACACAGGAAGAGAATTAAAATGATTCAGTGTATTGTTTGCTAAGAAACTAAATTTATTCTTTAGACGCTCATCAGTTTCACTTACAGGTATCAAAAAAAACAAGTCATTTATCATTTCATGGCTCCTAAAGAGTATTCCTATTCTTGGTAGGATCTAAATATTTTTTTCCTTCCAGCACTTCCTGATTGCTTAAAATTACAATTCTGCTGTTAATAAGCTGCACCGTTCTAAGCAAGCCACTTGATCTCAAGGTTTTTGTTTCTCCAAAGGGAGATGTATTAGAAAAATACTCCCTGGCTCCCTGTGGTACAGGATTCACAAAGGGAGTGAAAGGTCCTTCAACCTAACTACCTCCCCATCTGAGTTCCAGAGGGTGAGTGGGTCCCCACCCCTTTGGAGGTAAAGCTTCCACACAGGCCAAATTAGCACTGGAGGGGACGTGTTTGTTTCACCTCATGCTGAATCAGTGAGCCCAGGAAAGTATTGTTGCACCCTTCTGCTTTGGGCATACATTTTGGTGTCCATATCTTGGGGGCAATGTTCATTAGGGGGCAAAAGAGACCACCATCTGCTCACTTGGTTACAAGGTCTTTAAGTAATCTGAGTTCCAGCGGAATAGAAAGGTGGAGGTATCTGTACCTGAAGAGACAACTGTCTCATTTTCTGGAATAACAAATAGGAAGCCACCAGATCCTTAACCTGAAGTAAGAGCTACAAAGAAAGAGCAAAGGTGAACCAAAGTGAAAGTGCAGAAGTGGTTATTTTCCCATCCTATTTAGAAATGTACCACACAGGAACCACTTAGGTGGGATTTCTCAGCTCATCCTCAGCAGCTATGACCTTGGATCACACCCAGGGTCCCTCTCTCAGGATGGGTGCTTGGTGTCTGTGGGCTTCTCCCACCTTGTCCTAAGCCAGCCTCATGAACACCCGCCTCTGTGCTACTGACAGTTGTCCCTTCAGGATGGGAGAGCATCTCATCCAAAGTCAGGGCTTTATTGGCATTCTTTTTCTTCTTCAGCACCTGTCACTTATTTACTCACAAGAACGTTAAAAACAAGGGAAACAGATGTTGAGCTCATCAAACTGTGCACTTTTCTTCAGTTGAATCTCACTTAGCTTCAAATGGGAGCGAAATGTTCTTTCTGCTATGGATGTTCTTCTGTGGCTAATTTCTAATTCCTACAATTTCCCCACATCTCGTTTCCATAAAAGGCCAAAGTCCCTAGTAAATGGTGTCTGGATGAGGGCAAGACCTTCCTTTCATGAAGGAAAAGAGCCTTTAGGAATGGGTACTTATGCCTTCATAGCAATTCACTTTTCAGGAAATAAAAACAGAAGTACAGACTTGTACAGGAAGAAAGGAGTAATTATCAAAATTTTTCCCCCAAGAACTTCAATTTGCAACAACTGCTATGTGGTACAATGTGACAGGTACTCTGTCTTCAGTCTCCTTTCCTAACGGTCTCACAGTTCTCATGTAGGCATTCTGGCCTTCCTACTTGCAGATGTGATAGCTTGAAGAGAGGTTTTCGAAACATGAAGATTTGAGAGGATGCACCCCAGGATGTTATGGTCTAATTCACTGGTGTCATAGGATTTCAAAACTAATACGATTATCTAAGGAATAATGGTCATTGTTATTATACAAGAACTAATAGGAGTAATCATTTACTAAACACTATGTGCAGAATCTGGATTAGATTTGTTCATTCAACAAATATGTATGAAAAATATACTATTCATTAAGCATTGTTAAGAACTCTTGGGTAGAATTGTGAGTGAAACAAAATCCCCTACCTGTACTGTGTGGTAGGCAGCCTCTAAGATGGTCCCCAGTGATTCCCCCTCTGACAAGTATTCACCTAGTTGGGCAACACCCTTCCCTTGAATGCAGGCTGGACCTAATGACATACTTTAATAGAATACGGCAAAAGTGTCCCTGTAGAGATTACAAACATACTATGGCTTCCATTTTGGGATTCTCCCTCACTCTTGCTTTCTCTGAGGAAAGTGAGCTGTCATGTTGTAATTGCCTTGTGAAAAGATGTATGTGACAAAACTAGGGGAGACCTCTGGCCAACATCCAAGAACAACACAGTCCCTCAGTCCAATAGTACGCAAAGAAGGAAATCTTGCTAACAACTGTCTGAGTGAACGTGGAAGTGTATTCTTCCTGGAGTAAACCTCATAAGGTCATAACTATAGCTAGAAGCTTGACTTAAATCTCAGACCTTAAACCATTAGGTATCTAGCTGTGCTATGCCAGGAATACAGACACTTAGAAAATGTGACAAAATAAGTTTTTCTTAATGTTTGGTTTTTTTTAAGCCACTATGTTTTGCGGTAATTTGATACCCTATGCCATAATAGATAAGAAAAGAGACAGAAGGTAGGTAAAGAAGAGACCCAAGTAGTACTGTTTAAGTGTGGAGTAAGGAGATGGCAAATTTAAATAGCAAGGTCACAAGAGTATTCCTTTAGATAGTAACATAGCAGTAAAAACCTGAAGGAAATGAGGGTAAACTGTCATTTTATCTGGGATAACAAGTTTCTAGACAAAAAAGGAAGAGTAAATTCAAAGGCCCTGAGGCAGAAGTAATTCTTCATGATTAAAAAAAACCCAAGGATGCCAGTATGACTAAAAAGGAACTAGTGATAGAGAAATTACCAAGAAGTGAAATGATAAAGACAAGGAGAGGCCCTGTGTGTAGGTCTGTGCATGCATGTATGTGCATTTTGGAGGGAAGGGTAGACATTTTGGTGCTATTGGTTTATTGTAAAGACTATTTTTACAAAAGCAGGATTGGAAAGCTTTTTACTTTTCTTTTTTAGTAAAGATTATGTTAGATGGGGAAGCCAATTGGGAACATTGTTAAAGAACTACAATGCTGACTAAATTTTACTTAACTTACTCCTTAGAACCCTGAGAAACAAAGCACTAACTATACCTTAAATCAAATTAATTCAGAATAGTGAGGGGACCTGCCCAAGGCCATAAAGCTAAGGGGGAGGGGGGGGGAGGAAATCACAATTTGAACTCCTGTTCTTCTGTCTCCAAACTGGAGTCTATTTCAGAGAAATAGCCAGCATTCTCTGCCACTCCTCCCACACATGTAAAATGCTGAAAGCATACAAACTGCAAAGAAAAAGAACGAACAAGCAACAGCTAGCTTGAGATGTATAGGGAGTGGAATTACCTAATTTGTCTACTCATTAGTAGTCAAGAAGTACTTCTTTGACCTCATTTAAAGCAGAAAACTTTGCATGTGAAGAGCACAGCCTGTGTTACGTGACTTATCTAAAAATCACTGAAGTCAATACAAGGGACAGAAATAGAATTTAGTTCTCTGAACTCTCAATTTCTTGTTGAGCCACCAGAGAACACTGCTTTCCTGTTAGTTCACACGTGTAAGGTATTTTGCTGATGAAAAGTGCTATTATTACCTTGGAGCTTAAAAAATTAAGACAAAAACATTTCTAAAACAATTATAATTGATTATGTCATCCTTGCACTTTAAGCTGAAGTTCACCAAATTATAGTGCACTAATAAATGAAGATAGCACTTCATTAAAGACTTTAGACATTTTCTGAAATGAATTGAAATTAACAAAAGGATCTGGTGAAATGCAAATCTGTAAAATTCTTTTCCAAAAAAAAAAAAAAAAAACTGTTTAAAAGCCCGTGATTAATACAGCAAATTAGTATGAATTGAAAACACCACAAGTGAACTTTGAAATAAGATAATGAAGAGTTTTCATAATTTTTCATGTCCACTGTTAACTTATTACACCATAGATTTTTGGCTGATAAATTTATTCTGTGTAGGAACACAGGGAAAAATAACCTGTGAGTTGAATCTATCTTATTTCTCTGAGGAAATAAGTTGGATGGAGATCTTTTATTAGATAAAACTTCCAAGTCAAGTAATAATATCTAGTAGGTATAGGCACTGCATGTAGCTCAGGACATAAATGGCTTCTTGTTTAAGAAGGTTTTGAGGTTTATTCAGTTGAGAGACAAAGCACCCGTGGGGCAGGGACAGAGAGGGAGACACAGAATCCAAAGCAGGCTCCAGGCTCAGAACTGCCCGCACAGAGCTTGAAGAGAGGCTTGAACCCACAAGCTAAGAACATGACCTGAACCAAAGCCTGCTGCTTAACTGACCAAGCCCCCCAGGACATACATTGCTTCTAATCCTTGCAAACAATACTAAAAACATCATCAGATTTGTTTAGAGACAGATGAGAAAATGAGGATCAGAGAAAACCATCACACAACCAATAAATGGGAAGGCAGGCCAGGATTTCTATCCTGCTGACTTAATCACCAATGTCCATATATTTCAACTAAGGCTTTAGTTAGAGAGTAAGAATGCTGGGGGGGGGGTGTATGGGGGTGTGGGGGTGTGCGTATGTGAGTGAGAGAGAGAGAGACCTTAAAATAGCTCAATTTTAAGTAACTATATACCTTCCATCTTAGGTATAAGACACAAAGTGGTAATTAAAAGAGGTTGCCTGGACCTATTTATCTGGATTATTCAGCTCAGCCTTTCATGAAGGTTCACTGCCTGCTAGAAACCTATTCAAAATGTCCAAGAAAGCCTCCTGTAAGGAAGTCAAGGTATCAACAAATTTCATTTGTTGCTGATTTTAGCCTGTCTCCCTTAATGTTTTTCTTTGATGGTTTGAAAACTTTTACCATTTAAAAATCCTCTATGTCATTCCTAGGATTCAAACTATTGTGTCATTACTATTTTCAATTTTTTAAGCTTATTTAGTTATTAAGTTGAGACAGAGACAGAGTGTGAGCAGGGGAGGGGCAGAGAGAAACGGAAACACAGAATCTGAAGCAGGCTCTAGGCTCCAAGAAGTCAGCACAGAGCCCAGCGTGGGCTCAAACTCCTGAACTGTGAGATGAAGCTGAAGTGGGACGCTTAACCCACTGAGCCACCCGGGTGCCTCGGTTACCATTATTTTTTAAGTCAAAACAAGGCTGAGCTACCCAAAGAGTAGCTCAGCTGTAAGCCATTACCCTCCATGTGTTTTTTCAGAGACCTCTTAGAATCTCCAAAATTATCTTCCACTCTAGTCCTAGACAGACTTAACTACACGGCTTCCCTTTCAGAAAGGATGACTGAATGGTAAATTCCCTGAGCTATTTTTTATATTAAATTTTGAAAAATTTTAAGAATTTAATTGTATTTATAAGACTCGGGTCAAGGACACACATAATAGAGGCCCCCAAACTATTTGCTGAATAGGATAATGCAATGCAAATAAGAAAAATTTGCTCCGAATCAAGGTTTTGTTTGCTTTGTAGAACTTTCCTTCCAAAAACATGAAGCTCAATCTCCCAACAACTGAGGAAAGCTATTAGAAAATGTGACTTTTCTCAAATCCTGGAAGTTTATCCCTTTCTTCCAGGCCCACGTTACACGGGATCAGGAGTGGGGTCAGAAGTGGGATCTGAAGATGAACCCCAAAAGGGTGGGTCAAGTGTTCTGGGATGGGAGGCTTCCTCTTGAGGCCCTTGTGCTCTCCACTTCGTTTTCTCCTTATTTTTGAGAGAGAGACAGAGTCGAAGTGGGGGAGGGGCAGAGCGAGCAGGAGACACAGACGCGGGGCTCAAACTCATGAACCCTGAGATCATAGCCTAAGCTGAAGCCTGACGCTTAACCGACTGAGCCAACACTCCCCCCGCCTGTCAGTTGTTTTTTGCTCTTTGGTTCAGGACATTTCTTGTCAGAATTGAGCTTCTTCCTTTTGGTTAAGCTCTCCCTCTTCCGTAGGAATTTAGAAGCTTCATCCTATTTAAAAGTTTTGTTCCTCTACTAAATACTCGTTTTTGTTCTTGTTTTTGAACATCCCGCTGTGAATGATGGGATCCCCATCTGCTAGATTCTCTCAGGAGGGTCCTCTCACCAGGACCTTCACTCGTTTAATGTTTAAAAACACCGGTTACCGTGGGGTGCCCGGGCGGCTCAGCTCACAATCTCAGGGTTACAGGGTTAGAGCCCTTCGTGGGGCTCTGCGCGGACCGAGGGGAGCATGCTTCGGATTTTCTTGTCCTCTCCTTCCTGCACACCTGCTCACACTCTTTCCCTCAAAATAAATACACTTAAAATATTCCCCCTTCATACACATTTTTAACTAACTGAACTGGGTCAAAAAACTTCCAGTGGCCCTTATGAGAAAGTTGCCACGTTCCCAAACTTGCTTTTCTTAAAACCAAATTAAAAGACCAGAGCTCTAAAATAAAACAAACACATGACTGACAGAAACCTATTTCGCTTAGGTATCTTGAGGCTTCCAAACTCTTCAGGTCACTAAAGTCACTTCTATTATAAAGTATCATTTACTAAATAAACTGAGGCAAACAACTGAGAAAAAAAAAAAGAAAAAGAAAAAAGCATCAGAGCTCCCTTTTAGCCCTTTCACCTCCACCGCTAACATCTTCTTTCCCTACTACAGCTCCCATTTAGTCAAAGAGTCTCCCCAAGCAACAGAACTCTAACAGACTTGCTAAAGAATTGAAGAGAGTCGTTCACACTTACCACCCAGCATTCTCAGATTTATACCGGCTTGTTCACGTGCTTTTGGCAAAGGCGGAGCCTACACCCACACGTGACATGGGATGAAAGCAGCCAATACGCTGCCTTGTTATATGATCAGGTTCAGCAATCACTAAATGACTGCACCTGGCAATCTAATCCTTAGCTTTCCCAAAACCTTTTGACTGGAGTAAGATTCAGGCTTATACACAGAAGCCCAGTGAGCCAATACATGATCATGATAGCCAGCACCAAATTCTTTTTAGGAAAAGTTCTGGCCTTCCTATGGATGTTGAATCCACTAGGATAGTTTTCAATTCTACATTCATTAACATGCTCAACTGGGCTCTCTCCCTTCTAGTTAAAAAGACCAGGATGGAATGGGAAACTATATCCATACCAGATTTAGTTAATTTAGCAAATCAGCTTGCCTGTCCTCTAGATGATTCGACTGAAAGGGAGAACGCTAAAATCCTTAGTTTTCAATTCCAACAAAATAAGGAGACCCCTAAACAAACCAAACTCCTCCTGGTCTTTGTCAATACTGTAAAGAGCCAGGACTTTAGCCCAGTTACAGGACTCTGAGGAACGAGAGGGCTTTTCTCAGTCTTTCTTCTTAACTGGTTTAGAAAGACAACTCTCCAGATTGAGGCTGATTCTGACCGACACTGGAGCTACAGTCTCGGGCTCCATCACACGATGCCTCCGGACTAACAGTGCCTCCGAAGAGCTTCCGTGATTCTTATTTCCTCCGCCCCTTACTGGGCTGAAATTTCTTAGAGGAATACAATGGCAGAATTTCTTTCTTCTGCAAGGGGAAATAATTCTAGAATTCGAGAGGGACGCCAAAATAGTTACCCAGGTGAAGCAAATGATCCTTCAACATGTTTTACTTGTTCCATCGCTAACAACACTAAAGCTAATTTTAAGGATACTATTGGTGCCTGTTGAGTCAGCTGTAAGGCCTGAAGCCCCTAAAAGAAAATTATAAGCCTCGAGGCCTCATTATCCCTGTACTGGTATCTCTTGTCACCCCACTGTTCCAAATCCCCACACTTCCTGAGCCTCCATCCCTACGGAAAGCAAAATTTTCACTGTAATTTATTTATGTACCACCTTCTCTATCATCCCTGTGGATAAGACCAGCTAATATCTCTACCTTTATCTGGAAAGCAAAAAAAAAATCCTATTTCTTATCAACTTTAAAGCTGATTTGGATGTGGAGGCCTCTTTGCAGAAAGACAGCACCACCTGTTAAAACTTTTATATTAAAGAGACAACAGAGTCTCCAAGGAGAAATTGCAGTTTGCTAAAACTCATAATGCATATTGGAGCACCTAATCTCAGAACAAGCGCTACATTTAGATTATGGTGACCTGAACTTCATAAAACCCAAAACTAAGGAAAAAATGACATGGCCCTATTGTTTTGGAAGATCAACATGACTTAAGACTTTAAAGCCCTAAAAAAAAAAAGCACGATAAATCACCCTGCCCTTGGATCAACTTCCTTTTTCCCTTTTTGTATTTGAAAAGACAGGGAACAGCCTTGGTGTAATCATGCAAAAACATGGGGATGGCCATCTATCCAGAGCCTATAGCTAGACGTGGTGGCACCAGGCTATCCCCCTTCAGAACCATTCCCATCAATGCCCTTTTGATTAAGACCACTAAAAAGACATTTATGGAATCTCCTCTAACCATCTCTGTTTTTGTTGTTGCTTTAGTTGAAAATTTATTCTGGAATATACATGCAAGGATATGTGAACACACATACACACAATTCAATAATGATAATAAAATAAATATCCACATATCCACTACCAGGTTAAGAAATTGCACTTACCTGGTGCTTAGGAGTCCCCTGAGTCATGCCCCTCTCTGATAATTTATTTTGAAATTAAAGTATAGTTGACACACAGCACTACATTAGTTTCAGGTGTACACAGTGATTCAACAGGTTTGTACATTATGCTCTGCTTATCACAATGCTACCATCTGTCACCATATAATCTATTACAGTATCACTGACTATATTTCTCATGCTGTGCCTTTTATTCTCCTGACTTACTGCATAACTGGAAGACTGTACCTCATGCAGCAGGAGCTCTTCTAAATTCTCATCACTCTCAGTGCCTTTTGGCAACGGTTTGTCATACAGCTCTCTGTAATAATCTTAAAAAAACGTGTTTTAATGTTTATTTATTTTTGAGAGAGAAAGAGACAGAGCATGAGTGGGTGAGGGGCAGAGAGAGAGGGAGACAGAGAGTCTGAAGCGGACTCCAGCTTCTGAGCTGTCAGCACAGAGCCTGACATGAGGCTCCAACCCACAAATTATGAGATCATGACCCAAGCTGAAGTTGGATGCTTACCTGACTGACCCACCCAGGCACCCCATCTCTCCGTAATAATCTTAACCCTGATACTCTTCTTCCCTCCTCTATGGACAATACTCCTGATGACTATTTGACTCAGATTACTTCATGATAATGTTTTTCATGGTTTACCAATGGTACTTATTTAAAAGGTGAAAATGGTAAATATTATGCTGTGTATTCTATTACAACTCTTTATGAAGTTGTTGAGGCAGCACCTTTGTCCTCAGCTACCTCAGCTCAAGAGGCTAAGTCACACACCCATGGCTAAGCCTCCACTTAGCCAAAGGCAAAACTGCAAATATCTATACTGACAGTAGATATGACATTGGAGTAGGTCATGCCTTTGGGATGCTATGGAAACAGTGAGACTTCCTCACTTCCAGTGTGGAAAAAATTATAAATGTCCTTTATGTCTAGGAATTGTTAGATGTCATAAACTTACCAGCTGTCTTCATCATTATTCAGGTTGCTGGGCACTCCAAATTTGATTCCCTGGAGGCGAAAGGAAGCCACCTCATTGATATTTCCACAAAGAACACTGCTCTCAAAGGAACCAATGACCAAACTTCTGTCATGGTCCAAAGGGATGTTTCCCCAAATGATGATCTAGAAAAATTAACTATAGAGATGTACAACCATTGGCCCCAGAAGAGGAAAAACAATATTGGAAACTTAGTAACTGGTGATTCAATTGAAACAAGAAGATTCTGGCTTGGGCCAAAGAATAATCCAGTCTTGTCAGATCCTGAAGTTCCCGTTATTGACTACTGTACACTGGCCTACAAACACAATGATAACCTTTATGAATCAGTACTTGTAGAGAAGTATTAACCAGACAGAGAGTGCCTATTTTGCTTGCCCCACCTGCCCGAAGTAGAATTTAGGAAAATCTGTCTGCACTGTTCCTGGACACTTTAAACTGCCCAATGGACCATTCGAGTTTTGGTAAATGAACGTTGCATAGTTTCCTCTGTCTCAGGGGTATAAAAATGTCTTGTTAATGGTTTGTATGTTTTAAAATTTCATCCTTGGGAACCTCACCCCTTCGAACTTCACAGTGGCTGGGAAACTCTTTTCATCCGTCAGTACTTTGATAGGTTGGTGCTATTTGACCAATTTCGTAACACTTTTACTGCACTTACCACTCCTAATCCTCCAGGCTAGTTGCACACACTAATGATATCATTCAAGATTTGTAGAGGTGCTCCAAATACCGTGGCCAAAGGCGGTGCCATTTCCTTCTAGTGTACCCCTTTTGGAACCCATAAACTCTCACCCTTTGAGATAATCACAAGATGCCCAATGCACATGGTCCTTGCTTCTTTTGATCCACAGCTGGCAAAAACAATATATACTTCAATATTGCAAAGGCTTCTCTTGAGAATAACCATACTTTAGTAGAACAGTCTTTCCTCCACTTGCTTCCAGAAGACAAAGATTTTAAACACTATGCCTACAGTCCAGAGAGTTTGTCTATTGAAAAAGATACCTCTAGAAAGACTCTCTTCAACTTCATAAAAAGGAATCAACCCTTGTGACACCAAGCTCCAAGGAATAGATTCATAGGTTCATGTGTCACATTTAAAAAAAGCATCAAAGTCTGACTGAATCTACATACCAACTGGTAGCCTGAAAAAAAAAAAAAAAGATTTCCATGAACTGAAGTAATAAAAGCTGAAGGAGACAGCTTTCTGAGGATGACCAGATCAGGTCAGGCTTATAAACCTTTTTCTCTCTGTTGCTTTTTATCTAAATTCCCCGTTCTCTTTCTTGAACTGATCTGTTGCAAAAGGGGGAAAACTTTTTGATCTTTAAATAGGTTATGGTAAAATCTGATCTGTCCATAATGTCAGAGATCCCTTGATCTTCAATCTGTTCCTCTGTACTCAAGAGAAACATAAGTGAGCTAAATTTTCTTTGCTAGTCTTTTAGAAAAGATCCCTTCAGGATGGGATGGTTCCTTGCAGAAAGCACACTTCTCATATTTATATCTGTTGCCTGTCAAATTCTGTAGGAAAATGTGTCAAAGGGTGACATCAGCTCAGTGTTTTGAAATGATCTCCACTACTTAAGATATAGACCAGATAGGAAATGCCTGAGAGTTCTACTTCCTACCCTTTCTCATTACTCAATCATGGCCTCAACAGTTTCCAACCTGTGCACTTTATCTCCAGTGCGGGAGAAGACAACCAGGAAGGGTCCTTCCTGGCACTGAGGTTGAAACCACTTTAGTAAATGAAACCACTGAATACAAACCAAACCAAATCAAAACAAAACAAAATAAAACAAAAAAACAACAAAAAAAGTGACTTTGATCAGTGACATTTTCAAAGAAAGATCTTGATCAAAAAAGGGGAAATGTGAAAGTAAATAAAGGAAATCTCATTTAAAATGGAGTCAGGAAGCCCTGAAGAGAGAGCTCTCACACACTACCACCCACTATTAAGAAGGACATCTTTCATTCCCTAACAGGAAGATTATTTTACATATCCCAGCAGGAGGAAGGAAGAATTTCTCTTTGCCCGGCAACAGTCCAGTCAATGAGACACCACTACAGTCAGCCATCATAGTCCCCTCCCAGAGTCCTTCTTTCTTCTATAAGAGCAAGCCCCTCTCCTCTGCTCTCCTGACTTGCCTACATTTTGCCATAATGTTTACTTGTCCTGAGTTAAAATTCTCTGCTTTTCCCAAATAAACTCCTTGCTGGTAAAATAGCTCACTTTTTGTTTTTTAAGATATTATATCATATATAATATATTATGTTTTGCAGTGGAAAACTTTGAGGATATATATGTATGTATGTATGTATGTATGTGTGTATCTATCACCCAAATTATTCAATCTGAATGGAGAAGAGAGCAAGATTTCTGACTGTTTGAAAAATAAGGCTTCTTGTACTCTTTTTGGTATAGAATTCCCATCCCAATGGTACTCAAGGATAATTAAATTACAGGAATTAGGGTAATGGAAAACTTTTGGGGGGTGGAAATACATATAATGTTATCTTATTATACCATTATTTATAGTTATCTAAAATCTTCTCACCACTCTGCCCATCCCCCATCTTTGACATTTTTCATGAGAACAGGGTCAAATTAGGAGAAGATTAGGCAATTTTGGCCTATAAAAATCTTAAAAATCTCTCTCTGAATTGAATCTTGAATCTCTAATTTCAATCTTAAATTAAGCCAATTTTATATTCACAAAACATATTGTAAACCATGTTCAGAAATATCTCCTATAATTCTAGCAATTAATAACTTCTTTCTTTTACATTCTTCTTAGAAACTAAGGGGCAGTGACTACTGGGGTGCTAAGTCCTGGAAAATTAACTCTCCCTGACTTTTGTATATTTTTTCCCAAGTTTCTTCTTAGTCTATGGCATTCCTTAAATTGATTCTCACTTAGCTACAGACAATAATCAATCTCCTTTCTTTTGTTTACTTCTCCTCAAGCTTCACTTCCTGAGAAGAGCAGTCTAGAAAGCCAATAAGCCTCCTAGAAGAAAATGAACACCCAAGGTATATTCTGTTTTGAATGAACAAGGTTTAACCCAACTGTGACCACAATGGTTACATAGCAATTGTGGAAGGACAGCATGTAGTCCTGAAAGACACATATAGACTGATATAGTACAAAGAGGACAGAATTCATTCTGTTCCCTAAGAAGACTTGGGACAATCTTCTACCTTTTATCCACCTGGTGACATCCTGCTATCCTTCAGTGTCCAACTCCTATGAATTACTTTTGCAGCCTCTCCCAACCCTTACCCAGACTCAGTTAATAACAAGTGTCTCTTCTGTGCTGTCACTATTCCTTGTATACATATTATTATATGTCCATTAACCTCATTGACTGTAAACATACTCTGGAAAAAACCAGGTTATTCAACTTCATTCAGTAGATGTTTTTAAGGCACAGAAGAAGAAAGACATAAAGAAGGGAAATGAAGAAGGAAAGATAGAAGGAAAACATATTAAGATTTGGGTTAGAATACTGTGTTGTCTGTTTGCAGGATTTTGGCACATGTTTTTTTTGCATGGTTTGTCTCTATAACCAATCAACTAATAAACCTTTGGGGAACATATGTTTCAAAAGGTCCATTGATTCTAATTCACTCATTAAAAAAGATTAGAGCTCTAACCAAAAAAATATGTAACTTTTTTGTTTTCTTTGATTGCCCTTATATCATGATGGGCAACATCAGCACTGAAGAATTTTACGTAAATTTAAACAAACCCTTTTTCATTAAAAATTCACAAAGACAAATTTTAAAAGTAAAAAATAGCTTAACACATTTGGTTGGAATAAAAATGATGCCTTATGCATTATTTACATATATATGTATATAGGAAATTTACATTGAAAAGTTTATTCTCACTATTTGAATAGAAAAAAACATTTTGATTTAACAGAAATGATTAATCAAACAGTGGTTATAATGGCTGAAGCATTAACTATCGGTATAGACACAGGGAGCATGAATCCTTATGCTTCTATTTGTCTACTCATATACCTATTTATAGTAGGTTGAATGTATTAATGGATTCTCTCCACTTATGGTGCCCCATTTTATTCCAACCTGAGTCTGCTTGACCTTTGAAGTCAGACTTTTCTCTGTCCAGCTCATTATGTTGTTTTTCCAATCCACATAGAGCCCAATTTATAATCCAAAGAGAATGTTCTTCATCTAATTCCTGAACATTAATATTGTAATGTATTTTGAAGGGTCCTGCATTTAAAACACTCACAGTTCTTCTAATGCTATGCAAACTTTTATACTAATAGTTTACTTTTATTGTAAAAGTTATATTCTTCCTTTTTTGTATCAAGTACATCATTCATGTGTTTACTTTTCATTAAACTAGAATGCGTTACAATCTCTTTCTATTTAACATGTGATAATAGCACAGAATGCAGCACCTGATAAAGGAACAAAATGAAGGAGAAAGTTGGCATTTATCCAGTTTATTTGATTACTCTGGAATGTTGATCTGTATAATTCAATCTCCATAGTTCTATTTTTTTTTACACTTGATTTATATAGTTCAATCATCTGCTAATTGTTAAGCAGATACTCATCTTTTATTTTAAAGGAACAAAGGTCTTCAAAGCACTGGGTTTAATTTTTATGAAGATAAATTATACTGTTTAAACAGTGACAAAATTGTATAAGGCGTCATACAAAGAATCAAGGCTTTGGCGAAGGTATTAACAATTTAGCTTTTCCAGTACATGTGATACTATGAATTCTACTTTCCTAAGATAATTTTATAGATGTGTTCAATAATATGAGACCATCTCAGCTGCCAGTGGGCATCTTTGCTTTGTGTCCTTGACCCTATCATCTGACATTGTCAACATAAGTACAGGTCTTGCACCAGGCCTTAAAATGTTTGTTCTATGGGCCAATTTATACACAGGCTGATTGGCTTAATTAATGAAAACAGAATGAGTTGAAAAAGTTCATATAGAGTCCCATGGAATGTCAAGCTTTCAAATCACTTACTAATTCTGAGAGAAAGAAAAGTGATGCAAAATCTAGTTTTGGAAATTTATTAGCTTTGATTCTGGACAAGACACTTCGCATCCATGGGCTACAACTTCCTAAGGTATGCTGTAATTGTGTTGTGCTTTAAATCCTTAAGGTTCCTTCTGAATCTAAAATTCTTTGTTGTATTGTAGGGTATCATATTATGTCATATCATACTATATTGACAATCCACTCATTCAAGAAATAAGGAGGTTGTCCTGAACTATAATTATACTTAAGCACATTTTGAAATTTGATGTAAGAACACCAGTAACAAACATGAATTTAATGATTTTTTTCTTTATTTATTTAGAGGGGGATTTAAAACTATTTACCTTTATTAAGATGTGCTTTTTACTTATTTTATTTTATTATGAATATAATTTATTGTCAAATTGACTTACATACAACACCCAGTGCTCATCCCAACAAGCGCCCTCTACTGTGCCCATCACCTATATTCCAATCTCCCCCATTTCCCCCCCATCCGCCCTCAGTTCTCTGTATTTAAGAGTCTCTCCTGGTTTGCCTCCCTCTCTCTCTCTTTGTAACCATTTCCCCCCCTTCCCTTCCCCCATGGTCTTCTGGAATTTAACAATATTTAAATAAGCTGTATTTCCAACCCCTTTCTTTAATCATCTGATCTGATCTCAAAATATCTATCGAATACATTTTGCTATTATCCACATTTTGTGGATGACGAAAGTGAAGCATGGAAAAGTTAGGTAACTCTCCCAAGTTGAAATACTGAGAAGCTATGACTTGAATTCCAGTATCAGACTTCAAAGTCAAACTGTCTGCTTCTTGGACCACAAGATATTGTTTGAGACAGTTTGTCCCTACAGCCTATTTTGAAATCTACCAACCAGACTGTCATCATTAAGAAAGGTGGTGGGACCACCTTTTCCATAGAGAGGAACAGTTTCTAGCAAACTTTCCTAACTTCCTGGTACTACAATACTCTGCTCATGAATCCAAGGGGACCAGGCCAGAGAGCACCAGCTGCGTGTTGACACAGACACAGACTCTGACTTTGGTGCTCTGTCATGGATACAAGGTCAAAATAAACAAAGACTTCAGTTCCTCTGGATAGTTCTTCAAGTTTACATCCCCTTTTGGAGCTTTTCTTTTAAAAGATGAAAATTATGGGTAACTTTTACTTTCAAATACCAGTGCCTTCATTCTCTGATTGCCTTGGAAATATTACACAGCTAATACTTTCACATCTTGTGAATTAATTCTCTGTCTCATAAATATTTTCTTTCCTGGATTATAGGTTGGGATTAAGTCATAGAATTTATAAATTACAATTGGGGAGGGTGGATTAAAGCTAAGAGTTAAATGAGGAAAAACACAAAATTTCTCATTTTTGTAATGTCTTCTGTCTTATGTTGAATAAATTGAGTGCTGTATATTGATGATCTAAATATATGTGTAATTACTGCTTTAATTATACATGTGATTGGTGCTTAACTTTATTATACATTGTTACCATGGAACTGAGAGATTTTAATTTTAAAGGAACATTTTATATTAATTTCCCTTCATTTTATGAATTCCTTTTTTAGCAGCATGTTTAAGAAAAAACTGCCACATCTATTGTGGCATTTATATAGTTGTATACATAATGATCATTTAGATTCTATTTAATGTTCTTATAATATTGAAGAAAGTTTTCAGCTGTGTAAAGAATTGTTTTAATTTCCAAATGAGATTTAATGTTCACCATTTCTTTCTAATTGTAAACACTAAGAACTGGCTCTATGGGGCGTATTTTTTCTACACCATATTACAAAAGTCTGATGTTCAGAAAGGCATTCATGTTCAGGTGAATATATGACATATAATTGGCTACATTTTCCAACAAGATAGTATTATTTATGAAGGATGATTTGCCATTGGACATATTTCTTACTCTCTCATTTTAAAAAGCTCATTTAGAAGTAGGATGTCCCCTACCCATATGTTTTTCCCCACTTCATAAGAACCAAAGTTCTACCTTGTAGAACTTGTTCTACTAATGGACCTACATATATATAAATTATCCTTTGAAATCACCCCCTGGGCACCTGGGTGACTCAGTCTGTTGAGTGCCCGACTTGGGCCCAGATCATGATCACATGGTTCATGGGTTTGAGCCTTGTGTCGGGCTCTTGTGCTGACAGCTCAGAGCCTGCAGCCTGCTTTGGATTCTGTGCCTCCCTCTCCTTCTGCCCACCTTTGCTCACACTCTGTCTCTCTCTGTCTCTTGAAAATGAATAAATGTTTAAAAAATTAAAAAAAGAAAAAACTCCCATTATCTTTTTTTTCATAGCTAGTTTTACTCCCCCAATAATAGAAACTAAATTATTGGCCAAACTTTCGAGGTCAAGAGCAAGCAGAGAGCCCAGATAGCTGGTGGGACCTTGCATAAGGGTGACACAGATGCTACTGCATAACAAGCCCATGGCAGTCCCCGCACTTGACTCTGACCCATGGCTTAACTCCTTCAAGTGAGTTCCTTTCTGCATTTTATTTCACATGTGTGGTGCAAACATAAGGCTGCAATTGTGTGCTGTTACCTTGTCTGCCATTCCCAGGAGGAAGACTTCCCTCCTGAACCATACTAGAAAGATGGAGCTCTATAATCACTGTTTCTTTTATCCTTATTCTATGAAATTCACATTTCCCCCCTCCATTCCGGACTGCTGGCACCTTCCTCTCTCTAGGAATACAGTGCTGTCCTTCCTGTTTCTGTGTTTGGCTGCTTTCCCAATAGGAGAAGATAGAATCAGCACATACTCCCTGAGGAGGACGGGCGGGGACTCAGCAGGGCGCTTCCTCAGTCCCTTCAACCACTGGCAGGAGTATTCACTAAGGCACCCCTGGAACCAGCCAACATTGTATTTTGTGATGAGTAGTCCCAGTGCCTCTGTATTCATGTACAGCCAGCTAAAGGAAATAATACACAAATATTAATTATTTAGAGATAATAATATGTGTACAGCTCTTGATCTGTGTGTACAACTCCCATTGATATTCCATTAAGAAAACAAAAACACATTCACAGTCAGTGTTTGCCCAACTTATTTTTAAAGAAGTGTGGGTGTCTACTAAAGGGAAAGGTATAAAGAATCACTGCTTAATAAAAACAACATTTTAATAGTTGAAGTTAGACTGTAGCCTTAAGTGTTTTGCATGCTATTAATGAGAAATAATGTTAAACTACCACTTTTTCTATGTAAGCAAAATCTCTAAATTAAGTGAATAAATTTGATCAAGTTTTGCTTACATATTCTAGATCTGTGGAACAATCAAGAGGAAAGAAAGTGAGTTATAAAATAATTATCCATAGAATTGGATAACGTATGGAGAAGGTTTAATGTACTTTTTCCAATGTTGTGGGGTGGCTGTGTTTTCTAAATGGTATAAATTATTTATCATCCCTCCCAGTTTTACCTGCTGGGGAGAGCCAATGGGATTTTACATAGAGTGGTGCCCTATGATTGGCCCTCTGCTAAACAGTGGTAGATGCTTCTCTAGACCTTCCCTCTAGATTGATTTGTGATTGCTCCATTTCACATCTCTGCTTCGGTACAATTCCACGCTGAAGAGGAGAATGTGGCAAAGAGGCTGCTGACGTGGCTGGAGCACCACTAATTAATTAATTAGGAGTTTGTGGTATTAAATAATGCTGGAGAAGTTATGGAGGATCAGGTCATGTAGGGCCTTTAGATTAAGGTAAACTCTTCATTTTTCATGTCATGTAAGGTGGCAAGCAAATGGAAAATGTGGAGCCTAGAATCGATTATCTCCGTTTTTTTTTTTTTGCTTTTTTTTTTTTTTTTATCCTGGCAGTTCTCTGGAGAAGTGATTGTAAAGGAGTATGGTCAGATGAGTAATTGTCCTCCCAAAAGATGCGTGTGTTCTGATCTCCAGAAACCTGTGAATGTGACTTTTTATGGCAAAAGGGACATTGCAGATGGGCTAAAACTAAAGATTTTGAGATGGGGAGGTTATCCTGGATTGTCAGGGTGACCTGATATCACCACACCAGTATTATAAGAGGGAGGCAGGAGGTCAGTGTGAGTAGTAACTGATTTGACCATGGAAACAAGGAGTGACACAAGGAAGGGGTCATGAGGCAACGAGTACAGGTGGCTTCTAGAAGCCATAAAAGTCAAGGAAATGGATTCTCGTTTCAGATCCTCAAGAAGGAACTAGCCCCACCAACATCGTAAGTTAAGCCCTGTTAAATCTAATTTTGGACTTAAGACCTCCAGAATGGTAAGAATACATTTATATTGTTTTAAACCACTAAGTTTGTGGTCGTTTGTCAAAGCAGTTACAGAAAACGAACTAGGGAGCAAGGATACCACCTGGAAAGCCAGGTGAGAGGCTTGAGGCTGGGGACCGAGACGGTTTGCACGGAAGCGGCAATATTGGATGTGGTGAGAAGAGGTAAGATTCAGAATTTGTTTTGAAGGCTTGCTGGTTGGATTTGATAATGAACTGGATATGGAGTGTACAAGAGAGACAGGAATTAGGGATGACTTTAATAATTTGGGTCTGAGCGACTGATGGGGGGGAAATTTCCATTGGCTGAGATGGCAAAGACTGGGGAGGTCACGAACAAACATTTATTTGTGTGCCTACTAAATCCCAGACACTGTTTCATGGATACAGTGGTAAAGATAGACAATGCTTCCACAAAATTTGCAATCCAGTATAGTGTTTCTCAAGTGTGCCTTCTGGAACACCTACATCAGAATCACCAGGGTGGAGGGGGATGATTAATAATGCAAAATTTCTAGACTGTAACCCTAGAACATACATTAGAATCACCTGGGTTAGAGCCCAATGCTATGCTTTCTTTTTTTCCCCCTCTGGGTTAAATTTTTATTTACCAGTTTCACAGGTATTTCTATGAATAAAAATACCCATAGTTTATTGAAAAGCATAAAATCCCATGTAATTCTATCATTCAGAGATAACAGCTGGTAATACTTCAGCGTGCAGCCTTTCAGACTTTTTCTATGCACACACACACACACATATGGATATTACAAAAAAAACTGAATCATAGTTTAGTAATGCCATTTTCAGTTGATGATCTTTCTAAAACAAAACTATCATCTTCATGAATAGTCTCATTGAATTCTATTTTATGGACAATATCATGAACTTGTACCCATTATTTTAGCCTTTTGACCCCCTCTACTCATTTCTCCCACCCCTCACCCCTACCTCTGGCTACCACCAATCTGTTCTCTGTATCTACGAGCATGTTTTCTAACAAGCTCCTCAGAGCTTCTCATATTCACTGAGGTTTGTGAAATACTGATCTAGTGGCTCTTTATTATCTTAATTTTATTTCAGGAGATTTGGTTTTCTTTTATTAGGATACAGACATATCAGTAACAGTTTTATTACAAAGTTACTGTTTAGCTCTCCAGTGTAACAGTTTTTGTTTTGTCTTTGTATGTTGGAGCCATGGAAGAAGCAAGGGAAATTAAATGATAGACAACTACCTGCTTAAATGATCTTGCTCAAGGTGGAATTAGCAGAAATGTGAACGAGGCAGCAGATGCATGATTAACTTGGAAGAAAGTAATGGGGGAGCTGCGAAAGGTTTGAGCAGAATACAACTGTTCTCAAGGGGAGGGCAGGAGAGGGAGAATAATAATGTGTAGTTAAGGGATATGCATGATCTAAATAGGCATAAATCTGAGTGTTTCCCCCCCTTTTCAGGTCCAATGTGTTTTTAGTCAATTGCAGAACTGTGTTGCAGAAAACGCTTCTTCATGTACGTGAGCCCCACACTAACAACTAAGAGGTAGGTAGGTGGCAGTGGTGACAGCTCGCTGACAGAAATGGGGTCGAGATCATAGGATTACTTGTTCTGCTTGTTGTATAGATGAAATATTAAAGCTAAAGAGAGATAATGCAGTATATTTATAACATTGCCATCATTTACAAAAAAGCAACCTAATATTCTGGTTTAGTATAATGTGCACAAATCCTTTTTAGGTTGATATATTATTGCATATTATGTTGCTCTAGATTGAGAGTATCTTAATATTTTTCTGTCACTTTTTGAAATTACATAAGACTATGAAGTTGCATGAAACACTTGAAATTCAAATCTGACATATTAGGTAATGGTTTACCTTGGGACATCATGATTTTTATCTGTAGCGATTTTTTTTAATGAGGGCTTAGGGGCACCTGGGTGGTTCAGTCAGTTGAACATCTGACTCTTGATTTCAGTTCAGGTCATGATCTCACAGTTTATGAGTTCAAGTCTTGCATCGGGCTCTGTGCTGACAGCGTGAAGCCTGCTTGAGATTCTCCCTATCCCCTCTCTCTCTGTTTTTCCCTGCCTGTGCTCTCTCTCTCTCTCTCTCTCTCTCAATAAATTAATAAACTTAAAAAAACTTTTTAAAAAAAATGAGGGCTTAAAACAGCCATTAGGAAAAAAAATAAATAGGTATCAGTTCCCAGTGGAAAAAATGATATAAATAATATGATAAGATGAGAGGCTGATTTACAGACAGCTGGCAATAGAATTACAAACCAACTTTGTGCCTCATTTCCTGAAAAAAATATCAATTCTACATATCTTTTCCTTGACACTTCAAACTCTAATCCTGGTTCATAATCCGGATTTGTCTAAAGTTTATCAAGTCCTTACTATATGCGAAATACTGTGTTAAGCAATTTATGTGAAGTGGCTCACGTTATCCTCGTAAAACTTTTTTAGTTAGATGATACGACCTCTTTGTTTATTACTGCTGCAGAACTTGTAGCCCTTGTGTCAGTAAAGAGTCTCACAAAATTCTCTAGGTAGTCTCACGGAACATGAAAGAGTTGACATTATCTAACTAATGAGTTTAATATGAAGAAACATTCAGTAATTACATGTGGAATTGGAAACTCCCCTACTTCAACTCCATCATGTTGAATTCCCCATTTTATGTTT
Source organism: Suricata suricatta (assembly GCF_006229205.1). NCBI lineage: Eukaryota > Metazoa > Chordata > Mammalia > Carnivora > Herpestidae > Suricata > Suricata suricatta. The sequence goes on along the minus strand of NC_043708.1, from coordinate 65,021,062 downwards.
GTCAGTTGGTTCTCAAAGGGCAAAAATACGGGAAAGCTCTGCTTGAGCTCCTCAATTCCAGCGCGGGCTCTCTGACATTTCCATACTTTCAACATCTCCACCATCTAGGACAGGCGGTTTAGTCCACCTGACAGTGGAGTTAACTACTCTGAACTCTGTGACTTATACCTGCAAATTTCACCACAACATTGTTGGAGAGGCGTCCTGATTTCCCTTCATCATTTTCTCCAGTCACGGGTTACCCTGCCCCAGATGTCACCCACCAGAGCCATTTTCTGTTGTTTCTATTTTCTATCATGTAATACAGTCACCTTGCACTGATGTGAAGGTATGTTTTCAAAAAGGGCCTCTCACAGTGCTGCTGAAGTATGCTGATTATTCTGTTTAACCTGTACCATTGACTTGTATGCACACTATTCCCACAGCATCGGAATTTAAAAGCCTCTGGATGCCTCTGAAATAAAATGCACCGCTTAACCTATATATTCACAACTCCGATATTGAAAGTGTAATCAACCTCAAAACAAGGTTATTTTTTGCAATTACAGCTTTAAATTTTAAAATTATAATTGTATATTCATTGCAAATTCTTTATAGCTATAAAGATATCACAAATAGAGAGAGGACTGATATTACCTAAAATAGTCTGTATTAAGATACGCGTTTAGTTGCTGTAAAAGGTGATTTCAAAAGAAAGTGGCTCAAGAAAAAAGCATGTTGATGAATACAGAAGTGTTGCAAGGTAGAACAAGTCACCTCGTCCAGATCCACTCCCCAGTATGACCACCTTAAAAGAAACACTGAGGAAAAAAAATCCATGATCTGTGGATCAACACCAGCACACTGACCTTGGTAACTAGTCAGGAAAAGTATGACAGTTTGACGGTACTGAGAATTCTTGCTATTTCTGTGTTTGTGTTTCACTATTGCCAAAGTTTGCTCTCATGTATATGACCACTAGGGGTCTGCAGGCCAGTATGGTGAAAAGAGAAAAGAGGGATACGCAATCTCTCCCTTTAGGAGGATATCCCAGGAGTTGCCCGTATCAGTTCTCTCACATTTCACAGATAAGAACCTACTCCCATGGGGACACCTAAATGCAAAAATAGGCTACACAATGAATTCTTTAGATAGATTAACCTATGCTCAGCTACATTTCTATTACTATAGAAAAAGAGGACATCAGATATTGGCAGAATAACTATTAGGTGCAGCCACAGGAAATGATGAGCAATTTTGCATCACATACTGTGAGGTTTTCTCACCTTTGCATTTCACTCTTTCCCCTACCCTACACTGCCCCTTACAACTTCATCTGTCGAAACTTGACTGAATCATTAAGGCCCAGTTTTCATCTCCTTTATGAAACCTTATGTGGTAGAGATAGTCATATTTAGCAAGTGTAAAATCTATTTGTCTGTATTTCCCAGCCATAATCTCACAGTGGATTGGGGACGGGAGTGGGTGGAGGGCAGTGGAAAGACTAGTTCTGACCAATGAGCTGTGAGCTGAAGTAATGTGGGCCTCCTGGCCCATTCCCCTGTCAAGGCCAATGTGGAGCTTTCCAGATGAGGAGGCTAGGAGAGGGTGGAGGCTTCTTCAGTCAGCATTCCTGAATGGCAACCCAACTTGAGTTTGAGGTTGTTTACTGTCTCAATACAGCCAAGTCATTTTCTGGTCCTTCCAGTTGGATTTGATTGCTCTCTCCTTTCTGTTATATACACACATATTTGTATACATATATGGGCTTTGCACTTACCACATTATGCTTCTTTTTGTCTGAGTGTTTCTGGTTTCCTGGGAAAATTGGTGAGTTCCAATGATGTCATATATAGTAGAGCTCAAGAAAAATGTTATCGTTTAGATAGTTTTTAAAGCTGAAAGTGAAAGCAAGAAGCAGGGAGTTATTAGAGAAGATGAGATTTAGACTGAAAATAGGAGAATTTTGTGTAGAAAAGGTATGGCATGATGTAATAATTTAGATACCTACACTTAACTAGAAAATAGCATTCCTATTTATTGGCCTCTGCCTTTTTGAAAACTTGTAGAGAAGATTACCTTTCTACTCTTCCTGAGAAAAATACTAATTTTTAATGCAACATTTTAAAACAAATTTTTAAATTTCTTTTGTGTTGAAAGATTACAGTAAGAATTATCCACCTGTTTTAGTGCTGCAAGACTTACATATTCTAAAATGATAGAGTTATTCTTTCTAATCAGGAAACCAGAGCACATGATATAATACTCCAAATAAAAATACTGCACTTTGTATATTACCTTGGCTGCTACTCACCATGACTTTGTGATTTAGGGATTATCATCATCCTCATTTCATACATCAGAAAACTGAGTGCATTTTAATGCTGTGGACTAAATGTCTATATTGTCATGGGCCATTCAATAATTCATACAATTACTTCATGTAATACTATAAAAATTTATAGTGATATAAATTCCAACATTTGAGGTATTCTTTTAAGTTTCCCCTGACTACTTAATATATTTCAATCATTTGTTTCTTTTTTTAAATAAAAAATAAAAATTAAATTTTTCTACTGTGATTTATAATTTGTACTTGAACTCTTAACTACTTTGTATGAAAAGGTCACCATATACCATGAAAAATATAGAACCTGTGTCTGAAGGGACATGCTTAAATTATTTATCACATTGAAATAGTGACTCAGCGATAGCCAAGAGAGTAAAGAAGTAACCCCAGAAGTTAAAATGATCTTTGTTACAAACATTTAAAAAGAACAAAGACCTGTAGATTACATCAAAACTTGTCTGAGTTTATCCACTCCCTACATGCAAGCAGGTTTTATAATTTGTATTTACTAAGATGATATAGTAGGAAACCCACAGTTTAACTTGATGTTTTATCAGAAACAACACAGTTGTCTAAGGCTAAAATTAAATAAAAGAACTTGGAGCTTCTTTTTAAGTCAGAGTGGAAGAAAACATTGTAAGAAACTGAGATATAATTATTTAAACATAAGCCTGGCAGAGAGAGAGAGAGAGAGAGAGAGAAAGAGAGAGAGAGAGAGAGAGAGAGAGAGAGAGAGAGAGAGAGAGAGAGGGAGGGAGAGGGAGAGGGAGAAGGAGGTAGAGAGAAACCAGTCATTCTCATCTGGTTTCTTTTTCATATGAAATGAGGACTGGCTTTCATCATTATTTGTATCTATCATTTTTATTCCATGAATGCATTATAAGGCATTGAAAAATTGTTTGTAACATATCCTCCAAGAGAAAAAAGGGAGAATGTTCCACTCAGTATGAGATTTATACTTGCTGAAGGCAGCAAGAATTGCTGTGCATATTATAGAGAAAAATTTGCATCCTGGCTGCAAAAGTTCAAGTAACCACTTAGAATTTTTTATTGAGAACTATTGTATGCAAACATATGAGCTGTGGATTGATGCTTACTTAATTACCAGACCACCAACTTTGCCAGTGCCATTAGCTGCAACACAATCCGGGACAACATGAAAAGCCATCATATTTCCCTCTCATCTCTCTGGTGTGTTTCAGAGCATCTATGGAAGCTCAGAAGTAGTATATATAATTTCAAAGTTATGTGTCAGGTTGATGGAAAAAGTGGGAATGCTACAATGCTTTCAGAGTTACAATTCAAGTGAGAAACCCAACTGCATATTAAATTCATTGACAAAGAATGGAAACTTGAAAGCCATAATTTGAAGTTTTATTTCTGTAGGTATTGGCATATGACACCAAATTATTAAATCTAGCACAACTTAAAAGTGAACACATGAGAGATTTACATAGAGATGAGGGCATTGTGAAGTTTGGGAATGTGTGAAAGCTGTAGAACACTTTCATAACAACAAACTTTACTATATGATAAACTGAACAATAGTTTTCAAATACAACTCCCTCCTAAAGCCTATGGTAACTCACCTATGTTGTAACCCTAATATAAATGTGCAAGAAAGTACTGAAATGCTAAAACAATGTGAAGTAGCACATAAATACCTGAATGCTTAGGCTGCTTATGAATACGGACAGCTAGTAATCCCCCACAAAAAATATCTTTAGTGTACAAAATTTTCTGGATAAAAGGATGGTGATGGATTTTTATAAGAAATACTCTGTCTAGAAGTTTTGTGTCTTTATGCTTCAAACTAGGGAAGTTTATAAGTCAATTCCCTTATAATGTCAGCAGTAAAGAGAGAAAATATGTCATTCAAACAAAATACTTCTGCACTTTTATAAGATGGCATGTTAGATATATTTGAAATAGGAAATAAAAATCTAAAGAAATATAGTTGACAAAGAGTTTAAGCATAGATAATGGGTCAGAAGGCTTAATATTGTTAAGATGGTGATATTTACCAAACTGGTCTGTAGATTCAGTGCAATCCCTATCAAAATCCCAGCTGACTTTTTGTAGAAGTTGACAAGCTGATTATAAAATTCATACAGAATTTTAAGAGATACAGACTAGCTCAAATGACCCAGGAAAAGAAATAAGTATGTGGACTCATATTTCCCAATTTCAAAACTCACTACAAAGGAACTGTAATCAAGACAGGTAGTGCTATCTTGATAGATACATAAATCAGTGGAATAAAATTGAGGGTTTAGAAATAAGCCCATGTATCTTTGGCCAACTGACTTTTGACAAGGGTGACAAGACCATTCAATGGGGAAAGAATAATCTTTTCCACAAATGGTACTGGAACAACTGTATATCCAAATGTAAAAGAATGAGGTTGGATCCTTACCTCACACCATATAAAAAAATCTAAAAATAATTATAAAAATCTACATGTAAGAGCTGAAACTATAACAGTTTTAGAAAAATAAATAGGGGTAAATCTTCAAAACCTTCGATTCACAAAAGATTCTTAGATAAGAAACCAAAGGCATCAATAACAAAAGCAACAACAACAACAACAACAAAGTAAATTGAACTTAATCAAATTTAAAAACTTCTGTGCTGATTCAAAGGCCATAATCAAGAAAGCAAAAGATATCCCACAGCATGAGGGAAATATTTGCAAAACATATTTGATAAGAACTTTTTCTAGAATATATGATAAGAACACTTACAATTCAATAATAAAAGGGTAAAAAGCTGAATTAAAAAAATGTACAGAGGGGGAGCCTAGGTGGATTGGCAGGTTAAGCGTCCAACTTTTGATTTTTGGCTCAACTTACGATCCCCTGGTTCGTGGGATCGAGCCTGCATAGGACTTTGTGCTGGGCAAAGAGCTTGCTTAAGAATCTCTTTCTCCCCCTCTTTCTGCTCCTCCCCTCCTCACAGTTTCTCTCTCAAAAAAAAAAATTGAGCAGAAGACTTCAATAGATACTTCCCCAAGGAAAAACTAAATCTGGCCAATAAACATGTGAAGAAACACTAAGCATTATTAACAAGCAAGGGAATGCAATTTGAAATCACAATGAGAAGCCACTTCACAAATACCAGGACCACTATAATCAAAAAATGTCAGATAAGTACTGGTGAGAATATGGAAAAATCGGAGCCTTCATGCTCTGCTGATATTTTAAAATGGCGTGGCTTCTTTGGAGGAGTCTGGAAGTTCCTCAAACAATTAGACATAGAGTTAGCATTTGACTCAGCAATTCTACTCCTAGATATATACCTTGAAATGGAAATATATATTCACACTAAAACTTGTACACAGATGTTTATAGTAGCATTATTCATAATAGCCAAAAGGTACATACACACAAATTCATCAACAGATGAATGCATAAATATTATATATACAATGAAATAGTTTTATAGAAAGAGAATAAATACAGACACATATACCAACTTAGATGAATCTTGAAAACATTACCCTATGTGAAAGATGCCAGTCACAAAAGTCTACATATTACATGAGTCTATTTACATAGAAGTCCAAAACAGAAAAAAATCTATAGGGACAGAAAGTAGTTTAGTGTTTTTTTTAAGACAGGGGGTGGGGGCAAATGAGGAGGGGAGTAGAGGTGGTAATAGTTAAAGGATACAGGGTTTACTTACAGGTGATAGAAAATGTTCTAAAATTGACTGGAAAGGGGCACCTGGGTGGCTCAGTCAGTTAAGCGTCCGGCTTCAGCTCAGGTCATGATCTCACGGTTCGTGGGTTTGAGCCCCGTGTAGGGCTCTGTGCTGACAGCTCAGAGCCTGGAGACTGCTTCAAATTCTGTCTCCCTCTCTCTGCCCTCCTCCACTCATGTGCTGTTTATCTCTGTCTCAAAAATAAATAAAAATCATCAAAAAATATTTTTAAAAAATTGACTGGAGTGATGGTGATGTACTGTAAATATACTAAAATCCATTGATTTGTATACTTTAAATGGCATAATTATATGAAGTGAATTATATCTCAATAAAGCTTTTTTTTTAACAAGAAACATTGCTGGTTTTGATAATTATGCTATACATTTAACTTCAAGGCTAAACAGCAACTATGCAGAGACATATAATATGAATTCTGGGAAAAAAAACATATGGTAATGTGTCAAATTCTACAGAACTGAATATTCAGTTCTTGTAGAACATTAAAAAAATTCAGCTTCTTTTATACTGAAGCAAATTATTTGCCAATATTAGATAAATGAGGAAGGAAGAATAGAAGCCAAGGATTGGTTTCTACTGTAACAAGTAATTATAGACTGGAGGCTATCGTGAATCCTTATTTACTTCCACTGAAGTTCAAGAGAGCTATCAGAAATGGTCTCTAAAAAAATGCTTTCAGAAAAAAAAAGTTCTTTAGAGAAGGAACAGAAAGCGAGAGAGAGAGAGAGAGAGACAGAGAGAGAGAGAGAGAGAGAGAGAGAGAGAGAGAGAGAGGGAAAAGAGAGCAGAGCTAGCATCTATAACAGAAAAGAAAGAAAAGGTGGCTGAGATCTATGTGCTATGTCATCATTGAGATTTTACGTTCAAAAGGGTATGGTGGATTGTTCTGAACAAAGTGGGCCAGAAGATCAAGAACATTACGGTAACTGTGGACCAGAAACAGGAAAATTAAAGCTCTAATGTACTGTACATATAAGCTTGAAAATAGATACAGTCAATGCTATCAGCTTCAAGTCAGTAAAAGTCACTTAGTGCCTAAAAGTTTTATTACTTGGTCAAAGGCACACAGAGAAAGGACTGTGGCACTTCCAGGAAGGGTGGTGGGTGTTTTAGGGGGAGATTCTAGTCCTATTCAGAAAATATGGCTTCATTACTAGGATGTACGTGGGCCTATATTTATATGAGTGTGTTTCTCAGCAGTAGGAATTAAAGCTCTTTATGAATCAAACAGAAACCTGAAATGCTATCTTTTTGGTAACAATCCAAATTTATATTAGGAAACAGTTTTATCCGAGTGATACAAAGACTAAGGGAAACACAAAAGCGACTTAACAGTTTTCATTATAGAACCAAAATCAAAATGGGTATATAATAAAACAGAACTCGGTGGAGGTTATTCTCAGAGTAAATAGACTTAAAATGACCATGAAATGTAGCATAAAGTAGTATAAGAAGAAGAAATAATGTAGAAAGGAAGGCCAATACAAGACTTTAGAAATATTGCCCCACTGTAATTTATGTGTATAAATTTTCTTTCTTTTTTTAAAATGTTTATTTGAGAGAGAGCACACCTGTGTGTGAGTGGGGGAGGGGCATAGAGAGAGAGAGGGAGAGAGAGAGAATCCTAAGCAGGCTATGCATTGTCAGTGCAAAGCCCAACTCAGGGCTCTATCTCATGAACCATGTCAATCTCAAGAACCTCGAGATCATGACCTGACTCGAGATCAAGAGTCAGAAGCTTAAATGACTGAGCCATCCAGGTGCCTCAATGTGTATAGAGTTTCTTAAGAGTTTAGCTCTAATTTAATCCTACTTTACATTGAGGCTGGGTAGGTGCTAAGTAATTTCAAAATGAATAAATGAGGGGGTGCGTGGGTGGCTCAGTCGGTTGAGCATCTGACTTCGGCTCAGGTCATGATCTCACGGTTTCTGGGTTTGATCCCCTGTCGGGCTCTGTGCTGACAGCTAGCTCAGAGCCTGGAGCCTGCTTCGGATTCTGTGTCTCCCTCTCTCTCAGACTCTCCTCTGCCACGCTGTCTCTCTCTCTCTCTCTCTCTCTCTCTCTCTCTCTCTCTCTCTCTCTCTTTCTCAAAAATAAATAAGACATTTAAAATTTTAAAAAAATGAATGAATGAATTTCAATTACTCTACTAGAAACATATTATTTGTCAGAATTCCTTCCTTCCACAGTATTCCTCATTCCTTATCTTCCCTCTCTCCAGCAGAGTGTAATAGAAGGTGTGCTTGCTTTACATCAGACAGGCCTGGATTTAAATTTCAACACTCTGACCTACTAGCTCTGTGATCTTAATGCTCTCAGCAAGAAATTATTTTAGCATGGTTATTTGCTTACCTTCTCTCTGCTGTAAATATGGCAGAAGTAGACATTATAATGAGGATCAAGGACAAAAAGACATGTGAAAGATGACAGGTCGGATGGAGTCAAAGGGAGAAGGAAGATATGACCATAGGATACCTAAGAGTTCGGATGCTGGTCAGTGCCCAGCTAATTCAAGTCTTCTGCAGTGGTTTATGCTGACTCTTGTATGTCCATGACTCCTCATTCTGGAGGTAAATTCACGCCTTTCTTTCCTCCCATCTCTTTCCAGGAGCTCCATAGTATCTGTCAGAATGTTCTTTCTTCTTTTCACCCTAGACTTTTCTGGCTCACCTTGAGAAGCAATGTAATATTCTAGACCACTGATGATGAAAAAGCAAAAGGCTATCCCCTCCCCACTACTGTTTTGTGGGCATAAGTTAAAAGTGGATGTCTTCACAATACATGTGCCTTTGCTCCTTGTCTTTGGAACTGATTCCACAATTTCAGATCAGGGTGGTGGTAGCGTGGTGAGGGACTGGACAGCGATTTTGCTACTGATGGGACTTTGTTGGTATCGCATTATCATACCTTTTAGGGGCTTCACTGCTCTGATTCTTTCTAGGAGAATACAACATAGCTGATCTTTCCATTATAGGATAACCAGAAATACACAAATGCCAAACTTGATTTGATTTATGGACACTTCGGTTCACTCCGCTCCAGGTCAGAGACCATATGAAAATGGGAAGCACTCAAACCCACTTGGAATATGAACAGGTATCTGTGAAAGACCTGTGAATTATTTCTCCAATTTCTCTAATCAAAACATTGTTTGGTAAGAGCTAGTTGATAGTTAAGTAGCCTTTTAAACGATATTCTTAAATCAAGAAAGGTGACTTGGAAAGCCTGTATTATAACACTGTCAAGGTGATTAATATTATTATGTACCTGCCCTATCAAAATTCACCTCTACAACAAAGGGCTGTTTTTGTAATATCTCTTTTCATTTTCAACAAAGTGCTTTAACAGAGGAAAAACAGAATTCCAGCCTCAAGACATTTTTGCATGGTGTGATTTTTTGTTTGTTTGAGCTTTCGGCTTCCATTATTTAAAAAAAACATTTAGCAGATGGTATAATCCCAATATAATACATAAATAATCTAAAAAAAGTTTCCTGAGATTAATAGTTTTTTCTAATAAATAAAAGGAAAATGAGTTATTCTTGTATCAATGATAAAGCAAAATTACGAAGACATTCATGCAAGACCTGAAATTAGGACAAAATTACATCTGTTAATGTGATTCCATTAGAGATGTATGTGTTTATACAATACAATTTAATTAATTTTTTAAAACTCTGACAGATTTATTTTCAGTTTTATTTAGGGTTGCCAGATTACATACAGAGGCCCAATTAAATCAGAATCTCAGATAAAAGCATATTTTTGGCCTAAGAATACTGTATGTCCAATATGTGGCCTGTATCATGTGGGCTACCCTAATAACAGGTGGTGGTGATGGTGGAGGGCACTCGAGGGGAAGAGCACTGGGTGTTGTATGGAAAACAATTTGACAATAAAATATTATGGGAAAAAATCATAAAAAAAAAGTCATTGTTTATCTCACATTCAAATTTAATTGCATGTCCTCTATTTTATTCGGAAGATTAGTCTAGAGGACTTTTTTTCGCCTTTAGTCCAACCTATGGATAAAAAACAAATCCTAAAACAGAATATCTGCCCTAGTTTCAATTGGTGCTTTGATCTCCCCACTACACATCATGTACATACTTCTGCTTTTAGGTGCATATTCATTTTCTTCTTTCCTTTGTGCTGCCTTCTGCCCTCTTTCCCTTCCTTCTTCCTCTTCTTTCCCTTCTATCGTTTCTCTACTGATAATGATTTCATTATTTCCTCCACTCATGAAAACTACCCTTCTTTCACAGATACTTAGTTTCAGACACACCGCCCCCGTAGGTTTTCCCCCTGCATCATCCTTATGAATTAATTGCTAAAAAATGTTGATCCTATTAAATTTTATCATATATTTCATTATAGAAAGCAACTTACTAGAAAGTGTAAAGAAAGTAAGGAATTTTCTTGAGTTAAAAAATAAACCAAACATTTAAGACCCTCCCTTAAAGAAGATAAAATCAGAGATAAAATATATCTAGTTTCTTTCAACTTATAAAATGCTAATAACATACACAAAAATACAAGAAAAGGGATAATCAATTTCCCTTTTATAAAAGAACATTTATTTTGGGGAAGGAGATAAATGTTTTGAACTGCGAGCTCTGTTCTCAACCTGATTTCATGTGGTACAAAATAAAATCTCTTGATATGCTCTCAAAGCTCAGCAGAGATTCACAGGATTGAGACTTACCATTATTATCCTACCTTTGTTGCCTTTGTTCGGTGAGACCCCAATCCATCTTTAGTGTTTAAAGAATCTCTTGTCCAGGTGGCTCTTTCTGCCACAGCTTCAGGGTTACCTTGGATCTCTAACTCTTCTTTTCTATCTTACTTTTAAGTTTAAGGTGACCATATGTTTTGAACAACAGATCTGAGTCCAAACTCACTATAATTCAAGTAGCCTCTTTTAATTACCCTATCTACCCCATAAAGGATAGGAAAGACCAAAAAATGCTAATGCACAATGAACCCAAATTACTCCTAAATCGTTCAGAATTCTAGGGCAGCACCCAGATTTGGATTGCAAGATTACTTTCTGTAGACCATCCATTTGACTTTGACTATAGTGTTCCATGATCAATTTACCTGTACTTATCAATTCCTGTAATTAGGTATAGATCCTAAGCAAATTACAAATAAATGAGCTTATTCATACTCACCATCAGTATTATTTTTAGCTGACTTATTATTGCAGTTTGAAAGATTAAGATTTCCTTCTGATTGCAAAGGAGAGTATTGTATAAGAAGCAGGTGTAATTCTTGCTACCATGCTTGACACTACAGTTGACCAATTTTAGTAACTTTTCAGAGTCCAAATCTATTAGAGGCTTTTGTTAGAAGAGCAAAGACTCTTCAAGTCCCCCACATATATAAATGTTACAGAGTATGATCATGAAAAACATTGAGAATTATTTTAAGACTGTTAAGAATTCGGAGGAATGTATATTATAAATTAAGAGATGGGAGACTATATCATACAATTTTAAGCAATTGGAGTATTTTTAAAAATTGTTTATGATTTAGGATATTATTTTGACATGATTCAATATTTAAGTCTCTGTTATTTGAATTTTCCACTAGACTCACACAACATAGGAAACTGATGGTTGTAGAGTACAATTCTTGAGTTAAGCAATTTACATATTTCTTCCTAATAAATGTGTGAGGTAATTTGTATAGCCATTCTACAGATAAAGAAATTAAGGGCAAGAGAACTCAGGTAACTTCTCTATGGTATCAGAGCTATTAAGCAGCAAAGCTGGATTTGAATTCAGACTGAGGACGTGTTTTTCTGCTACATAATGCAAATTCGTAATTTCAAAAATGGAGAATGAGGAAATATGGAATAAATAAGCAATTACCATGGCTATATTCAAAAATTTCTTAAGCCATTTTGGAATTTTTCAGAAAAATTTCCTAGATTTTTTTCTAGTGTCTAAAGGAGCTACCTGGTAACTCTTTTAGTATAGGCACTAAGTTAGAGAAAACAGAGGGAGCTAAAAAGAGAAGGGAAGAGAAAGAAGATAAAGTAGAAACGGAAATGACACATAGGGGAAAATACCATTATTATGTTTTAAAATGATTTGATAAATTTCAAGAATTATGGTGAAATGGAATGTGAAAAACCTGTAGTTTTATGACTTAGACATTAACCTTCCTGGTGTTATGGTAAATAATAAGGGAAATGCAGTAATTGTTACCAGTTTCCTTCACCTGAGGGGTAGGCAGGCTCTGTAGCTAACCATTTGGGAGAATCAGAAAGGTAACAAAACCTCCATGAGAGAGGCAAAGGGAGCTTCCTGAACGTTTCATGGGGTACTCATTGCTGAAGGTCTGTGAAATATCAGGAAATCTTTTCCCTGGCTGGGAGTGGGACTGTGTCTCTTATTCTGCAGGTGTCTGTTGGCATCTTTTTGTCAAACTTATCATCACCCAGATGTGACAACTACACAGGGCCACAGAGGACAATGCCAAAGCCAATGAAGGAAAACAGTCAACAGTAGGTTCACCTGTTGGCGACCTCACACAAAGAGGTCATCTATGATCCTCTCACTAACCGAATCAACAGACTGTCTTATTTCCCATTCTTTCTGTCTTAACATTTGATATTCTTCCTTGAAAAATGGTTCCACCTGTTTCCACATACAATGCTGTCCTCATTCTTCATATACCCCTTTAAATTCTTCTGCTTCATTTTGTAGTCAAGGCTGTGGATGTCTTCCAAGAATACGTCACTGGCCCTTTGTGCGCATGCGCTATCTCTCTTTTTTGGTATGTACTTAATAAAATATTCATTCTCATGGCTTTTATTCCTGTTCTGTGCTAAAACTAAATTCACATTTCCTTTTCTGACCCATCTCACAAGTCTACTTGCTCTCCACTATCCTGCTTTTACTTCCAAGTCTACATGTCTAAAACCAAAATTAATATGTACTCCGATAAAAAAAATGGCAAGACACAAACAGAAATGCACAAAATAAAAAAGAAAAATGACTAACAAGCATAAGATTCAAAATCACTAGTTATCAAAGAAATGCAAATCAAAACAAAAAAGGCATACCATTTACACCTATCAAGTTGTCAAATACTATTTAAAAATTATAATACAGAGTATTGGCAAGAGTGTAAGGAAATGGTCACTTTTACATTCTGTTGACAGAAAAGTAACTTGACAAAACTTTTCTGAAATGACATTTGGCAATATGTATCAAAAGCCTTAAAATGATGCAGTAAATATAACACAGTAATTTCATTTCTCAGCATATATTTTAGGTTAAAAATATGTGCTGAATATCATATATCTCATAACATTGTTTATATCAGAAATAATATAATTAGGCAACAGAAGGGGAGGGCTTAAGAATAATGATATAGCTACATAATAAAATATTATGCCACCAAATAAATGCAGTTATGGAAGAACTGTGATGTGAAAAGATGTCTTGATACACTGATGGTCATGGTATGTTCATGTTTAGTTTATATTAAATGGAAATTGTAGACAATAGTACAGTGGATAGACTGTAACTCCATATTTGTAAAAACATATGTATATCTGTATATTCACGTAAATAAGACTATATATATGTAGAGAGCTACAGTGAAAGAAAAAGATTTGGGAGAGTATATGTCATAGAGTACAGTTTGGTTGTACACTATGTACAGGTAATTTTTCTAATTTCTCCCTATTGTATCTCCCATTTATTTCCATGATGAATATATGTGTTTGCTTTTATAGTAAGAACATAATATTTTTAAAAAACAAATCATTTACCTTCCAAAATTCAGCCTTTTCAGAATTTCTAGTGATGCCAACGACATCATCATTCTTGCTCATCCATAATCAAGACCATTTTATATTCATCTACTGACACATATATACTTTTATCCAAATATCAGGTTTTGTGAATTTATTTCTATGCTGCAACACACTGAGAGATATATCTTTAAATATATTTGCAAATCAATTTCTATGCTTAAAACCTGTCTCATGTAGAAGAGAGAAGTTTTGGGGTTCTGATTTGTATGAAATAGAGGCATATTTAGTTTGTGAAAATTTATCCACTTCTGTACCTATGATTTGTACTATATTGAGTATATGTTATACTTTGATAAAAAGCAAACAAGCAAGTCAAAGGAAAAATCTGCACATTACCTACAAGGTAAAGTTTAAAATCCTTAGCTTAATATTGAATCCTTCTATAATCTGATCTCAGTCCTCCTTAACCAGAATCATCTCCAATACTCCTCAAATAAAATCTGCTAATAGCATTGACGGTGTGGTTCTTCAACACTTTATATCATTTGTCTCATTTGATTATCTCTGGAATATGTACCAGTATTATCCCCATTAAATTAATGAAGATATGGAGACTGAGTAAGGGTAAGTTACTTGTACTTGCGGAAATTTACTAGCTTTGTTCACTTAGTATTCATTTCATTATTTTTGGGGAGTAGCTCCCCAATTTCATAACCTAAAAGATCTGTCACTCAAGATGATTTGCTCTCTTCAGCCAAAGAATGGAGAGAGACTTTTCAGATACTCTTACTGGATACAAATTTCAAGAGCAATAATAAATAAGCTGACTATGATAACATATGAAGAGAATGCGTATTTGTTTCTGCTACAAAGCCACTAGAGATTCCAGGTTCCGGCCATTAGAGCAAGATTCCATTTAAGTCCCTTAGTTACCCCACATTCGGGGATAAATTCATTCCTTCCCTTCTCTTCCCTTTCCACCTCCTTCTCCAACCTCTTTCTCTTTCTTTTGCATGAATCAACCAAAGTCTGTTTCTATTGCCTGCAACCCAAGGAATCGAATGTGACACTAGGCTCACAAGTATTCAGCCAGACATGTGTTAAGTGCTGAAAGTTGAACTTAAGTCTAGATGAATCCAAAGTTTGTTTTCTTTTCATTATATTTTATACTATGACTGCACTGCTCAGGTGCACCTCTAGGTTATTTCTGCTTGAATGCATACATGTTCAACTTTACCCAATTTTGCACAAGCTTCCTTCCCTACTAAGGCTTTCTTTGCTTTCCTTTTCCTCCCAGTTCTACTGAAATCTTTCCAGTGACCATCAGAGTACCCACTTCCTCTAAAATATTGATTAAATTCTTTAAACTATAGAGATACTCTCTTAATGACAATTATTATTTACTGGTATAGTTTAAAACAGAAGGATCAAAGCCAAGAATAACTCCTTAGCTTGAAAAACCACCATTGGTTCCCTATGATTTACAAGATAAAAATCTAAACCTCAGAACTTCACATGGGAATGCTATTTTAGCTTGGTCCAAATCTACCTCCCTAGTTACATCTATGCTACTCACTCTTTTCCTCCTTCTCCTCAGCCTTCAAGGGCTTCCTCTCCAGCTACACAAATCAGCCTCTTCTCATAATCAGGTATAAATCTGGTAGTCTGTCACACAAACTTTGTTGTAAAGCTTCCTTATGACAATTTTATTTTAACTTGTCTTGCATTCTCTTTCTTCTTCCTGTAGCTAAAGTGGTATTTATTTATTTATTTATTAGACTTATTTATTTAAATTTGAGTTAGTCAACATACAGTGTAGTATTGGTTTCAGGGGTAGAACCCAGTGATTTATCACTTATATATCACATCCAGTACTCCTCCTAACAAGTGCCTTCCTTAATGCCCATCACCCATTTAGCTCATCCTCCTTCCTCCTCTCCCCAGAATTTATAGCAGCACTATCAACAGTAACCAAATTATGAAATATCCATTGACTGATGAATGCATAAAGAAGATGTAATACACACACTGACACACATATATGTATCCATGTATATGTGTATATATATATATATATATATATGGGTGTGTGTGTGTGTGTGTGTGGTATATATATACATACACATAATAGAATGCTACTCAGTGATCAAAAAGAATGAAATCTTGTCATTTGCAACAACACGGATGAACTAGAATGTATTATGCTAAGTGAAATAAGCCTAGAAAGACAAATATCATATGATGTTACTTACATGTGGATTTTAAGAAACACAATAAATGAGTATGGGGGAAGGGAAGGAAAAATAAGATAAATACATTGCCTTGTATATTCTTAAAATATTTACTTTCATGTGTGGTATAAAGAAAAACACACACCATTCAGGCAGTGAAAAACTGAGTTAGTTAGCCTCTTCTGGTCTGAAGGTTTTACATAATTTATTACTCTCTTTTTCTAGCTAGGAATCCTAACTACTTTATTAACTATGTGGAACATGTATGGGGAGAATGGCTGTTAACATGATAAATCTAAAGGAGCACTTATTCATACTATAGAGAAATTATACACATCATTGTTTAAATCTACAAATAAATACTATAACAGAAAAAATAGGGGCAACTGGGTTGCTCAGTTAATTGAGCGACCAACTTCAGCTCATGTCATGATCTCACAATTCACGGGTTCGGGCCCGCCTCAGGCTCTATGCTGACATTTCGGAGCCTAAAGTCTGCTTCAGATCCTGTGTCTCCTTCTCTCTCTGCCCCCCTTCCGTTCATGCTCTGTCTCTCTCTGTCTCTCAATAATAAATAAATGTAAAAAAAAATTAAAAAACAGAAAAAATAAAAAACTTTATATTTTTTGACATTTTGTTAAAACAATGCAGACCTTTATGTCATCATTACTGATATTTTGCCTCAAGGCTTTTGGCTCTTTGAACAAAAATCAGGTTGTACAAAATAAAATGGAACATTTTCCTATGGGTTAGAAAGGAGAATACTGTACACTGCTGGAAATAAGTCATCTGAGAATAAATATATTAGGAGATACAGAATGCCTTCTGTATGCTTATAAAGAAAGAAGACATCAGACGCCTAGAACTTGATGTTAAAAGTTTACATATTGGGGCGCCTGGGTGGCTCAGTCAGTTATGCAGCCAACTTCGGCTCAGGTCATGATCTCATAGTTCGTGGGTTCGAGCCCTGCTTTGGGCTCTGTGCTGACAGCTTGGAGCCCGGAGTTTGCTTTGGATTCTGTATCACCCTCTCTCTCTGTCCCTACCTTGCTCCCATTATCTCTCTCTGTCTCTCAAAAATAAATAAAAAACATTAAAAAAAGTTTATATATTAAATGCAATACCTCAACTTATCGTTGAAGCACAGTGGCTTTTAACACAAGATCTAAACAATTAGTCAGAGCCTCTTTCCTCTACTTTAAGAGAAGGTGAAACCAGTTTTGCTGCCTTCTTACTTTGGTACTGATTCAAATCAATATTGGTGTATTTTGGGTTTCTAGATTATTTGGGGCATGGGACTTCTTTGTAACAGTGTCCCCAGCTGGTAGGATGTTTTCACTGTGCATAGAAACGTGAATATATTTATACACTGGAGTGACACTTCTAGAGGAAGCCTAGAGACCTGTTTATTACATGTCACCGAAGTTAAAATGTAAGTGTGGGTAAATTTCACTGCTTGTTTAGACTTTAGGAATATAATTACTCAGTGTTAGACAATAAGGAATGGAAAACACTTAAGTGGCTTTCTTATACCTGGATCTGTTGCTTTTGTTTTGTCAATGAGGGCTTTCATTAAGAGCCACCGAAGGTTAGTCTCTCCAAGTGATGTAGTGGTAACAATTTACTCTCTCCTGCCATGGTAAAGATAGAACCTGTCCTTCAATCTGTTTGTGGTAGAGACTTTTTTTTTTTTTTTTTTAAAGTATAAACATTGAATTCCTCTGCTTACTTGGAGATGGAAGGTCATTAACAGGGCACTTGAGCAGATTGGAATTACAGTCAATTGAGACGCTGAAACATCCTAAATGGCCTAATGCAGCAACTAAGTGCTTCTTAAATTCCAAAACTTTTACTTGAGCACAGCAATCATGAGTTTCCACGGCCTTTAGTAAGTGCTGTTTTTTACAGTTTTGTGTGAGGAAGCAACACAAATTTAAATTACTGTTTTCATATTTTTTGCTTAGTGATATTGATTTGTCAAGATGTAAATGTGAAATTTGATTCTAACTTAATTCTATGGTTAAATCTTGAAATTAATAGAAAAGTTAGTGAAAAGTAATTTAGTGGTACAACTAATGTCACTGAAATTTACTTTAACTGTTTGAGATTTTATATTAAGTTTGTACTCTTATAGTCATACACATGGGGAATTTGTATATAAGTATATGTATTTCTTTCTAGTTTATAATCTCTTAAATGTTGTTTTAACTCCTAGAAGAGAAACTCATTTCCAGCACACAAAGATAAAAAGATTTTTTTGTTCAAGGTAGAGAATGGATTACAGAATATAAAGAAAGAAAATCCAACCGAATACACTCAAACATGAATAGGTTACAGATACCAGATTATTAATGCTAATGAGCAAACACTAGGTAATATGCTATAGAAATTCCAAAGAACCATTGATGTAAGAATATGAAGCCCAGAGGACCAAGAAAAAAGTCATTTTTGAGTTAACAAGAACGTAAGTTCCCCCATTTTTTCTTTAAATGTTCTGCTTGATTTTTCTTCTATTTTTAATTGTTTGATGTTCTATGAATATATTTTATGCATTTTTCTCTTCATTGCACCTTTGATCTCACTTCCTCATGCCAAAAAAGAGAAAGCAATTAAAGGAGGGAACCAAGAGAGCATTGTGGAAGTGTCATCAGCAATCAAATTTATCTTAGGCCAGACAAAATACAGCATATTGAAAATTATACATATCTAAAGTTCTGTCATAAAGAACACTAGTAGATACAACAATGAATTAGTAAGAAGAGCTGGATCGTAGTTCTGGTATTGTCACTTACCAACAGTAGGATCAAGGGCATTTGACTTTTCTTCCCTTGGCATTCCATATCTGCCAAATGAAAGGATCTCATTAGATGACCAGTGAGGTTATGTACAACTCTAAAATCTATGATGTTAGGTGAACGTACACGTTGCTGAAATTATTTTATTGTCATCTATTTAACAAATTCAAGTTGCTAATGAAACCAAGTTAATAGGAAGTTTGGATAATTACTACAAAATGAATTTGGGAATGCAGTCTCTGTTAAAATAAGTGAGACAGGAGAAGGGTAGGTTGGGATGAAGGCATATTAGTCTTACGATACAAACTCAAAAACTGAAATGATATATGGTGATAGGCACTGTATTGGTAATTTGTTCACCACTGTGAGTTCTTGAAAGGCTGGACATTAGGAGATGGAAACTGTGAGCTAGGAAATAGGATGCCAGTGGTTCAGGTGTAGACATCTTTCTGAGATCAGACTTAAATGGGAGGCAGGGAATGAGGTGGCAATTAAGTAATCAACTGTCAAATTAGATTTTTTTTAAGACAGTCTAGGACAAGGTCAAAGGTAAGGGTAGGGTTGAACAAAATAAGAATCAGATTTTTTTTTTCATTTCTTAGATAACTATATCTGAAAAATTTCTATAGAGTTTATTCTGGGGCAGCAATGCATATATTGTAAACACAAATTTTCAAGCCTCATACTAGTAAATAACATGTTTGAGACTCACTTGTGCATACCTGGCATGGCCCCAGAACAGTGCTGAGAAAACAACACCTCTTTTATCATGCTTGGGTACAATGTCTGCCAAGTAATAATATGCATTTTTTGAAATGACTAAATGTATACTTACATAGCTGACTATTCAAAGCCATTATAGAGTAGTAAGCAAGTAATAAATGTTCAAAAGTCCGTAACTACACATTCATGTAATGTACAGCTGTCACCTTCAATAGATTAAATAATGTAACTTCTCAACCATGGCTCTTTAAGCAGTATCTGCAACAGTTTAAATAGATAACTTTTAAATTTAATCTTGAATATGTAGAGGAAAAAAGGTATCTACCTTTCTTATTAGAAGTCATTGCAATTACTATTCATCTCTTTGTTGCAAGAGATTTTAACTGTTGTTTGCAAAACATTCTGATTTTGAATGCTCTTGTTATAAAATGTTATTTAAAATTTTTTAATGTTTATTTATTTTTGAGAGAGAGGGAGACAGAAACAGAGAGAGGAGAGCAGGGAAGGGTACAGAGAGAGGGAGACACAGAATCTGAAGCAGGCTCCAGGCTCTGAGCCCCAGGCTCAGTGCAGAGCTGGATATGGGGCTCTATCTCAAGAACTGTGAGATCATGACCTGACCAGAACTTGGATGCTTAACCAACTGAGCCACCTAGGTGCCCTGTAAAATATTACGTTATTGCAAATAATATATAGCAATGAAAATTGCTTATAAAATAAATTATTGAAGGACAGAGGAAAACCATCACTTGTAATGTGTTCACTGATGATCAGTGGGGATTTTTTTTAAACAAAATGTTTTTGCTGATGATATGAACCTGACCCACTCGCTACCAGTTGCTATAAAACAGAAATTTACTTTCCCACAGAACAGAGTTTATCAGAGTGGTTGTTATCTCCAATAATTCAAGAGGATACGTTTTCAGCAAAATTTTAATGGGTGATAAAGTTCTTAACTCTTAGAATATTTAAACTATATTTAAGAAATTCATTTTATCATTTCATTGTTGGAATTTGTGGATAACTCCACTCAGACTTCATGTTAGTAAGTCAAAAGATCAAGATAACTTTTTGTATTTTTTTCAAGTCTCCATTCTTGCTCCAGTAGACAGCTAGACATTTCTTAGCACTCTGAAGGTAAAATAATCATATTCACTGCATTACCTATCTGTAACTCTGTGTAGTAAACAATAACAGGAAACGGTTAAGTTATGAGTCATTTTCAATGCCCTCTTAAGCCTTGTGTCATTTTGTTTTACTACTATTTCAGACAAAACCCTGGTTGTAGTTCTAGGTTGTGACTTGGCAGTACATAGTTTATTCATGTTGTAAACGTAATAAAAAATCAGTTTAGCAGTAAGGCACATCCTCCTGATGTATCTCTATCAAAGTAGTCCCTCCATCTTCCTATTTCTCTGGTACTTAGAGTTTGGCGAATTTGAACCTACATGTAAAATACAGGAAAGTTGTTGATTAAGTTAAAAATGCTTTTCATTTGTGGTAGTCAGAAACCTTTCCCAACACCAATATCAGACTGCAAGAGACTTTGCTCCTATTTTAGGGAGGAAATTAAAACTTTTAGGAAAAATTTAGCTCAACTACTTATTCATTCTCTGAACATCTGCTTTCTTTCTCCTACTCTCGTAGCCTCTTTCTTCGTAGTGGTGCCTTTTCTCAGTCTAAAAACTTTTCCAATTCTCTTGCACTAAAACGGTTTTCTTTCATATATCATTTGGCATTCACTATTTTCTCTTTCCCTCCCATCCATACATACTGAACAATTGGTTTTCATCTCAGATGTCTATTACCTCATCCTACATTCATCCTCCAACGGCTTGCAAGCTAACTTCTGTCCCCATCACTCTGACAGACTATTTGTGGTGAGGTCAATGGGGATCAAACCCAATGTACAGTCAATCTACATCTTACCAGACAGTTCTTTTTCTGAATATTAATGATCATCTTCTCTCCTGAAACTTTTCTATTCCCTAATATTTCATGACACTATACTCACTTGGTTCTTTTTTTTCTTTCTCACTCATTTAGTTTGACCCTTACCTAACTGCTACTAAGCATGAAATCCATGATCATGAGTTCAAGCATACCCAACCTATGTGTATTTGATTTCCAAGTCTCTATCTCAGGCCTAGATTTTAATTTGTACTTTATTTAGACTACATATTCTCAGTTGCAAATACCCACTAGAGTGTCACACTCAACAAGCCTGAAATAAAACTTACTTTATTTTTAACCCTAAATTAGCTCATTTCCTATATTTTCTGCCTAATTTGCCTGGATCAATTTCTTTTCCATCACTTAAGCTAGAAGCCTAGTTCTTGACTTCTTTCACTCTCTTTTTCTCTCCACATTTGAAAACTTAAAGTATTGTATTTCAGCAATTATAGATGTAGATTTCACAGTTTAACATTTCTGAAATCAGGATACATCTCAACAAGCAACAATTAATGTTTTGTTATAGTTTGATTAGGACAGATTTTATTTCCTCTTACTAGTACAGAGAGAAATGTCATGTACTTACTAGTACAAAGAGAAATGGTGCCTTACATTAGATGCAATACAGTACTTAATAAATCTATCTCAGTATCTCCAACTGTACTACTACTCTTATAACTCAAAAGTCTTCCTGTCTTCTAACATTTTTATTCATTATTCTCAACATTTGTAGAGTCTTGGGTTTAGAATGCAATCTGACTATGGAATTGTTCTATTTTAATCTTTCAGTTACTCCCCATCACCTGTAGGATGAAGCCCAGTTATTTACATGGATTCAAAGCTGCCCATGCTCTAATCCCCAATTTTCCATATCAGTCTCCTAAGGAAAGATCTTTTCTCTTGTGCTCCCTCTCCTTGAAAGCTTCCCTTTACACACACAATGAACATCCCTCTTTAAGATTCAGCATCTAAGAAAGGAAATATTTTATTTAAGGAAGATTAGATGTCCCACAACAACCTAGGCCTATCTACATCATTGTGCTTACCCCTACCATAAATTTTATTCATCTGCCCCCCTTGATAGTGTTTTATTTTGAGAGTAGAACCTATATTAAATACTTTTTATATCTCTAGAACCAAATATACAACTTAGAACCTGGAAGAATTTTGATAGCTATTTATTGAATAAAAACACTGAATAGGATATATCAGTGGAAAAAATGACAGTTAAAACATTGTTGAAAGATATGATTTCTCATGAATAGCACATGATGGGAAAATAAAAGTTTAAGAATTCTGTAGAACATCAATATTTAGGGAGAATACAGAGGAAGAAGAGCCTACAAATAAGACTGAGAAATAGAGATTAAAGATCTATAATCCTGATCAAATTAGTAGTGACACAGAAGCTCATCTTGTTCCCTCAACCATGGTTGTCTTTCCCTCCTCAAGTCCCATAATCACCCCATCCCCATTCCTCATCTATCACCCTGTTGAGTTGATGCCTGAGCTATGGTCTGAAGGATGTTAATTAGATTCAGAGCAAAGGAAAGAATATTTCAGGCAAACAGTCTGGAATGTGCAGGCTTCCTGTGGAAGGGGTCATAAAAAATGACCAGTGCATGGCTGATGTGGAAAGGTGTGGATGAGTCTAAAATAAGGCTGGAGAGTAATTGGTGCTGGAGAATGCAAGGCTTCCTGAATCATATTCTGGAATTTCTCCCTTGGGGTCATGGAAAGCCAGAGGAAAGTTTTAATTCCTAGCACAAGAGGTCATGTGATGTAGCTCCTCAAGGTCATTCTATCTTGATTGGAGGGGAACTATACTGGACATAGGAGAATAATTATTTCTTGCACAAATAAAGGAAATCAGTAAGGTATAGGAAAAGAACACAGTGGGTGCTCAGTCAACTAAGCACCCAACTTTACTTCAGGTCATGATCTTGCAGTTTGCAAGTTTGAGCACAGTGTCGGGCTCCTCTGCTGTCAGTATGGAGCCCATTTCAGATCCTCTGTACTTCTCTCTCTGCCACTCCCCTGCCTGTGTTCTCTCTCTCTCTCTCTCTCTCTCTCTCTCTCTCTAAAAATAAACATTTAAATTTTTTTAAAAAGAAAAGAACATGGGATTTATGGCTCAGTAGGCTTGAGATAGACCCAGATTGTGGCATTTTTATGGCACTGTGAGGATTAAATGAGAGAACTTATAGAAAGCTTGACAAGAATTACTTCTCTTCCACCTCTCCCAAACCAGGTTCTCTTTAAACATTTGTCAATGAACTGTATGTTATGCACAAAGCATATTCACTTTCAAACTTTAAAAGTCACCTGCAGCTTATATTTAAGATTTATATCCTTCTGATATTGTTCTGAATAGCTATATTTTTGGTATGTATCTTTATACTTTTTATTCTTGACTTTATATTTATTTAATGTAAAAAGTAAATTCCAGTCTTATGAATAAAAACAAAAAAATGTGCAAAACTCACTATATAGACTTAATAAATAGGTTGAGGTAAGTAGAGAAGATTACAATTTGGGCCAACCAACATCAACTCTAACCCCTTAAACAATGCCTCCTTTTATGTACTGCACTTCATATGGGTATCACAGTAGAACTGTGTAATGACAGCCCTAATAGCTACCAGTCAAAAAGAAACAACAGAAGAACAAATGTTGAGACTTGAAAGTTGGAAGGATCAATAGCTAGATAGCATTTGTTATATGAGAACTGAAATTAGATCTTCAAAGAAAGACTGCCGAAAGCAAAATAAATTAGGTAATTTAGTATGTTCAAAAAACAACTTATTTTAAAGTCTGACTCCCAACACACATTATATATTTCTGTCACTGCTCATCTGGTTTAAAGGATTTACCCAATACAACTCTTCTTTATCCTCTGCTATTTTTATAGTTTGAGCTACCCAGTTTGGTGTAAGTTTTATAAAATACCCTCTGTTTTTTTAGGGTGTATGTGAGCTTCATCTTCTATGTGTAAGTTTCTTAAAGTTAGGCATTATTTTTTCATCCCTAGCATCTAAAAATCATGTAAAACATAGTGAATCCATAAAGACACAGTCGGTCAGGTAAACATGTTAGTGTGGAGGGTCTCTGCTCAAACACTGCATCCTTGGAGAGCTCCTTACTATCTACTTTCATCTTCCCCTACTTTATGTTTCTTCCGGACATTTATGGCAATATATATATATACATATATATATATATATATATATATATATATATATATATATATATATAAAATGTGTAGTTAGTCTCCTTCACTAGAACATATGCTGCATCTGCATGAGTCTTCCTTACTGCTACCTTCCCCGGGGTCTGGAAGAGGGCTTGAAAGATAATAGATGCTCAAATAAATTTGATAAATGAGTGACTAATCAATATTTTTAGTGTCTCCTCTGTGTCTCCTTTTCATATTTGTCAGTACTTGATAAGATAGCGGTAATATGCTGAGAAATTATTATTCTCTAATGTTGGAATATATTAATCAGGGATCTCCAGAGAAACAGAACCAATGGGTTCTATGTACATAAATACATATATATAGGTTATTATATTACAGAATTGAGTTATGCAATTGTGCGGGTGGGAAGTCTGAAGTCTGCAGGGCAGGTGGCAGGCTGAACATTTCAGCAGGAATTGATTTTGCAGTCTTGAGTTGGAAGGCAGTCTGGAAGCGTAACTCTTTTTGTTTCAAGACTTCAGTCTTTCCTTAAGGCTCTTAACTGATTGGATGAGGCTCACCATTATAGAGAGTAATCTGCGTTCTTCAAAGTCTATTGATTTATATGTAAATCAGATTTAAAAAATACCTTCATAACAACATCTAGATTGGTATATGACCAAAAATTGGGCACTGTGGCCCACCCAAGTTGACACATAATGTTAATATAAGAGAAGACCTTATTTTACCCTAATCCTTAAATCTTGCTTCTCTCACTGATTGCCAACAGGTAGCATTAATGGCCTGTATTTGGCCTGCATGGCAGCTGCCAGCAGAGGGCAACCTCAGGCGCGAGTTTTTTAGGGTCTCAAGTCCATGCCTGATCTACTCCATGTCATCTGCAGACCCCAGCCCCCACACCACCTGAGAAATACAGAGTCTTAGGCTCCATATTAAATCTAGTAAATTAGAATCTGAATCTTAACAACATCACCAGGAAATTCCTGGGCACAGGAAGCAGCTACAATGCTCTTCCCAGGGAATTTTGTGCAAAGAAGTCTTCATGTTCCACACCCTCTACTTTTCAGACCCTCCTTCTTCGTACTTTTCACTTGCATTATGGGTGCTCATATAACCTGTTTGAGGGTAGAGAAGATACCTATTTAGTTGGAATTTTCTATTTAGATAGAACACTGGGGCATAACAGAGATCAGTATTGTGTCAGAAGCTCTATAAAACATGAGAAGTAAGCATAGCCTTAACATTAGCATAAGCCATCAAAGAAAAGGCAGCATGGTAGAAGGTAGACTGTACTGCCCTGATAGGAGACAGAGGTTCTTAATGTAAGCGCAACAGTTTCTAGCCATGTGACCTTGAAAAACATTTTACCTTTGGCAGCAGTTTCCTATCTATATATTGAGATGTTCAGATTAGATCATCATCTTTGAGCTTAATACAAACTCTAATATTCCGCTATCAAATAAGATAATGCATATGAACCTGCCAAAGAGCATGTTGAGAAGGTAATAATGAAGAAGGCTGTTTAGTAGAACATCAGAGTACTCTCACAAAAGAGACAGATCACTAAATCCTGAAATTCCATTTTTGAAGATTATGAAAAACTCAGTGTAAAAAAAATCAACATGAATCAATTAAACAAGAGGTTTTCTTTGGGTACAAAATGGAGAGGGAATGTATGCGCTTTGAATCAGATGGAAGAGGAATGGGGATTTTGGAGTGGACAGGAATTAGATTTATGGGGTCCACAAATCATAGTTTGGTTAGCGCTAACCATGTACACCGTTATATAGAAGGAGGTGCCAATCCAGGGTTTGGACTGAGTGCTTTTAGATAAGCCAAGATATATGATTCAGCTGTAAAATAAGCAAGAACCAGTTTTTAGAGTCTCAGACTTAACTAACTCCAAAGTCTTGCATGATCTCAGTTCTTATTGGTATTGGAAGGAAACACTAGGATCTTGGATAGAGTTATTGTAATTAAGTCTAGAAAAGAAAGCTTCTAGAAGGACTGAAGGTTTGACTGGTTATGAGTTGAAGCAGTATTATTCATACATTCACCTTGGTTCCTTGACTCCAGTGAGGGATTTTTTACTTTCCTTTACTAACCATATCCACTCAGATAATACTCTATTCTCAGATTTATCCTGACTTTCTCCATGTTTCTCCATTTATTGGGCTACTACAGATGAGAGGCCAGCCTGCTATCATCTCTTACCTGGATAACTACAGTAACCTGCAAACCAGCCTGAATGTTCAACCCTGCAGTCCACTTCCACATAGCAGCCAGCTGGATCTTATTATAATTAGAGTCTTATCACGTCTTTATTTTTTTATTTTTCTATAACACTTAGAATTACAACTAAATCTCTTTCTATGGCATATCCTCTCTCCAAAATCACTTCTTTCAGTTTCATAATCATTCAACATCTTTCGGACATCCTGATCTCCATCATTTCCCCTGTACCAGATTCTTCTCTGCACAAGAGTCTCCCTACATCTTAGCATCTCCCCAAAATGTTCTTCCCTTCTCTGCATGGTAAGCTGTTTCTCATCCTTCAGTTTTAAGGAATCCACCTTATAGCATATAGCAATCTTGGCCCAATCATGATAGACAACACATAAAAGGTCACATAAGGGAAGCTTAATATAAGGAACTTATTGGAGCACCATTGGTTGAGAGTCCGACTCTGGAGTTCAGCTCAGTTCATGATCCCAGGGTCAGAGGATCTAACCCCAAGTTGGGCTCTGTGCTGAACATGGAACTTACTTAAGATTTCTTCTCTCTCCCTCTGCAACCTGTATTAATTTTAGGTACAATTATGTTCATTTTCAAAAAAAACCTGTGAACTTCTCAAATTGCATACATTAAATATGTGTAGTCTTTTGTATCAATGATACCACAATAAAGCAGCTGGAAAACAAATAAATAAAACATTATTCTACATCATACAATTTAAATAATTCTTAATTGGACGAAATAACCTTTATATTTTCACATCCTAATTACTTCACCATGTCATAGAATCATAAAGCTAGAAATCTTTCAACAATAAAAAAAATACTCAACAACTCACTAATATGCATGTATGAAGGAACATAGTCTGAAATACTTTTCACAGTTCTAAGTACTAGAACCATTTATATATATAAATGTGGAAGATCTTCTGGTCTTATAATACCTGATCATGTGGCAGATGGAAAGCAGGGAAATATCCGCTCCTTTCAGGCACAAAGATTTTTTTTTTCTGCACTCAACAATCATATTTGATAATAGCACCTATCTTTGGTGATTCCATACTTCCTAGAAGTATGATGCTTTGCTGAGCCAAAAGAGTACATGGTTACTGATATATTAGCATATGTTCCCTTTGTAAGAACATCCACATGAAGGTGAGGAAGTAATATCTTTAAAGAGCAAAAGGGTAATGAAAGAACAGGACTTGGAGAACAGACCCTTGGATAATACTGAAAAGAGGTAGATCAAAACAAGCGGTCAATGAAAGAGATAAAGAAGAAGAAGAATGAAATCAAGAGAATGTGAGGTCATAATTCAGGAAGAGAGATGTTCAGGAAAGAATATGTAATGAACAAATTCAAGTTGACGTTTTTGGATGACATGCTTACCATGTAATTAAATAAGACTCTGTCTGCCTTCATGGTGAGATATGCTAAGAAAAGTGCTTACATTTGTGTGGAAGAAAGGTTATATTTCATGTTACCTTAAACAAAATATTTAAGTTCACTTTCCATATGGAAAGGAATTACTGTGGGAGGAAGGAAGTTGAATGGTGTTTCAAAAAATTTATTTATCCAGTCACATATATATATATATATATATATATATATATATACACACACATACATGTATATGTATATATATATATCCCAAATAAAAAATAAGTTGGGCATAGAACTAAATAAGTTTTGTTAGTGGGTATTAATTTTAATTTCAAACTCCCTTGAAATGGTCCACAAAAGAGGGAAGTAATCTACAGACTTCAAATATGTGTTATATGAGCATTTACTTTATCTATAACATTATTGATATTCACCCTTTCTCATTAAAACAAGAAAATATTTTTATAATTTTTTATGTTTATTCATTGTTTTGAGAGAGAGAGAGAGAGAGAGAAGTAGAGGAGCAGAGAGTGAGAGGGAGAGAGAAAATCCCAAGCAGGCTCTGTAAGTTCAGCATGGAGCCCAACGCAGGGCTTGATCTCACAAAACATATGATCTTGACATGAGCCAAAATCAAGTTGGACACTTAACTGAATGTGCCATCCAGGTGTCCCAAAACAAGAAAACATTTTTAAGAAGAAGAGAAGGGACTATCAGGGAAGATGACATAGTAAGAGAATCCTAATCTTACGTTTTCCTAGGGATACAACTAGATAACACCTACATCAGTATAAATAACCCAGAAAATGACTTGCAGAACAGACTCCAGAGTTAAATGTAGAGAAGCCACATCAAAGATGGTAGGAAGACAGGGAGATGGACAGGAGCTAAAGGAACCTATGGGACTGTCTGCTGGGGGGAGGGGAAGTACAGTGTGAAGAAAGGAATAAATGAGATCCACAGACTAGACACGCCAAGCATAGGAAACTTGCATGAGGAAGATGAATCCCCATAACATTTGGCTCTGAAAACCAGAGGGGCCAATTGGTCAAGGTCTTATAATCAGAGCATTTGTTAGAGGGACAGGAATCATTGGAAAATTTCTCCAGGAACAAAAAAGTTGACAGGCACCATTTTTCTCCCCCACTTCCCAGCATAGACATATGGACACCTGTGGGAACCAGTGCAGCTCCAACACTCACTACCTAAATGGCTAATAGCATGCCCCATCCCAGCATTCTCCTGTGGACATGCGTCCTGCAGCCAGGCCTTAGTCCTAGGTATCCTCCCATGGCAGAACTGCACAAAACTTTCTAACATCACATGCCCTGCCTCCACACTCTTCTAGGGATCCACCCCCTCCAACTTAGCCTTACCTGGTCCCTAGTGGCTGCTGGTCCCCTCCTGCAGCAACCTGTGTGGAATTTCAGGCATCATGTGCCCTGCCCCCACATTCTCCTGTGGACCCATCCCCTCCAATAAACTCTTAACTGGAGCCCATCCAAAGCAGTGCCACAAGCCTGACAGTGCGCAAGCAGCCCAGACAAGACCAGCACCATTGCAAAGTGACTCCTACCCAGGGAAATAAGATAACCAAACACACTGTGTACCCAACCATGGGCTGGGAACAGACATCTGGTCGGACTACAGGCCCCATCCACCAATTAAAGATTCTCAGGGGATAAGACAAGGAAAGGCACCCTGAAGGTCAGGGCTACTGCATCTCTGGAAAATGGCTAGTCTAACTCAACTTAAGCCCAAGGCTGCCCCAGACTACCCTACTAACACTCAGGGACCAAAACCTGCTCACAAGAGGGAAAGACAGCTAGGGCAGAAGATTGGACTGAAGACAAATGCAGCACAGCCACAACAGTTGGGTGCACACAACACACACAGGAGACACTCCTGAAGCATCAGGCTCTGGTGAACAGGGGGTACTGTACTGCAGGGTACTACAGGACACCCTGTTCATAAGGCACTACTTTCAAGAGCAGGAGACATAGCTAACTTCCCTAACACATAGAAACAGGTGCAGAGGTTTAGATAAAATGAGGAGACAGAGGGATATGGGCCAAATGAAAGAACAGGACAAAATCACAGCAAAAGAGCTAAATCAAAGAGATAAGTAATCGGCCTGACAGAGAATTTAAAGTAATGGTCATAAAATTACCCACTGGACTTGAGAAAGGCACATAGAACCTCAGTAGGACCCTTAACAAAGAGATAGAGAACATAAAGAAACCAATCAGAGATGAACAACTCAGTGAATGAAATTAACTGAAATTAAAAATACACTAGATAGAATAAATAGTAGACTTGAGGAAGCAGAAGAATGGATCAGTGGCCTGGGGGACAAAGTAATGCAAAGCAATCAAGCTGACCTGAAGAAAGACAAAAATGATAGAAGATGAAAATAGGTTTATGGAACTCAGTCACACCATCAAGCATAATAACATTCACATTATAGGGATCTCAGAAAGGGAATAAAGAGAAAATGGGGAGAAAATTTATTTGAAGAAATAGCAGCTGAAAACTTCCCAAGTCTGGTAAAGAATACAGACATCCAGATCCAAGAGACACAGAGAACCCCCAACAAATTCAACCCAAGGATGTCCACGCTAAGACATATAGTAATTAAAATGGAAAAAAAGTAGTGACGAAGAGAGAATTTTAAAGACAGTAAGAAAAAGAAAGCAATTATAAACAAGAGAAACCCCATAAAGCTGTCAGTGTATTTTTCAGCAGAAACTTTGCAGGCCAGAAGGGAGTGGAATGACATATTCAAAGTGCTGAAAGGAAAAAAACAAAACCCAGTAGCCAAGAATACTCTATCCAGCAAGGCCACTTTTCAAAATAGAAGAAGATACAGAGTTTCCCAAACACACAAAAGTTAAGAGAATTCATGACTACTACACCATCCCTAAAAAAAAAATGTTAAAGAGACTCTTTGAATGGAAAAAGACCATAAAGAGGAGCAACAAAGGAAGAACAAAAGAAGCACAATAATTATACCTACAAAAATCAGACAATGGATTCACAAAATAAAAGGATGAAAAGTATGATACTATATACCTAAAATATGGGGTGGGCAGGAGAGGAATAAAGGATAGGTTCAAACTTAAGTAACCACCAACTTAATATAGACTACCAGATGAAGAAGATGTTATATACAAATCTAATGACAACCACAAATCAAAAACCACTTAAGGGAGGGTCACCTTCACTATCAGGTTAAGTGTGCAATTCTTGATTTTAGCTTAGGTTATGATCTCAAGGTTGTGAGACTAAGCCCTACATCAGGCTCCACCCTGGGTGTGGATCCTGCTTAAGATTCTCTTTCCCTCTCCCTCTGCCCCACCCTTCCCTGCTTGTGCCCTGTCTCTCAAACAAATAACCAAAAACCCACTGATAGACATGCAAAAAGTAAAAAGTAAGGCATTCCAGTATAACATTACAGAAAGCCAACAAACCATGAGAGAAGAGAGCAGAAGAAAGGAACAGAGAATTACAAAAACAACCATAAAACAAGTAACAAAATGAGACTAAGTACATACCTATCAATACTTTGAGTGTAAATGGACTAAATGCTCCTGTCTATATGTTGCCTACAGGATACTTATTTCAGACCTAAAGACACAGGCAGATTGAGAGTGAAGGGATAGAAAAACCTTTATCATATGATCAGACGTGAAAAGAAAGGGAAAGAGAGAAAGAAAGGATTCAATTAAAAAAAAATCAAACATGAAAGAGGAGAAATAACAAATGAAACTAGAAAACTACAAAGATTATAAGAGAACATTATGAAAAATTACATGTTAACAAATTGGACAACCTAGAACAAATGGATAAATTCCTAGAAATATATGACATACCAAAAGTGAATCAGGAGGAAATACAAAATTAGGACATACTAATAATGATGCATAATCAAATTTAATCAGTAATCAAAAAACTCCCACAAACAAAAGTCCAGAACCAGATGGCTTCACAGGTGAATTCTACCAAACATTTAAGAATAGTTATAACCTATTCTGCTCAAACTTTTCCAAAAAATAAAAGATGAAGGAAAGCTTCTAAATTCATTCTATGAGGCCAGTATTACCCTGATACCAAAGCCAGATAAGCACACTAGAAAGTGAAACACAAACCAGTATCTGATGAACATATATGAAAAATCCTCAAAAATATTAGCAAACTGAATTCAACAATTCATTTAAAAAAAGCATTCACTACAATCAAGTGAGATTTATTCCTGGAATGCAAGGGTTGTTCAATATTTGCAAATCAATCAATGTGATACATCACAGTAACGAGAGAAAGGATAAAAACCACATGATCATTTCAACATATATAGAAAAAGCACTTGACAAAGTACAACATCCACTCATGATTTAAAAAATTCAACAAAATAGGTTTAGAGGGAACATATCTCACCACAATAAATGCCATATATGAAAAACCCACAGCTGACATCATACTCCATGGTGATTAAGTG
This sequence comes from Suricata suricatta, assembly GCF_006229205.1. NCBI lineage: Eukaryota > Metazoa > Chordata > Mammalia > Carnivora > Herpestidae > Suricata > Suricata suricatta. The sequence goes on along the minus strand of NC_043708.1, from coordinate 64,988,223 downwards.
AGAGCTTTGCCCCTAACATCAGGAAAAAGACAGAGAAGGCTGCTCTCACCACTTTCATTCAACATAGCTCTGGGAGTCCTAGCCACAGCTATCAGATAATAAAAAGACATAAAAAGCATCCAGCTCAGTAAGGAATTATCAGTATTTACAGATGACATGATACTATAGAGAAAAACCCTAAAGACTTTACTAAAAAAACTACTAGAATTAATCAATAAATTCGGGAAGGTTGTAGGATACAAAATCAATACACAAAAATCCATCAAATTTTCTTATAATAATAAGAAAGTAGAAGAGTAGAAGAGTAGAAGAAAGGGAAATTAAGAAAAACAATCCCATTTATAATTACACCAAAAATAATTAAATACCTAAAAATAAACTTAACCAAGGAGGTAAAAAAACCTATACTCTGAAAATTATGAAACATTGATGAAAGAATTGAAGAAGACATAACAAATGGAAAGATATCCCATGCTCATGTATTGGAAAAACAAATATTGCTAAAATGTGCATACTACATAAAACAATCTACAGATTTAATGCAATCCCTTTCAAAATACCAACAGCATTTTTTAAAAAAGTAGAACAGATAATCTTAACATTTGCATAGAACCACAAAGACCCAGAATAGACTAATTTTGAAAAAGAGTAACAAAACTGGAGATATCACAATCCCAGAGCTCAAGATACACTACAAAGCTATAATAATCAAAACAGTGTAGTACTGGTACCAAAATAGACACAAAGATCATTAGAATAGAATAGAGTGCTCAGAAATAAGCCAGCAATTACACTGGTGATTAATCTTTGACAAAAGAGGAAAGAATATCCAATGGTAAAAAGACAAGTCTCTTCAACAAATGGTATTGGGAAAACTGGACACCTATGTGCAAAAGAAGGAAACTGGAACACTTTCTTACACCATACACAGAAATAAACTCAAAAAGGATTAAAGACCTAAATGTGAGACCTGAAATCTTAAAAATCCTAGAGAGCATAGGCAGTAAGTTCTCTGACATCAGCTGTAGTGACATTTTCTTAGATATGTTTCCTGAGGCAAGGGAAACAAAGGTAAAAATAACTATTGGACCTACATCAAAATAAAAGCTTCTGTAAAGCAAAAGAAACAACAAAACTAATAGACAACCTACTGAATGGGAGTAGATATTTGCAAATGACATAGCTGATAAAGGGTTAGTATCCAAACTATGTAAAGAACTTATGAAACTCAACACCAAAATTAATAATAATAATCCAATTAAAAAATGGGCAGAAGACATGAACAGATATTTCTCCATGGAAGACACATTGCCAGCAGACACATGAAAAGATGCTCAACATAACTCATCAACAGGGAAATGCAAATTAAAAGCACAATGAGATATCGCTTCACATCTGTTAGAATGACTAAAATAAAAAACACAAGCAATGAAAACTGTTGGTGAGAATGTGTAGAAAAAGTAACTCTCTTGCACTGTTGGCAGAAATGCAGACTGGTACAGCTACAGTAGCAAGCAGTATGGAGGTTCCTTAAAAAATTAAAAATAGAAATAGCATGCTATCCGGCAATTTCACTACTGGGTATTTACCCAAAGAAAATGAAAACACTAATTTGAAAAGATATATGCAGTCCTGTGTCTATAGCAGCATTATTTACAACTGCCAAATTATGGAAGCAGCTCAAGTGTTCATCTACAGATGAATGAATAAAAATGTGATATATATATATATGTGTATGTATACATACACACAATGGAATATTACTCAGCCATAAAACAGAATGAAATCATGCCATTTGCAACAATACAGATGGATCTACAGGAGATAATGATTGAATTAGTCAGAGAAAGACAAATACTATATGATTTAATTCATGTGTGGAAATTAAACAAACTAAGAAGAAAAACAAAGGGGAAAAAAAAGAACTATATAGACTCTTAACTACACAGGACAAACTGATGGTTACCAGAGGGGGAAGTAGATAAAGAGATGGGTGAAATAGCTGATGGGGAATAAGATAATTATGATGAGCAGTTTGGAAGGTATAGAATTGTCAGTCATTATATTGTACACCTGAAACTAATCTAACACTACGTTAACTATACTTTAATTAAAATTTAAAAAATAAAGAAGAGAGAGAGAGAGAGGAAGGGAGGGAGGGAAGGAGGAGGGAGAGAGAAAGGAGGAGAAAACCTGTCATTGCTTATTTTTTGTTTTGTTTTATGGAATGACTACCAAACTATAATTTGTGTTTCTCAGATTTTTCTACTATTCCTTTAGCTCACTAGCCCCACTCCACTCAGGGCAAGAAATGCATTCTCCTAAGTGTAAAGTGTTGTAAAAAGAATACTGCTGTTGTTCAGTGAATATAAAACAATAATTATAGCAAAAATTATTCTGGTATCCTAAATGATGCTAATATATGGCAACAGAAATATGCAAAAGGAAGAATAAAATAAAAATACTTATAGTACTTCTTGTTTCTTGATCCCAGACACCTATGTTACCTCATTAATTTTCATGATTTATTTATTTTTTCAGTAGCCTCCATGCCCAGTGTGGACTTACAACGCTGAGATCAAGTGCTGAGCTGAGATCAAGAATCAGATGCTTAACACACCAAGACATCCAGGAGCCCCTTCCATGATTTCTTTTAAATGTGTTGTTATTTTTAAAAATAAATAAATAAAGCTTCTGTTATTTTCATCTACAATTTGGAGGAAGTAACTGAAGCACAGAAGGGCTAAACAATTCTCTCCTAGTTGAATGGCAAATTAGATGAAAATCCAATATCCACAAGTTACTAGATCCCAAAAACATATTAACCTCATGCTTTAGTAGCTATTTACACATATGGATATGAGATCTTTCTTTCAGATAGAAAGGAAATGCAACCAAGATAAACAAAATAAATAATCTGTTTTTAAAGAGCTATAAATTTTGATTGAAAATCCGTAAGGTATTTTAATACCTTAGTGTATCTGTTAAACAGTGTTAAAAAGAAAGTAAAGAAAATTTCGTAGTCTAAGAATTAGAAGAGGGGATAAAATAATCCTGGGATGAGTCCAGTACCTTTTGTTTATCCATGGGTAGATTATCTGCTTTGTGAATTATTCATGACTAATTTTGAATCTTAGAGCTGTATGGCCCCACTGCCTAGTTAGCTCCAAGGCCCTTTCCTCCCACTACCCAGCTGGTGTGTGCTCAGGGAAGACAAACTCTTTTTAATATGAATCCAAGCAAAACACAATTAGGAAAGCAAATGTGCTAGAAAAATAATAATATCATGGATTACAAAGCCAAATAAGAAAGATTTGAATGTCGCCTACCCTTTTGCGGTATCCAACTATTGTTTGCATGTGATACCTAGGTAACTGAGTTGGGTCAGTCATATCACAAAAAGACCTCTCATCTCTAAGAGAGGTCCCCTGGTTTGGTTTGGTCACAATAATTGAATTGCAAAGTTTGACCATATCATAGTCATATCTGCAAGCTTGCTTCCTTTTCAATGCCCTATAGGTTCTCCTAGAACAAACAGTACCTCCTACCATAGCCATAACTTCAGTCACATTTCTCTTCTCTGCTAAAAATGCCCAGAGCTACAAAGAACCTCATGCCTACAACTAAAAGATTACAAAGCTTCCAACCACCTCACTGTCCATCTTCCCACTAAACACACACACACAGAGTTCTCATAATGTTTGACACCAAAAAAAATTTCACTATAAATTTTGTGACTTGCATAGGCTAGCTACTACACATAAATACCCATCATTCTTAATCAAATTCCATCATATTCGTGGATGTTTTACCCATTAATTATTTTAATGTTTGTTTATTTGTTTATTTTGAAAGAGAGACAGAACGCAAGTGAGGGAGGGACGAAGAGAGAGTGAGACACAGACTCTGAAGCAGGATCCAGACTCTGAGCTGTCAGCACAGAGTCTGACATGGGCCTTGAAAACACAAACCATGAGATCGTGACCTGGGCTGAAGTTGAATGCTTAATTGGCTGAGCCACCCTGGCACCCCTGTTTTACACATTTTTGAATGTTAGAAGACTTTCAGCAGAGTTGTATCCAAATTATTTCACATCCTCAAAAATTAATGACTTGCATATACAGGTACATACATAAAATATAAATTTCTATAAAGTTTTCATTATGCAAGAGGACCAATACTTAAAATGCTTTCTAAAATTTAGGAAGATACTACATGCTTCTTGCTAAAATGTAAACTCTGAATTTTATTATAATTTGACTAATCATTAAATTCACCAAATTATTTTTCCAAATAGACTCAAATGCAAATACTTAAAACATCCATTGATAATTTTAGAATATATTCAAATAAGTAATCACTCTTTTATAATGCAACCTTTCTTTTGCAAACAAGGTTTGCAATACCACTTAGTGTTCATTTTTAAGTTAATGTTTATTAACAAATTACCATGTGCTGTTACAAGTGGGGTTTCATTAAATGACTCTCATAAAGTAAGGGATCTGAATTAAAGTAAGTTCTGTAGTTCTTAATGTGTTTTCTTTCTTCTTTTGCAATAACATGCCTAAAGATAAGCATAATTTATCTTCAAGAAATTAATGCTCTTCTTCAGAGTAATAATTATTCTCATTTTGACCTGTTGAACTAGCTTCATATTTACAAAAAATAATTAAGAGTTGATCAGAATGTGGCATCTTCTGCAGCTTTCTAATCACCAGCTCTACCAATCCAGGGCATTTCTTTGCTGACCCAACATAAATATACTTAACTAATGAGTTATGGACCTTCAAGAGCCTTCTCTTTCTGCACTAAACTCTCTTAAGAATTACTTTAAACATTTTTCTTCATTTCGTAGATGCACTTTCTTCTTGTTCTACCTTAATTTTCGATTTTGCTGGTTGCTCAAGGGAGCTGATATGGTAATTTTTCAAAAAATTCTTATTAACAGTAAAAGATTGTAACAAAACTCCATCAAGGTTACAGAGGTATGCCCACTTCATTTATATGAATTAGAAAACTTCTGTCCTCTTTGTAATTTTCTAACAGGAAATTTTTCTATACAATGCTTTGCAAAATTTCATGTTAGTTTTAACAATTTTAAAGCATAGAATATAAAAAATGGAAAAGACCCAACATATCATCAGATGCAACCCATCTTATTTATAGATATGTGGACCAAGGCCCAGAGAAATGAAGAAACATTAAAGTCACACAGTTAGTTAATATCAGATGAGATTATATTTTTGTGTAGTTTTAAAAAATATATTTCCTATATTTGTTAATCACTTTTAAACTAGTTGTATATATACACACATATATATTCATGAATTTTGCTAATATTGCCAAATGTGGTGCCCTGGATATGACCCTAGAACATAGGAAAGAGGAAATTATTGGCAAAATAGATAAAATCTGAATAAAGTTTAAGGGTTAGGTAACAGTTATATGCCAATATTCATTTATTAGTTTTGACAACTGTACAATGGTAATGTAAGATGTTAACATTAGAAGTATTAAAAACAGGGGCGCCTGAGTGGCTCAGTTGGTTGAGCTTCAGCTCAGGTTATGATCTCACGGTTCATGGGTTCAAGCCCTGCATCGGGCTCCGTGCTGACAGCTAGTTCAGAGCCTGGAGCCTGCTTCTGATTCTATGTCTCCCTCTCTCTCTGACCCTCCCCTGCTCATGCTGTCTCTCTCTGTCTCTCAAAAATAAATTTTAAAAAACATAAAAAAAGAAGCATTAAAAACATGACAGCAGGACCAAAATGGAGTCACTTTTTCTAAATTCACATCACCAAATTGAGGTTTACAGTTCTGACTCTCCCAGAAATGGAAGAGTCCTCCATTTAATCCATCCAATCAACACGAGTTAGGTCATCAACCTGATGGGCCCCACCATCCCCTAAAGGAAAATCACTTTGGAATAAACAATTCACTTATTTGTTTCTAGAATTTGTTTGTTCACCCTCCCTTCAGCCTATAAAAATGTTTCATTTTGTACAGCTTCTCAGAGCTCCTTTAATCTGTTAGATTGGATACTGCCTGGTTCGAACAGATTTTTGCTCAAATAAATTCTTAAAATTGTTAATATGCTTCAGTTTGTTCTTTAACAGTAGAAACTGAGTGAAGAATAATAGAAACTCTGTACTACTTTTTGCAATTTCTTTGGAAAAGTAAAATTACTCCAATAATTATTTCATATAATTTCATATTAAAATTGTTACTTATGATAATTCAGGATTACAAATAAGGCCAGTTAAAGTAGACATTTTAAAAAAAGAATAAAGATTCAGATTTTCTCTATGCATCAACTATTATAAGTCTCAATTCTGTTTTAGGCCTTATGGATGTCATAAACTGGGTTCCTCTGACTCAGACTCTTGAGTCAGAGATTTACCTACAAGAGATTTACTGGGTTGAGTTGTGAAGAACAAAATCTGTTACATAGAAAGGGAAGTAGGACTGGGCAGAGGGAAACCTTAAAATATAATGAAATTGTAACAGAGGTGTCAGCAGAATCCAGTGGGGGGCAAGATCTTTGCATTCACCACGTTACTGGAAGTGGGCTTCCCTGAGGAGGGATACATTTTGGGTAGGCAGCACTCTGGTCAGCTGTGATTCCTGGAAGGGGACTTAGCTGTGGTCCCTTGGCAGGGACCTACTCTGACAGCTGGAGGAACGAACGTGTTGGTCCTAAATTGGGGGCTGGTTGTTGTACCACAGGAGCCACCAAAATAAAGCCAACTCTTCAGCACAGTAACTGGTCACAAGGTAAATGTGAAATGAGGCAAGGAGATTTTGCTAAGCATAGGCAGTTAAAGCAGGTAAATATTGCTTAATTTTATCCTCTCCCAAGTACTTTTTCTCTTGAGTTTTTCATGCTTGACCTTAATCATTTATGTTTTACAGCATCTATCCCAAGATGTCAGCTATTGGAATGGTAAAGGAAATGTAGAATAAGTTAAAAAAGTAGACTCTTTAGGATCTTTAAGAGATGTGATTTTTAAATGTGAGAAATATGCAAAGAAAGTCCACTGAGTTTTCCTATCCAAGAGTACATATCCTCACCCGATCCTTATCTTCTATATTCATTCAAGTGAACACATCTTCATTTTCATTAGCTATGGCTCAGTTATGTAATGGTACCAGACCAATCCCCAAATCTCAGAGGTTTTACACATCAAATTTATGTGTCCAATACAGGTTAGCAAGGGAACACAGAAGACTGTTACCATGTAGTGGCTCCATCTGGGACATGTTGACTCTAAGGTCACTGCTGAAGAGTAGAGAAGAGTGGAAAAGACACCTTTGGCTTTTATTTTCAATTTTTAATTTAAATTCTAGTTATTAACATATATGGTAAAATTGGTTTTAGGTGTAGAATTTAGTGATTAATCCCTTATGTACATTTAACACCTAGTACTCATCACAATAAGTGGACTCCTTAATACCCATCACCCATTTAGCCCATCTTCTGCCCACCTCCCTCCATCAACCCTCAGTTTGTTCTCTATAGTTAAGAATCTCTTAACTGGTTTGCTTCCCCCTCTCTCTTTTTTTTTTCCCCTTCCCCTATATTCATCTGTTTTGTTTCTTAAATTCCACATATGAATGAAATCATATGGTATTAAGACACACCTGTTCTTAAATGCCTAGAATTAGAGTGACTTTTTGCTGACAGTCTATTGCCTACATCTTGCCACATGGTTCCAACCTATGCAAAGGAAAATGGGAAATGTAGAGGAATGCATGGAGCACTAACAGACTTTGCCACAAGTGACTAGTGAGCCTTGTGAAATATTCTTATACATAGCTCCAACCCAGTAAAGAAAGACTCAATATTTATGTCAATCTCCTTGCTTCATTCCTGGCTACAGTCTTATCCATCAGGACCATCCTCTCTGAGCAAAAAATAAGGTCAATCTTTGTGCCATATTTATTTTTATATCAGCTATATTGGTCAGTAAGGCAACAACTTGGACATTCAGGCAGTTAACATTTTTAGGAACACACATGAAAGTGCTTTAAAGAGTTGTAATAATCATGGGAAGATAAATTTGATTTATATATCTTGAATTTACTAGGGAAATTATCTTGATAATTCTATAGTCCTGGACTTAAAATATGTAGGCAGGGACAATTTATGCTCTGGTTGTTTTATAAAGAGCCACAATGTATTAGGACAAATAAGATATGTAAAAGTTGTCGGCAAATTTCCAAACAGGACATTAGGAAACAGCACCAGAGGAGGGGACTTCAGTGCAGAGGCATGTATTTCCTTACCATATGGTCCTAGTTTTTCAGTTGAAATGTTTTCCTTTCTGAAAAAAAATTGCCTCTTTTCCGTTAATGGTATAAAAGACTTGTTTTATAAATTAGAATTGCCATTTGTCATGAATACTGCGCACTGGTATACAAGTCTTTTTAATTACGGATGGATGAATTAATGGCTGAAAACCTGGGCTCTAGGGTCAGACTGCCTGGGTGCAGTTCCTGACTCTGTCCCTTACCACATCCCTAGGTAATCAATTAACTAACCTCTCTGTGGCTCAATTTCTTCATCTATAAAGTGGCTCTACTACCATTATCCATCTAACAAGGTTGATGTTTGAACAAAATAAATAACAAAAGTTATTTTATTTAAAAATAAAATTATTTTTTAAAATGTTTATCGTAGTGCCTGGTACACTGTAAATTCTGTGTTTGTTATTATCACTATTATTCAGACATTTGTAGTTTTACAAGAGAGGAAGCCTTTAAAATGGAGAAGTCCAAAATAAAACATAAAATAATAGTGCCAATATAAAATTTCAAATGCCAAAACGAGTTTGCCAGTATTATTTATTCTTTTCTCCCCACTTGTTTTATAGCTTTTCTTTTCCATTTCTAAGGGAAAACATGCTAGCATGTTCTGTTTATTAACTAATGTATTTCTTGTGTCATAGTCCAACGGAAGCAATGAAGGACAAGAAAATCTTTCTATTTTTCACATAATGAACACTGTATGACTTTGGCCTACTCCTGCACACATACCAATGTGTCTACCGTTCCACAGCAATATAGTGGTTGACACTCTGGCTGGAAAGACGAAGCATCATGAAAGGAAGGGTAGAGACACAAATAGCTGACGGATGTGGAGAATTTCAGACTCAAAGACTCTCTGTAGTTAATGGGAAATACAGGGTAGAAATTAAAGCTATTAAAGGGTAACCTAAACTGCCACTCCTCTCATGCCTAAAATATATATTCTTCTCTAGCAGGGAAAGGAAGACATGTGATCACATCATTTATAGGTTCATGATCTTCCAGATGAACTTCCGTTTCATTTGTATACATGAATATGACTTCTCTTGGTCTTACCAATGTATAAGCAAGAGAGTCCCACCTCTGATTGCTGCAGAGCATTGCCAAGAACTTGGCACCTGAAAGCCATAAGCACTGTACGTCCAGAACACATCTGCTATAGGTTGAATTGTGTCCCCCTAAAATTCATGTGTGGAAGTCCTAATATATTACAATGTAATTGTATGTAAAGATAGGGCCTTTAAATAGGTAATTAAGTTAAACAGAACCCATTAGGGTGAAGCCTAATCAAATCTGACTGGTGTCTTTATAAGAAGAAATTTGGCCATATTAAGAAACACCAGAATGCTTGTGCACAGAAGAAAAACCATGTGTGGACACAATGAGAAGACTGCCACCTGCAGCCAAAGAGAGAGGCCTCAGAAGATACCAGACCTTGATCTTGGTCTTCCAAATCTCCAGTTTTAAGCCACCCACTCTGTGGTATTTTATTATGGCAGTCCTAATACAAACATACAACATATTTTTGGAGTCAGTAAAGCCAAGCAATTTGCTTCCTATTCACTCTCTACCAGATAATCTTAAAATATGTAATATGCTTTGTCTTATTCACCTAATGGTGAATTTTGTACTTTTGTTGGTGAAAATAAACTAAGTGAAGAATTACATACTGTACTGGTTCACTTTAGAAAAAATATTCTCACTCTGAAACTTTGGAGTGATGATAAACAGTTACATTTATGTTATTTAAACTCTATCATACATTTATCCATAATAATTTTTAAATTTGGAAGAAGTGATGTTGAAATTGTATTTAAATTATCATTCTTTGCCCCCTTCCTTGTACTCCCCCGAGCTAAGTTTATTAATATCAAAGATTTCTATTCATGCTATGTAAATTTACTAAAGTCTGTTAAATCTCCTGATTGCTGACATTTTAGAGTTTTATACACTTTTTGTCTCTCTTTTGACAAATCACACACACATCTTCAGGGACTCTTATTACAGAGCTAAGTACATTGTCTGACAAAAGCTGAAGAATTTTAATAGATAAATGACAAATTCTAACAAAGAGCTCTACTGAGTTAATTTCTAAAATCGTTTACTGTATGTATAGAAAACTGGCAGAAGTAATTTGATGAAGTGCAAGTTTTCTATACATAATAAAAGGAAAGATAAAATTATTACTAGATTATCCGATAAGATCCATCTATTTGATGGATAACCACAAAAAAAAACCCTACCAATACGAATACATCTTCTTGCTTTCTTATTAGGTTCTTTTTCCCTAGACTAAAAAAAAAGTCACAAGTTATTAATCTCTATCATTTCCATCTATTAGATTGCTGTCATAGTAGGGATTTAGAATGAATCCAGAAAGGTCAAGTTCAAATGAGAAAAGAAAGCAGCAGTTCTACTACTGCAAAATCATGACATCTTAGATTTTAAAGACAAAAAAACCTCTATAACTTAAATATATTCCCCTGGTGGTTACACTTTCCACTGAACACTTAGTTTATACATTGTGTGTGTGTGTGTGTGTGTGTGCACATGTGTGTGTGCATGTGCGTGTGTGTGTGTGCTGTGAAGGAATGTGCTTGATGGGATCACTGCATGATCTATTCTCTGCAGGTGTTAGGAAAGGTCAGAGAGGATCATCATCACAAAGTGAAGTGATTTTCTTCTTTACAAGCTCCTGATGTAAACAGACTGATGAACACAATAAGATCCTTACTCACTCACATGATATCATACACAATCACAGCTAAATGTTTCTGTCTGTCAGAACCTGGAGAGTTACTACCAGATTGTTGCCTGACTAGAATATAACCCCAAATGGTATTTCCTTGGTTTTCGTTAGTCAGTACTTATTTTGCAAGATTTCTGAGCTCCGTAACAAAAGGTCAAATGCACTGACCATTGAGGCAAGGTGAGATCTAGCTGGCTCAGAAAATGAGCAGACTGTGTCAGTAATCCAGCAGCCACATTATTGAACATTTGTTGACTGAAGATCAAAAAAATAAATAAATGACATATCTTATTTTAAAATCAGAAATTACATAGCACATTCTTTGGAAAGAGAAGTTTTGTAAGCATGTGGCACTTAATCTTGGTTCATAATTTATGCTCATGTTCAAGACATTTTTAAAATCCATTTTCTTGCAGACTCCAATTTTACAGCTATATTTATTGCCAGTTAAGCAGCAGCTTTTAGTATATGGATGCCCCACTCAAAATTCACCTTCTCAGTTTCCTACCCAAGACATTTCGTTTGGAATCTGGACCCAATCTGCCATATCATAGCTAGCAGCAAGTGAGGAGCATTCATCGATGCTGCTGGTACAAACGTACTCCTTGGAGGGACGGCCAAATAGTTTGGAAGTTTGGGTATCTTCTTTTAAGGAAAGAAGTCCCTGGGTAAAGAATGTTCCAGAGGACCTTAACAAAGCTGTATATACTTTTTGTAAATGTTCAGTAATTATTTTTACTTAGAAACAGAAGTATGAAATGACAAAGTGTATAACATTTATGAACAAATCAGATCAAAAAGGAATGGGAGATGAAGTTTCCTATAACTTAGCATAGTATTCTCTTCTAATAATTAGATCTTAATCTTGTGCAATGTCTTACTATGTTTAAGAACTAGGAGCAGTAGGGCAGGTTCCTGTTTTTAAGATGTGGAAAAGAAGATGGAAAATTTTAACAGCTGAGTTACAGTCCACTCAAAACAATTCCAAGTCTCTGTCTTGATATCAATATCACCATCTACCTAAACACTAACATACAGACAAGCAAAAGATAAGTACAGTGATATATGTCATAAGTGATTATATATCTTATTTGCTATTAAGAACAAAAGAGGTGCTGGGGTGGCTCAGTTGGTTAAGCAGCGGACTTTGGCTCAGGTCATGATCTCACATTTCGTGAGTTAGAACCCCGCGTCGGGCTCTGTGCTGACAGCTCAGAACCTGGAGCCTGCTTCAGAGTCTGTGTCTCCTCTTTCTGCCCTTCCCCTGCTCGTGTTCTGTCTCTATGTCTCTCAAAAATAAATAAACATTAAGGAATTTTTAAAAATAAATAAATAAAAATAAAAACAAAAAAGACTAGCAATATTTTTCTCCTCTGTTCTCACTGCCAAAGTAGCATACATCTAACATAGGTGAAAGAACATCACATTATCATATCATCATCTATGGTTACATCAGAAATGATGGGTATTTTTAAAAAAGCTTTGTCAGTGGTAGCCTTCTTGGTTAATAGATTTGCACCTAATAGCAAGCTGCATCAGTTTCCTAGAGTCAAGGAGCAGTTTTCAGTAGTCTGAACTTTTGATTGATTTGAGCCATGTTTAGCTTTAATCTATCCTTGCACATGACTAGGGAAAGAGATGTTCTATCAGATTCTGTCCTTGTAGTTTTGAGTCTTCCTCTGTGTGCATCTCGAGTGGGAGTCTTTTCAAATCCAAGCAGGGTCAGGATTTAACCCTTCTCTGGATTTCATTGTGACTGGCCTGAAGCAGGACATGCAACCTCTACAAAAGAATGGGTCAAGACCTAGCAGAAAATAGAGGACTTAGGTGGGGTTGTGACTCTTGGCGTGAACAAATACAGAGTTAATGGCTTGGAAACGGATTTCAACCTACTCTAGTATGAAACTCAGTGCTGAGTCACAGATGACCCAGAGCTGACAGCTCCAAACAAGGATGGGCTGGGGCTGGGGCAGAAAGGAAGTCCATGCTATGTGGGGAACAACAGCAGGAGCTCACTGCAGCTCTGGAAGAGCTAGACGAAGTGTGTTATGAGTTGGGGGAAGAGCAGATGGGGTGTGACTGTCAGCCTACTGGCTAATTAGAAAATACTGGTTTGAAGCCTGAGCTCTAAGAGAAGTCTTTGATGTGTACAATCTGACAGAAAGGACAATTGATTTTTTCTATAAACACATTCTGAATTCCTCCATAATACCATTTTTATTTATTAACTATATGTTTCTATGACTCAAAATGATAAGAAATGTAATTTCCTCTAAGCAAGGAAAATCCAGAAAAATTTCAAAATAAAATTACCAATTAGAATTTTTTAATATAATTTATCATCATATTGGTTTCCATATTACACCCAGTGCTCGTCCCAACAACTGCCCTCCTCAACTAGCCATCACCCACTTTCTCTTTTCCCCCACCTCCCCATCAACCCTCAGTTTATTCTCAGTATTTAAGAGTCTCGTATGGTTTGCCTCTCTCCCTCTCTGTAACTTTTTTTCTCCTTCCCCTATCCCATGGTCTTCTGTTAAGTTTCTCAAGACCCACATATGGTATCTTTCTCTGACTGACTTATTTCACTTAGCATAATACCTTCCAGTTCCATCCACATTGCTGCAAATGGCAGGATTTCATTCTTTCTCATTGCCAAGTAGTATTCCATTTTATATGTAAACCACATCTTTTTATCCATTCATCAGTTGATGGACATTTAGGCTCCTTCTATGATTTGGCTATTACCAACTAGAATTTTGAATTGATTTGAGTTTTAATGGTTCCAAATATTACACACAAGTAATATTAATATTATATTAAGCAAATATAATGAAGAATATCTTACTTGTTATTGAACTGAAAGTAAACTTTGATTTATTTAGAAATAATAGCTTACTTGTTAGGAATAAACCATCATATTTGGGGAAATGAGTCCATCAAATCACATTGATACATTATCTTTCTAATAAATCAGAACATAACTCGTTGTAAATCAAACATATAACAAATTTCAATCAGGGACTATTTAGTGTCCTGGACCAAATTTTAATGTGTGTGTGTGTGTGTGTGTGTGTGTGTGTGTGTGTGGTGGGGGGGGCTTCCCACACAATATCAAACAATTCTCTGACCAACTGTGTGTTAGACACACTCTGCACACTCTGACACAATATACCTAGAGATAGTGTCATATTTCACAGTTTGAGGGCTCAGTCCTAGAAGAATGACTTCCTCCTTTAGCCATTGTCCCCAGTCACAAGCCCAGATTATTACCCGTGTTTCTGACCATCCAGCTAAAAATTGGAGGTTTCAATGACACCCCACAACTTGGGTTGCTAAAAACAAGTCCAGCACTTCTGACCAAATGGCTGGGTTCTAATCTATCCCCTCTTTGGATTCAATTAACTTGCTAGCGTGGCTCACAGAACACAGAGAAACAGGTTACTTACTAGATCACCAGATTCTTGTAAAAAAATATAATTAAGGAATTAAGGAAAAATATAATTAAGGGAAGAGTTGCACAGAGCAAGCTATGGGGAAGGGATGCAGAGTTTCCATGCATATTCTCTCTAAATGCACCACTTTCCCCACATCTCCAAGTGCTCACCAACCCAGAAGCCCTCCAAATCCTCTTTTGGGATTTAATGGAGGTTTCCTGACTTAGGAATGGTTGATTAAACTATTGGCTACTGGTGATTGCTCTCAGTCTCCAGCCTCTCTCTGCTCCCCTGAAGCTGGGGAGTCAGAATGAAAGTTTCGACCCTCTGTTCACAAAGTTAGTTCTTATGTGAACCAGCCCCCATCCTTAGCTGCATCCAAAAGTCCCCTCATTCACATAACAAAAGACATAGTTGTGGCTTTCATGACTTAGAAAATTCCAAAAGTTTTATTTAGTCTCTACCAGAAACAGGAGCAAAGACCAAATATACATATTTCTTTTTATATATCACAGACGCCTCCCAGCAGCATAATTCCATCTGCTTTATAGAAGCCATAGCTTAATGTTGACAGATTTGGGGTCACATGCACCATGGATAAATACTGCACTAAAGCATTGCTTGTGATTCACTTTTCACTCCATTGAAAGACCATTCTTAACAAATCACTCGTCTGATTTACTCATTATTATTAGTGATGGTGGTGGTGGTGGTGGTAGTAGTATTAGTAGTAGAGGTAGTAGTAGTAATAGTCGAATAATGTGACCATTGTTTGGCCAGAGCTTTGGAGATTTTTTGTGTTTTGTTTTTGTTTTATAGCTTTGAATCTAGACCATTTGTCCCTACACAAGAGATTTTCATTCTGTTTTTTCCATGGAAAGAAATTCACTGACTTGAATATTTGCATTACCAAGATGGGAATATCTTCTAGATAACTATAAGATGTGTAATTATTGAAAGCTTTGTCCATTTTGGATCAGAAGTGAAAGGCATCATATTAACTCCTTGGGATATATTAGGTATATCTTATGATGTCACCTGACCTCTGAAATTGAAGAATTAGTTCTGGGGAGAAATTGCTAATGTCCAATAACTTTTTTTTTCCTCTCTCATTTTTAATTGCCATGGAAGAGAATAAAATAAACCAGAAATTTAGGGTTTGACATAATGGCAGACAAAAAAAGAGGTAAAATTCATGATAAAAATATGAAAAATGTCTAGATAATAGAAATCTCAGATTATTTGGATCAAGTTCTGCTTTTATTAATGAGCAAAGTAAGGTTCCAATCTTGTTTTTATCATTTCTTTACTTTCCATTCTTTCCTCAGCCTCTCCAGTCAGGCTTTTGCCCACAGTCTCCCACTGAAACCTTCTCAAGTACATCATTGATACCTATCATTTGCCAAGTCTGATGATCTATTCTCAGCCCACCTCATACTTGATCTCTTCGCAGAAGGTGACAGAGTTGCCCACTGCCTCATTATTGATATTCTCTTAACTCATGAGACACCACACTGGTCCTTTTCCTCCTACTTACTGATTGTTTCCCATTTTCCTTGCAAGCTCTTCTTTTTTTATGTTAGGGAGCCCTGACTCAGTTTTTGGTATTCTCTTTCCTATCTACAGTCATTCTACAATCTCTTCTAGACCCGTGACCTTAAATATATCATCTAAATGCTGATGTTGTCTATATCTTTTCCACAAGTACAGACTTCTCCCCAGGGACCTTGAGTTTTATATTCAATTACCAACTTAATATTCCCTTTCTGTTGTCTAACACATATAACATACTTCATCTAAATTGGAACTTTTTCCTCACTCTCCCCATCCTCCTCTGTAATGTGTTCCTCCCCAGCATTCTTCACCTCAGCAAATAATGCTGCTATTCATCCATTTGCTCAGACCAGAAGCCTTGGAGTCCTTTTAAAGATTTAAACCAATTTTATATCTCTCCTGTACAGAGAAATTAATAATGGTTTCTCAGCCCGTTCATGATTAAAGGTGAACACATTGCCAAGACTTAGGAAAACCTCTGGGATCCCCTTGCCTAATTCTCATTCATTCTCTGCTTAGTTCCCATTCTTTGTTTTAATGCTAGCTACCAAACTTACTTTTACCTCAGGTCCTTTGTATTTTCTATTCCCTATTTTTTGAAATTTCTTCCTAAGATTTCTACCTGGTTCACTGCCTAACTTCCTTTACATTTCTGTTCATATTCTAGCTCCTCAGATAAGCCTTCACTGATCCCCCAAGAAGGAAAGAGCATCTACCTTCCCCACCAGAGACTGTCAGTATCTCTCCCCTTCATGATCCTCCTTTATGTTTCTTAATAGCATTTGAGTCTGCTTGAAATATACTGTGTATTTACTTGTTTATTGTTAGCTTCCTGACTAGACTGGATGCTTGAGGGCAAGGTCTTCATCTAATCAGCACTATATCCACAGTGTTAAAATGGTGTCTTAAACACAGTGTGTTCTCAATAAATCTTTGTAGGGTGAATGAATGGTGACTGAATGAATGAAGTACACTACTTTAATGCTCTACCTGACTCAATTCAGCAATTAGGCTTGGAAGCAAGGGTGCTTCCCAGGATGTGGAGGGATTTGTAGTCATTGTGCTTGTGATCGTCACTCTTTAGGCGATGGCTCCTCCCTTTTGTCACTTCTCTTCCTTCTTCCTTATGTACCCTCTCTTATGCAGGGTCATTATAATCTCTGCCTTTCCTCACCAACACTTAACTACTACTTCCTTAGCCATATCAGTGTAGGGAGAGTAGCATAAATCTGCTCTTGTCATAGCTGTGAGTGGTGGTGGCGTTACAGGCTAAGTGGAAGAACTCTAGCTCTCCCTGTCCTACATGATAGACTCTGTTGGCCCACCTACAGAGTGTTTCTCAACTTCTCTGTGCCTGGTCAAAACAAGGATGGCATCACTTTCTGTGAGTTCACCCTCCCTTCCTTTCCAGAGTTCGATTTTTTTCTTTTTTGCCACTGCTGCTGCTGCACATTTCTTTAAAAAACTCATAACAGAAAACTGAGTTCCCAAACAAAATCCCATACCATATGTAAAAGAGCATGTCCCTCTCTCAACTGGAGGTGTATTTTGAAATAAGAAAGTAACAGCTCAGCAGTCATTTGCCATAGCTTGCTGAGTAAGCTGGGCTCAGGTTAAAAGGGGGTTATAGGCTGTCAGCCAAAACACTGACAGCATTGCTGGATTCAGAGATTCAGAAACTCTATATGTCCCAAGGATTCTGTGTGGATGCCATTAATTACACTCCCTTCTGCTCTATCACTGAGAGGATCTCAATTCAGTTACCTCCCATGAATCAAAACAGATAGGAATTTTAACCTTATGACTTGCTAAATTAAGTTTTAAATAATATTCAGCATTACAAAAAGATCATGGAAAATTAATGCTATCAAATTGAAATGAAATTGGAAATGGACATAATCATGTGTCTTGCATTAAATCGCTCATCAATTTGGATGAAAGATGACTTATATAGAGCATGTGGGTCATAAGTGAGCCAGTTATGGTGCTAGAGATGTAGTCATTAGGAGTAATAATAAAATTAAAAGAAATCAAAGGGAAATAACTTGAAAAGTATATATTGTATATGTTACAAAATGACTAAGTATGGTCAGTAATACTCAAATTAGTTTTGAGTTTATCAATCATTTTTTATTTTAAATTTTTTCAAGTTTTTAAATTTATTTTTGAGAGAGAGAGAGAGACAGTGTGAACAGATGAGCATCAGAGAGAGAGGGAGACACAAAATCCGAAGACAGGCACCAGGCTCTGATCTAGCTGATTAGAGCCTGACGCGGGGCTCAAACCCTCTAACTATGAGATCATGACCTGAGCAGAAGTTGGATGCTTAATTGATTGAACCCCCCAGGCATCCCTTTATACAAGTTCTTGAAGCTGAGAAGGAATTCTTGAGGATTCCATGATTCCAAGGGTGCATTTCGATGAGTCGATGCTACTCATAATAATGATGCCATTCATTGTCCTTTGTGATTCTATGAGTAGCAAAGGTCTTCGATTTGAAAGCATCCTATTTATTGCTTATAAAATTTCTGAAAACAAGAATCCTTCAGATCTCCACCCCCCTCCCCCGCCATAAACACAGTAAACTCTGGTTTCAAAGTAAAATTTCATTCTGTAGGAGCTTTTAAACGATCTCTGATCTGGAACTTGGAAATATTTCAATCAGCATTTACATTTTAAAAATTTCTACATCTTAAGAAGATATTTTGTTTTCATGTGTTTAGAGAGTATCCAGATATCATGTTATTTTGTATTAGAAACATTTACAAGGATAACTGAGAATGAAGTTTGCCTTGTGAATAAACACTTACTTTTGTGATCTTTATCTAAGATATTTAAAAAGTAAGTGTACGATTTGTTATCACTAATAATCAAGTAGACAATTTTTTCCCACAAGGTTACATCTGTTTATTCTATTTTATCATCTGTTGAATGGTGTAATATGAAGTCTCTTTATTGCAGTTTAGCTAAAGAAGTACCATGTCTGTGATATGCAGCTGTCAATCAGGATTTAGTCATACAGTATCTATTTCTATCCCTGTTCTTCTTAGCACAGAAGGGCTATTATAGTCTACATTACGGCATAGCTACTTTGGATATAGATATCCTTGAGGGGCAGGATTTATTTTGAAAGAAGATACTCAACATAACATGACACATCATTCAGACATCTTTAAAAGTACACATGCAGGTATTTCAAAGCAAAATATAGCAAAGGCTAATTTTAAACATTTAACATTTTGTGAGTGCATTTCCTTCCCGCCCCCCCTTACTTTAATAGCAGTAAAAAAGACCAAATGGGGTCATGTGACTTTTCTGTAATTGAAAATGTCTATGTAAAGCAATCCCTGTGCAAACCTTTATTGCATGGTCACCTATAAAGGGCTCGCTTTTGTAAGATATTACCCAAGTCAAACAAGAGGGAACCACTCAAGGCCAATGAGAAAGAAAAATAGTGCTGAAATGCATTTATCAACACCTGAAAAGTGAAACTTTTCCAGCTGTCCAATAATATATATTTCCAAGTACACTAGCATATATGGGATATGACTAAAAATTAACGAGACTGATTACAAACCACAAACATGAAAATCAGTTATGCAGCTGTATACCACACTGGATGTGCTTCCAGATGTGATGATAAAAATGGATACAACCTTTTAAAGCTTGAGCTCTGGATATGCTGTGCATGTGGCACTCATTAGCTAAGCAAATGGATGTTAATCTTTATGCCAGTCGATTGCTGTGCTGCATTCCTACAGAGAGCTTATCAGCTGGTCTGACCCGATCATCAAGACCATCATGACTTAATTTACAGGAGGATTATTTTCCTTCCCCTGCAATTCCATGGATTTAAAATGCACAAGAAAGTTTTTCAAAAGAAATGGCTGAAGCATTTAAACTTTCCCATTCCCCATAGCTCTGCAATAAATAGGTAATGGCATAAAAAGATTTAGATTCACAGATTCCATTAGGAATTCAGCTAGATTGAATATCTAATTTCTCATGTTCAAGACTGAAAAATTAACCTCATTTTCCCAACTGATTTGATTTCCATTGAAGAACTAAAGATACTCATATAAAAAAAGCTTTAGTCTTTTGAAAGAAAAGGCACTGTCAATCCATAGCATATAAACGGTATCTTCAGTAGATAAACAGTTAGAAATGTCATGTCACAGCTTAGGAAGAATCAGAAACCTCTCTAGTGTCCTAACAGACATTACTTCTCTTAGAAAAGTCATCATATTACCATATTTGCTTCCATACCCATGGTATTACCATCAGGAAACTTGTTGCTCTGGGCTACCTTGAGCTAATTATATACAGAAGGCATGATAGAATACCAGATCGACCCCTCTGAAACTGAGTGCTTGACATGCTAGACATAATGCAGGAAGAGGCAATTCAGACTTCTCACGTAACTCTGCCAGCACACATCAACCTATTCGACAGCAACTTCTGTTTCTTAGGCAATTTTAGCTGAAGGCAATCATTGTGCCAATATTTTCCCTTTGTGGTGTGCTTCATTGTCCCCAACGGGTGGCAGATACCAATAAACCACACTTGTATTCTAATAATAACAGTTAGATAGAAACTAAAGATGGTCTCTTCAGAAAAAGACTGAATCATCTCTATTTTTGGTAAAAGCCTAGCGTATCATGAGCACTTAATTAACGAGTTCATGAAAGTAAGTAGATCACTTCCTTCCAGAGTTTTAGGTGCTTTGGGAGTAGGTTTAACTCATTTAGTTCAGTATGAAACTAATGTCCTGAAATTTATACTATGTTTTCTTGGTAGTCTGGATTAAGAGCTTATCAAAATGTCTGACACATTCATGGAAAAAGTCAGGAAAAATACACAGATTGCTAAGTATTAGTGAAACAATCCTAAATTTCAAAAATAATAAGGTATTACTCTTTCAATTAATCTATAAAGGAACTTCAACCTCAAACTGTGAAACTTTCACTGAATATTTATAGGTATAGTGGATCATGTTAGGCACCCTGGAAAAAGAAAAGATGAAGCAGATTGTTCTCTCTTAAGAAACAATTATGTATGGAATGGACTGTGATGCATGGCAGAGTGAGAAGCTTGGAGGGGAGAGATAGGAGGGTTGGACCTGCTGAGAAGGAAGAGCAGGAGGAAGCCATTTTACAGCCCAGCACAGCTTTTGCCTCAGTGTATTCTAGACAAAAAAAAAATACATGATTCAAGACTAGATTCTTAAAGATACTACTTCCTAGAGCCTTTCATGTGCTAATATTCATTATAATTCTTCTCAAACAGGTTCTAAAACCCATTACTCAAATGTTTTGATGTTTACCTTTTTTTTTCTTCAAGGAATATGTCTTGATATGAGTTTCCCATTAAAAAAGTCAGGGACACCTGGGTGGCTCAGTCAGTTGAGCATCTGACTCTTGGTTTTGGCTTGGGTCTTAATCAAATGGTTTGTGGGATCTAGCCCCGTGTTGAGCTCTGTGCTGGCAGTAAGGAGACTGCTTGGGATTCTCTCTCTTTCTTCTTCCTCTGCCCCTCCTCCCATTCTCTCTCACTCTCAAAATAAAAAAACATTAATACATTTTTTTAAATACTAAAATTTCTTTAAAAAGTCACCTCAAGAAATGAAGTTCTACTGACATTAGTTTGGAGATGAAGAGCTAAAGGGCAGAAAAAATAAGTCACTTTTATATTAGATTTCATGAGATATACTTGAGATTTGAGCTAAAGTAGGGACACTAGAGAAAAACTATAATGGACACTGGGGGAAATTATAATGATTCCTGTGGTATTTTAAAGGGCAAAAGAAATAGATTTTGGTAATTAATTAGTCAGACATTCAGATGGTTTAGCAGGCAGAGACAGGTCAGGGTTATAAGTGACACTTGGAACCATTCACATCAAAATAAATTCATAAGGTTACCAGGGTTGATGAAATCACAAAGTCTGTGAAGGGCCAGAAGAGAATTCTATCTTCAACTCTGGTGGTCTGCCTACCTAGAAGGACCAGACAAAGGGAAAAGAGCTTTCCTAGTAAACTAAAAAGTAGATAGAGTAAAATAGGCATCTAAGGAAACATTAGAGCAGTGGGAATTAATTTGGGGAGTTTCAAGGGATAGTTTGGTTAAGAAAAAGACTAAAAATATAAGGGTTTAGGAAGTTGGGCAAGAACATTGTTGGACACAGAATCTGGATGGCAAAGCTTCAAGGAGTGACATACAGAAGAGGAATACAGACTGCCCCCAACCCCCTCAGAGTAGATGAAAAATTACTGAGAACACTGGGTTAAAAGGTTTTATTGTTGTTCTTTCTGATTTATTTTCTTTCAGTTTTTGTTCTGTGGGTATGAATTTATTGGGTTTATATACTAAGAAAGGGCCTTTTAGAAGGAGACATTAGAGATACAGAAGATGTGGAATAGCTATAAAGTTCTGACTGAGAATTGATTATAATTTCTGTGTTTAGTGAACATAGAAAACAGATGTAGAAATTAGCAATAATTATTCTATTGGATGTTACATGCAAGGAAATAAAAAAAAGTAGCTTTGGAAATCAATTTTGTTTATTTATAAGCTAATTATGCCCTTTCTAGTTTTTTGATGTTTTCACTGTCAATTAATATAACCTATTCATTCATAATGTGAAAATATAATACCTATGTTGTCTAATCACAGTTAATTATTACAAGACAAAAAAAGAGATTTTAAAGGCATCATGGGAGGAGAAAGATGGTAGATCTCATGGAAGATACCCCAAGATACTCAATCAGCTACTATTTTTTGAACATGCATTACTTGTAAGTACTCTGCTACATGATGCAAAAGATACAAACAGTTACAAACAAGACCCATGTCCAAAGATCTTATGATCCATATGCTGAGACAATCATATATTTATAAAATGAATCTGGCACTTAGAAGAATGCCAGCCTCTATTTTCAGGAGTATAGCTTTGAATCAACAAGTGGAAAAAAATATTCTGCTTAGGAAACATACCTGCCTTGCCCAAGTAGTTTATTTCATAAGGAAGAATCTTGGACCTTTACCATTTTATAGTATTAATTTTTTAATTATTTTTACTTTTGAGAGAGAGAGACAGACCATGAGTGGGAGAGGGACAGAGAGAGAGGGAGACACAGAATCTGAGGCAGGCTCCAGGCTCTGAGCTGTCAGCACAGAGCCCGACGCAGTGCTCCAACCCACAAACTGTGACATCATGACCTGAGCCGAAGTGGGATGTTTAACTAACTGAGCCACCCAGGTGCTCCTATTATTTATTACTATTTTTCCAAGAGTTCTATTCACAAAGACTTCTTTATTTGTATAAAAGCATAAGATTTAAAATTTTAAATATTCTTTATGGATTGCCATTATTATGAAATTTCTTTATTTCTAGAAATACTACTTGTCTTAAAGTTTACTTTGTTTGCTACAAATATAGTTATACAAGTTGTACTTTTGTTGGTATTTTTATTGTATATATTTTTATACCCTTTCTCTTTTAACCTGTCTACAAACTTATATTTAATAATGTGTCTTCTGTTAGCAGCATATGTTTTTTAAATCTAGTTAAATAATTAGATTTTAATTAGTGTATTAGGTTCACTTAAATTTAATATAACTACTGACATATTTTTTAATTTTTTATTTATGTTTAGTTGACACAATGTTACAATAGTTTCAGGTGTACAACATAGTGATTCAACTTCTCTATACATTATGCTATGCTCCCCACAAGTGTAGCTACCAGGTCACCAGACAACACTATTAGAATATCATTGACTATATTCCTTTTATTCATTTTACTTTTATGTATATTTATAGACTTTTATTTTTATGACTCCTTTATTCCATAACTGGAAGTCTGTATCTCCCACTCCCCTTCACCCATTTTGCCCATCTCCCACCCCCCACCTCTCTGGAAATCATCAGTTTGTTCTCTGTATTTACAAGTCTGGTTCTGCTTCTTGTTTGTTTATTGATTTTTTTCGACTTCATATATGAGTGGCCAACAGACACATGAAAAGATGCTCAACATGACTCATCATCAGGGAATGCAAATCAAAATCATAATGAGATGTCACTTTATACCTGTTAAAGTGGCTAAAATAAAGAAGACAAGAAATAACAGTGTTAACAAGGATGTGGAAAAATGAACATGCACAGTAGGGGTAGGGATGTAAATTGGTACAGTCACTGTGGAAACAGTGTGGAGGTTTCTCAAATAGTTAAAAATGTGGGAGCCTGGGTGGCTTGGTCGGATAAGCATCTGACTATTTTGGCTCAGGTCATGGTCTCTTGGTTCATGAGACTGAGTCCCATCTTGGGCTTTGTGTTGACAGTAGGGAACCTGCTTGGGATTCTGTCTCTCCCTCTCTCTCTGTTGCTCTCCACCCCAAAATAAATAAATTTTAAAAAAACTTTAAAAAACCCAGAAATATGATATACTCCAATAATTCAATTGACATATTTGGGTTTAATCTACTATTTGTTTTCTCTTTAGCCTGACTCTTCTGAGTACAATTTCTTTTTCCTTTCTTGCCTTCTTTTGGAAAATTTGAGCATTTTTTATTATTCAATTTCTCCTATGCTATTATATTCATTTTTACTACTGTTAATGGTTCTATATATTACAATATTCATCCTGACTTATTAAAGACTAATATAAATCGATACTTTTACTTTCCCAACAATGTAAGGACCTTAGAACATTTAAAACATTTTAGTACCATTTATCCTTTTTTTTTGCTTTTTTTTGCTCTTGCTATCATAAAATCCTACATATAATTTAGTCTTTTGAGAAATTACTATAACTTGTATGGAACCTAAAAATGCTTCTTATCAAAAGTTTCATCACTACAGAAATATATACTATTCAAAGTATTTCCCTGAGAGAATTACTACAAACAGTTTGGGTTCAGATAGGTTTCTTTTTCCCCACATACAAACATCATATAGTTTAAACAATAGATGTGCACCACTTTCTCCACCCACCTAGACAATACATTTGTTCCACTTTACCCTCTTTTTATTGCCCTTGTTGGGGAGATCTTATAATGAAATATGGAATAGATGGAATAGGAAAATTATTATTACCCCCCTCCCACTTTCACCTTGAGTTGTTCATTCTGGCCTCATCTTGTCTGCCTCTATTTCTTCTACAAGCTTAAATTTGGGGTTTGTAGGCATAAAGAGATGGTTTATTGCTTCACGCACTTAATTATGTATCACTGAGCTCTGTTCCAGGGACAGGACCAAGGCCACTGGAAAGCAGAGCCAATCTTGTTTATGTATTCATGTCACTAACTGTCTGGTAGAACTTGCCTGTCCCGGATTCCACACACATCCAGTATTCGGAATCTAACTCCGTACTTTTCAGTGGCTCAGTTTTTTCATCTGTACATTTAATGATATCTCTTCATCTTTCTCACCCAGAAGCCCCTTCCAGTGCTGTGATTGCATATTCACAATATATCCATATATATTTGTATTACTCTATCTTCTCCCTATCTTTATTTCTATCATCTCTATCTCTCTATCTGTCTGTCTATCATCTATCTATCTAGCTATCATCTATCTATCTATCTATCTATCTATCTATCTATCTATCTATCTATCTATCATATCAGTGGGTATCAGCACTCATTTCCAACGGGAACACATAGGAGTGGAATTTCCGGATGACAGACTGAGTGTATGGTTAGCTTTAGATACTGCCAAAGAGACTTCAAAAGGGTTTGTACTCCCAATTTACACTCCCATCAATGATGTGTTAATTCATAATTGGTTCATTCTTTCCATTTTTTGGTATTGCCCATCCTTTTTACTTAAGTTATTCTTGTATGTGGTGGCATAATATTGTGGGTTTAGTTTTCATTTCCTTATTTAGTAATAAGGCTGAATGTTTTAATATGCTTATTGTCCATTTGGATATTTGTGCTAAGTGCCTGTTCTTTTGACCATTTAAAAACTGAATTGTCTGGGTTTTGTTTTCTTCCCCTCTATGGAATGAATCCCAAACACTCTATGAATTTGAGTCCTTTGTTGGCAGATATTTCAAATATGGCTTCTTAGCTTCTGACTTGCTTTCACTCTATTCATTTATCTAATTTTGTTTTAATGGTTAGGTTTTTTTTTTATCTTGTATAAGGAATATTTGCCTATTTCAAAGTCATTCAGATCATTGCCTATATCCTTCTAGAAAATTTAGACTTTTAATTTCCACATTTCTATATGAACATACACTCTGAACTAATCTTTGAATATGGTGTAAAGCAGAGAAGAATTCACGTGTTTCATGCAGTTATCCAATTAATTCACCACCATTTATCTGTAAAGATATACTTCCTCCCCCCAAAACTGTGGCAGTGGCTTTTTGGCAATCCTTGTGCCTGATACCTAATACCAATAGAGTCTTAATTACTATATTTATCATAAGTCTTGATATCTGGTAGTATGTATCTTCTAGCTGTATTCTTCTTCTTTGATAGTGTTTCCATAGAAACACTAGAATTAGTTTTAAAATTTCCATACAAAAATTTTGGAATTTTGATTGGGATTCCAGTAAATTTGAGGTCACATTAAGTAACAATTGACAAAATAGGAGTCTTCTAATTGGTAAAGAGGGAATATTCCTGTTTAATTCTTCTTTAACTTCTTTCAATAGTGTTTTACAAATTGTTAGTATTGAGGACTTACATCTTATGCTAGATAAGTATATTTTAAACCCCATAAGATATTAATATTTGGATAGTCAGCATTCATTTGGATTTACCCATATTTTCACTCTTTAAAATTTTTTTAATGTTTATTTATTTTTGGAGGGGCAGAGAGAGAGGGCGCAGAGCCCGATGTGGGGCTTGAACTCATGAGCTGCTAGATCATGACCTGAGCTGAAGTAGGATACTTAACAACTGAGCCACCCAGGTGTCCCTTCACTTTTTTGGCTTTATACTTTCTTCCAGCATACCCTTGCTTTTGTCTTTCTGAAGAACTTCCTGAATTATTTCTTTAATATGGGTCTCCTCAGCTTTTGAATCTGTTTCTAAGAAGAGACTTCATTTATAAGGAGTATTTTCTGTGTTTATAAAATCTAGATGGGATCACTAGAAAAATGTCATATCACTGTTTTCTGGTTTCCATTATAACTAATGAAAATAAGTTCTCAGTCTTTCTTTTATTGCTTTGAATGTAATATGTCAGGATCTTTGGATGCTTTTAAGAAGTTAAGAGGTAAGTTTCCTTTGGCCTTGGTGGGCTGTAAATTCCAATTTGAAAGGGCTTAGATATATCTACCTATACAATCCAAAAGCTCCAAATTAGGATATAAAGAAAATGTATTAAAGTGGATTCATTTTTTTTTCTCTGAAAACACTAGATAAAGAAGGTATTATAAGAAAGGTTGCATCTGACAGCATGTGATTATGAAAAATATGTGATGGGGACAGGTTATTTGTCATGTTAACATATGAAAAGATGAAAATATTGTAGGTAAGATGGATCTGGAGGAGTCTGAACAGGAGAAAACCAGTGATGTGGCATATGAAGTATAGCAGAAGTTGGACAGGGAAGAAAACTATAAAATTATTCTTACTTTGAAAGCTTTTATTTTTCTAAAAAGAAAAGAATTATTCTAATATTTCAAAACATTGTGTCTATAAGAGTTTGAGGTTTAAATTATTATACTGCAGCTAAAATTTTAGGTTTTATCTTGTTCAATAATCAAATTTGGCACTTTCTTTAATTTTCATGTATGTTCTGACCTGAATGAAAGACTGGCATACTAAATTTAATTGCACTCACTTTAATTGCTTCTTGATTTTTGACTCATTATTTGAGTTGAATAAGTCAAAATGTTGGAAACGAACAGGGAGTTTTGAGAAGTGAGACACTGAAAGCATGCTTTCTTGCTAGCATACTGAACTGGAGACTCAGAACTGACTGGTCAAATTTGACTCTATATATTTCCATGTATTTGGAAAGACAGATGACAATTTGGTATAACTTCTTTTGAATCTAGTCTCCTCACTATTTATCACAATAGGGTAATCATCATATAGGCTATTGAAATCTAAGTAGAGGCAGAAGGTACCTTGGAAAATGTGTCCAAACCAACATATAAACATGTCTATTACCAAAGAATATAAAAGAGACTTTCAAACCTCTATCAGTTTCTACATTTTTTTCTGGTGTCTATGTCGATGAGTCAGAAGAAAGTAAGCACATTTATGATTATATAATTAACAAGATAACAACTATATTTTCAGTACAACTGTAGACAAACTGAAGGACAACTTCATAAAGCCATTCATTAATGTAACTGGTTGCTAAAGGCAGAACAGTTATATTCAGTCATCATCAGTTCACATTCAATGAGTCTGAATTAGACTGGAATCAAATGTTATTTGAAAATTAGAATCATTATTAAAAGTACTTCCTAATGGGGTGTCTGGGTGGCTCAGTCGGTTAAGCATCTGACTTTGGCTCAGGTCATGATCTTGCAGTCTGAGTTCAACCCCGACAGAGTCTGTGCTGACAGCTTAGAGCCTGAAGCCTGCTTTGGATTCTGTGTCTCCCTCTTTCTGCCCCTCACCCACTCATCCATTCTCTCTCCCTCCCCCTCTCTCTCTCTTTCTCAAATAAATAAACATTAAAAAATTAGAAAAAAATTTAAAAGGACTTCCTGATGAAGACATCTGTAATGCTTGAGGAATTTTCTACACGTCCATTTCAGACTACTTAGGATAGTTTGCTTAGAATCTGATGGAATGAATTAAAGGATTGCTTATGTGAAACTGTGAAATAGGATATTAAATGTAACACCCACATACTTTAAATCATTTCTCTCTGTATGAACCCTCAACTATTTCTGAAGACAAGTGACTGTGTATGTATGTGTGCATGCATACAAGAGTGTGTTTGTGTTTTAGCTTATTCAGGCAGGGAGTGGTTAGACATGATTAAAAGTTTATAAAAAACCAAGAGTTTCATTGATAAATAAGAGATTGCAAATGCACAAATCTGGAGTAGCTTTTCACAAATGGGCTCCAAGTATTGTGTTGCTGTTAGTATTGTTATTGTTATGAATTAATACCTGTGATAACAATTCAACCAAGTTCTAATGTCTTCCTGGTCTTGTTATGCTTTACCCCATAGAATAGAATTAACTTTTTCTTTCCTTTTGAAATACTTATCTTTAGATTGGTCATGCCTATCACATGAAGCATTGTTCATATGAGAATCATGGTATCAATTCTCTTCAAAAACCTCCCCTTTTATCCCCCTGGCAATGGATAACACAGTATGGAATCTGTGCAAATGAAAACTCCAGAAACCAAATTCTCCCGGATGTGAACAATGCTTCCCTGGGGGCAGAGTGAGAAGGGTCTCAATTCACCTCCTCTCCACGTTCTAACTAGACACAGGAAGCCCTTTAGCCACCAGCAATGGGGTTCATTAAAGCCACTTCACTTTAGGTGGAACAAAGCTCCTTCCAGGAAGCAAACCAGAAACTCTAGTCAGATTGTAGAATTGCCCAAACATTGGGGTCCCTGCTTTTACACAGCACAAAATTGTGTAATGGCACCAGAGGCTCCTTAACAAGCTAAAAACCCTATGGAACAACAAAGATCAGGCTAAAGAGTCATGGAGTTTCTGATTGAAGCTGAAGTTGAATTGCCATTTCAGCTCTTCCCTCAAGAAAATTATCCAATTAATCTGCATGGATCTTTTTGGAAAAAATTCCTGTTATTCAAATGATTGCTAAGGAGAAATAAATGGAGCTTTTTTTTAAAATTACTAAATCTGGTACATTAAAAAAACTTACTTCCTGAGTCCATCAGGGCTAGGAATCCCTGGAAGAGTTATTTCTCAGGTGTTTTCTTAATAATTAAGTGGTATTCAAAAAAAGTGATATAAAATTCCTTAGAGCCAGTAAAACCTGAGGGATGATTATTAAGGAAATCAGAGAAGCCAAAGATCTTCACCAAATGGGCCTTCTTTCTCTAAATCACATTTTAAGTAAACTCCACTGTTGAGAGTGTCAGCGTAAATTTCATTTATCTAATATTCTTCCTTTTTTTCTTTTTGGTCAAGTGCCCTCCAGGAAGGATAGGAGCTAAATGATAGCATGACGTACGTCAGCAGCACTGATACCCTTCTGAAGATTAGGGACAAAAAATAGTCATTTAAGCAAGGAATCCAGCAAGTACTTCACCTTTACTAATAAAAAAAAAAGGGAAGGATAGGTCAGATTACAGCAGCACTCTACTATGGGAGCTTTTACAGTTTATTGAAAAATATCTAATATCCTAGTGTCCCCCGTTCAGGACTCTCTTGTATAGAGAGACCATTTACCTCCCTTTCCAGGGAGCCAAGTACTTAGCTGGTATCACTTCCTTACCCCTCCTTGTGGCCTGTGTCAGATTGCAATATATGCTTTTGGTGTTTTGGTTTTTTTTTAACTTTTAGGTAAGGTAAGAAAAGTAAAAATATTATCGTACAGAAGACATACATATGAATTAGAGTTTGCTCTAGCTCATAAAAATGGCATGGATCTTAATCTGAAATTTCATATGCAGTTGACATAATGAATACTTCACGCTCCTATCTAGTTTTTCTTCCTTATTCAGTTTGTACCCAACATCTGAAAATTGACACTAACATTTTGGAAAAAACAGCTACCTCCTTTGACTTCTAGGACCTGTTCAACTTGCAAGACTCTCTCATGTTCTACTCAAAGATATTTGTTTATGTAGAGCATTGTAGTAATGACATGTTTAAGTATGCATTAAGAGACTTACAGTCATATATAGTGTTATGAGAATTAAATTCTAGTGGAATATCCAATTGTACAAATATAAAGAAAAATGTAACATTACATTTCAATTAGGGTAATGACAATCTACATATTTATATAAAGCATAGGCGGCTTAAGACATTTATAAAACATTTTAGTAGAAGATGTCTCTATTCCTGAGAACAAAAGAGTTAAATCTTACAAAGATTTCATTAATGGGAAATTAGAAAAAAAGATTTACATATACACACACACACACAATATATGTGTGTGTGTGTGTGTGTGTGTGTGTGTGTATATATCTAATTTAACATACCATGTATTGTAATTTTTATTGTGAAGAGCCAGTAATGACTAATCACACCATTCTCCCTGACAAGGAAAATAACTGGTGCCTTCTATTGGAAGAAACTAAGGTAATAAGATGCAACAGATTTGCTTAAGGTAATATGCTTCAAACAGAGGGTAAACCTGTCTTTTACCTTGATGCTCCAATAAACAAAATGATCCTACTTTCCATGTTTTGACATACTTGTGTCTGTCAGTGTCCTTCTGGACCCGTGCCATATGAATCAAAAGTCTTGATAAACTAAAACTGCTGTATTGACACCTGGTGAAGTTAGAGCAATTGGAAGATAAACAACTAGTAAAAACCATTCTTTTCTTATGATATTAAAATGCAAGGATATTAGAGATGATTTTTCATAATAAGAGTCTTCTTTTTTTTCTGGATCAGATACAGTAAACAAGAGTCAAATATAGGCAGAAATATGTAATTTAAAATTTTATGTTACATTTCGTTGAAATGTTAGCTGAATAATATTGCTTTGGCACATATGTTATATTCATGTCAATATGCTTCATATGCTAAAAAGATCTATGCAAGAGTGCCTAGCCTTCCCTGTTTACAAAAGAACGAAACAGCTGTGTAAGTTCATAGAAGAAGAGAGAAAGTGAAATAAGAAAGTTCTAGGACCAGTTCAGATTATTTAACTACAAATATCTAATGAATCTTGTGATTTATTATAGAAAATAAGATATGCTTTTGAGGAAAATATTAACTGGCTGTTCAATCTGAAAAAGATATCATTAATGAAATGAAGAACCATTTAGTTGAATATAATATCAGAAGGCTCTTGCCTTTCGCTCCTTTCTTTTATAAAGCTATGTTAAAATTTTTTCATTCAGGTTCTCTTTTAGGTTTCACTTTGCCAATAAGTTAAACATATAATAATACTAAACATTATACATATATATACATACACACACACACGTTATAGTGAATGTAATGAAGTGCATTTTAATGTATAGAATTTGACCATAGGAAGAATCCTGAGGCTTTCTTCAACACTGTACTCCAGCCTGGACTCTTACATCATTGGCTGGATTTGAGGCTATGTGAATAGCCACAGCAATGTATGAAAAGTCATCTAGAAATCGTGTAAGAAAATATCCTGGTAACGTCTCAAAGAAATTACCCATTTTGAATAGTTCCAGATCCAAATGTGGCAGCAACATATTTAAAATCTTTATTGTCATATTTGCCTAATTTTGACCAAACATCTTTTCCTTCCCTTCCTCTCTCATCTTAGAAAATTAATTCTCCATCAATTCTTTAGCAAAAAGATCCACAGCAGAAAGAACAGGTCAGCCACAAATCATCCAGAGAGGTCTGGAATTATTCTCCATCAAATTAGCCTCCACATGACAGCTTATAATAACCCATCAAATATTTTATTACAAAGATTTTTTTAAAGTCTTCTATACTATCAGAAAGAAAACATTAAATAACTGGTTAGTGCCTAAATATTACAAAGGGAAAATTGGTTGCATTGTAAATCATATTGGTTTCTCAGCAATTTACGTCAAATTTGTGAATGAAATAAAGTTTATATTATAGCCTCATTATAAGCATTGTTTGTTCTTTTTTTCCAAAATACTCAATGAAACGTTAAATACCTATTTTATAAGTATTCTTGCATATACAGGGTGTATACTGCTATGTGAGGAGTGTCTTTATAAATAAAACCTATTCAGACATATTGGGGGGAAAAGCAGGAACCCATATCTTTTAATCTGAATAGCCAATTCTTTTTTGTGATCCTATAGGATAGGATTTCCTGGCTGTTAAGTGCCTTTTTATTTCTCTGAGTTGATCTTGGAAATGGAGTGTTTGAGATTTTAGTTTATCTTGATACAAGCCAACTCGTTCCTGCTTAGAATACTTTGGTTTTCTATCTGAGAGCTTAATTACTAGATCCTTGGATAGAAGTTGTGCTACCAAATCCTAAAAAAAAAAAAAAAAAAAAAAAAAAAAAAAGTGACAAGATAAGTCTAAATAAACTTTCTTTAATCTTATTATCTATATATCCCAGAAACTACTACTTTACTAGGAAGTTTGGATTGGGAAAATAAAAATTGAAGACTTTAGAGAATTATATTAAATAGGGCATTTTTCATCAATTTGTCATCAAACATTGAGCAACTAATATGTTGATAGCATTAGGATATACATACATGGATAGTGATTTCTATGTTTAAGATGATAAATATTCCAAATATGAATCATATATTTTTTGATCCTAATTTTGAAAACATGCGTTGGTAATAGCACAGATATATTTTGTTTTCATTTGCAGTACAGAATTCCATTCTATAAATATAACTTATAGAAAGCAATTTACCATTTTAAGCACATGGATGAAAATACTACCACAGATAGTGATTGGGACTTATTCTGAAAATAAATTCCTTCTGATGGGAGAGAAAACCCCGATGAGGAAATCATGAGGTGGAAACAAACACTTCTATACAACAATGAAAAACCTTTTAAGCATAAAAAACTGTAATATATGTGGCACTTGTAGGTACATTAAGATAAAACATCCAGGAGCCAGTAAATTTTTTCATGCTGTCAGAGTATTCAGCGGTACATATGAGCTGTCGCACTTCAGTCATCAACATCCAAAAAAGCTTAGCGTTTTAGAAAACAACTTCCCATAGAAACAATTCAACTCCATACTAACAGGCATATGGATACTAACAGAATAAGTAAAATAGCAGTTGTCAGTCTCTCAGTCTTTACGATCTTTCTCCACCTCCTATTTGACCAGAACCCGGTCACCTCTAGTATCAATATCTTCCTTTCCTTTTTGCGAAGACAGAGAGGAGAAAAGGGAGCATGAAAGGAGATTGAGAAGAAGACAGGGAAAGAGAACGGATCAGAAAAGCCATGAAACATCAAAAGGCAACAGGGCTTTATGGTTCTCAGAATGCTGTGTGATCATTTTGGTTTGCATTTGCACTAGGTTTTACCTTGGGTTTAGCTGGAAAAAGAGTAGAAAAGGAAAATACTGAGAAAATATGTGTGTGCTCATCATGTCTCAAGTGATGCCTACATTGACAGGACATTCTGGAACCACCTTTCACATGAAACACTGATACAGATGTGGTCTTCGGCATGAAAGTCAAAAGGATCTAGGAATTAATTAAATTAGAAAAAGAAAACTCTATCAGCTCCTTCACCTCTATACCAAAAAGGTTTTGACATACAAGATGCTGGTTTCTCTAATGCTTAGAGTTGAGTTTTGCAATTCAAAATTCAAAACCAGGGAAAATATTAGATTGGTTGCACTGCTTTTATTAATTCTAGAATTCTTTATATTTTATAGGAATCCATTCTATATTCTTAAAATATAATGGCATGTACAGCTAAAATAATTAGTGCTTTGGCATTGTACTAGTCTTATCTTCCTTCTCTCGAAGACAAGATTTTTCATGCTTATTTACTTTTCATTGCAGCGTACCTTTACAATACTATCATTTAGGGATAAAGTATTCAGATATGATTGCTCAACAAGAATTCCAATACTATGGTTT
This sequence comes from Suricata suricatta, assembly GCF_006229205.1. NCBI lineage: Eukaryota > Metazoa > Chordata > Mammalia > Carnivora > Herpestidae > Suricata > Suricata suricatta. The sequence continues at coordinate 64,953,507 of NC_043708.1, read as the reverse complement.
TAAAGCCAGAAGTATATTTTGGGTATATATACATATAAATACGTTTGGTTTTAGAGTTTTCATTCTGCATTTATAAAAAAACTAACACAATATTCTCCCAGAGAATAGAGAATGATTAGAGTGCTTATAAACTAAATTCACCATTAAAATATATTATATTTACTATGTGTGACTGTGTACCCAGAGATAAGAAGTCATAGTTCTTATCTTCAAGGAGTGTATAGTTTTTATGGAAGAGAGACGAGAAGTTTAATTTCTTGTTATTCAAAAGGTGCCCTAAAGACCAGCACATATACATCATCTGGGAGATTGTTAATGCTAGAATCTCAGGACATACCCTAGACATCCTGAGTCAGAATGTATGTTTTTACAGAATCCTGCACTTTTGAGTTTGAGAAACATCACTCTGATTGGAACCTGAGCAGGACACGTGGACACGTGGAGATGGATTAGTGACAAGATGGGCAGGGGCATGATGGGATGGAAGGACGTTGGTGCCTGCGTTTGGATTCTCAAACAGAGGACAGATTGCCAGTCAGGCACCATTTACTAGCATAAAAATAAATGTCTGAAGAGGAATATTTGTTTTTGGATGTTTTTGGTTTACAGATTATTTGGAAAAAAACAGTCATATTACTGTTGACAATATGTCAGTTTGACAGAAATATGATTGTATAAATCCACGTCAAAAGGAAGTTTTATTTTTTAATTTTACCCATCATGGTTTGCCGAGGAATAAGTGACCGGGACTTCTAAGAATGGCTTCGCCAGTTATTGCAGCACTTCAGTTCTGAGTGCGGTGACAACCCATGAAGCTATTCTGCCTCAAGATCTCAACCTAGAACACATCAGTAGGACCAGTTCGCATAAAGATGATCATCTGGAAACTGAGACATTTAAATTCATTTGCACGTTGTTTGCAAAGCTCCAAATAGATATGGGAACGAAGATCAGAGCCACATATTTTGATCAAGGCTGTTTGTGTACATCAACACATCAGCCACACTCTGCCTCCTTCCATTGCCTCCTCCACTCAAGACACTATGAACACGTTGTCAATGGCCAGGACAGAGTCATACAGGAAACAGGCCATCTTCTCTGCTTTGCCTTTACATGTTATATTAGTGTGTTTGAATGTTATCTCTTTTGTGTGAAAGACCAAATAAGGGATACCTTCCAAAATATTTTTCTGAATGTGACTGTGTGTGTATATATATATAATATATATTATATATATACACACACACAAACATATATATACATACACACATATACATATATATGTATATATAAATATATGTAAATGACTATAAGAATCACATATAAGGGCTGACAAAAACAGTGTATTAACTCATGATACCACGAGTAAGATGCAAAAACAAAAGTAAAAACAAATCCTTAATTTTTCAGGGCATGCTGAGCTATTAAATTATTTTAAAGTAATTCTTGATAACACTTACCATATTAATGTATGTTATACCTCCAAAGGCAAAGATATTTTGTGATATAATACTTATTACCTAGAGTCAAATTCAGAAAACAACAAATAGTTAAGATGCAAAGAGCCCTATTTCTAGAACTTGATTCAGTTATTTTGTTAATAATTATTTGATTTAATTAGGCATAGACATTTTTAACCTTTGCATGTCTTTTTTTATTCTTTATATATCAGTTGTCAGGTCAAATCATAGTCAGATTATAATTTATTGGCATTGTTTATGTCTTAATATCAGTTCAACTGATATTTTCTTCCTAGGATAAAAAAAATTCAGTAGGAAATGTGTGGACACAAAAACTGACTTTATAGATTAGAAAAGGTAAATAAGTTTTTATATGCCATATAAAACTACCTTACAAACAGCCCAATTACTTTTCCTAATGAGTTTTAAGTGTTTCAAGTATTTGTAAATATCCCTGTCCAATTAATCCCTTCCTGAAATGTAGTCCCATCATTAGGAACTTATTCAAGGATTAGTCCAAACGGCAAATTTTATTGTAAATATATAATTAGAGTTATTCAGAATATACAATAGTCTTCATAAATCCTCTTCAGCAAGTGGAAGTGATAAATTTGTTAAATTTAAAATATTTTTATTTATATTTAGCTAAGAATTGATGCTTGTCCAACTGGATTCTAGCCAGCGAAGCATAATCCACTTCAAGAGTTTACAAGAAAGAACGTAAAGCAGGGAACGATTGTGCAGGTAATGGAATAGCTGAGAACAATAACTGATAACAACAGAGATAGCGTCACTCACAGATTAACACCATGTGGAATTCACTAATATCCTGAGTCTGGAAAATCAAAGGAAACTGGAAGACTGGAACCCAGGATCTGTGTGGCTCTCAGGTTGAATGATAGAACCATTGGGGGGCCTCATGGTGGCAGCTAGAGTCACAGAAGAGAGGAGCTGCTACCAGTAAAAGTGGTAAAGGAAAGGATAGTCAAGCTGCCTCCCTACCCTGCCCTCCATCTCTCATCTTCACCTCCATGACCAACAGAAGCTGGAAGTCGGCTAGCCTGGGAGCCAAGAAAATCAGCCTTTTAGGGGTCAGAAAGATGAAGAATCGATCTGCTGGCCAACAGGCCCAAGTCCTGCAAAATAATCTTCCAGGCATTTACAAACAAATGTAAAAACTAAAGTTTTAAAAGCAATTTGTGACAGTAAAGATAGGAATGTATGCACATTGCCCTCAAACTTAGCCCTCCCAAGAAGCCTAGCACCTACATTTTTCGCTCATCAAAAAGGGCAGCGAATAGCACAAGAAACCATAGCCGAAAGAGAATTATATTAATCAAAGCAATTTCTGGTGAAAGGAGGCATGGAAATCTCTAAGCAAGTTATAGAAAGAAAGCTACGCTCTTCAAATCACTGAATTGAAAACAAAGCTTCAGATGATAACTATATGATTTGACAAAGATACTTCAAATTGCTCAGGAAAATCTTCTTTACAATGTTTCAGGCTATTTAAAACAGAATTTCAGTCGAGGAACTAAACAAAGATGCTAGGATTGGACATAGAAGACAGATGAGCTTGGCTGTTATCCACATAAGAATAGAAGCCAAAATTATGCTGACTATAAATGGAGCCAAGCGATGTCATATAGATTTGAAAACCATGTTGTGCCAAGGAAGATGTTAATGTTTTTCAATTTTCAGGTTCAGTAAGGATCATAAGTTGTTTGATTTCTTAATCTAGTTTACATATCCTAAATATCACGGCAACTTTGCAAACCCCCCCTCCTCTACTCTTTTTTTTTTTTTTAATTCTAGATTTGACAGTTTGATCTAGATTCCAAGCCTAACTGGATGGGTGGTATGTTCCAGTATTTTGGTTCATTCAGATCTATCTTAGCAATTTGTACTTCATGACTTATCAGATGCTATTAAATCTTTTTTGTAAAGATAATTTAAAATTATTTATAGCTCTTGCTTAGACTAGCAACTGAGTCCATCTTGCCCTTGAAGGAGATATACTTGGACTTTACCAGAGGAGGAAGTTTTGAAGGGTGTCTCCTTGCTTTCTCTCCCTGTGCCCAGTAACTAAGACAAAGAACAAGGATCATTTGCTTAGCATAATGATGTAGAGCAACTACACCAAAGAAATATGTGGTGAAATCATTTTTAAGCATGGAATTTGTGAGCATATTTTTGAACATATTCAAAAACCCATGTGCGCAAGTTATGTTTATACATTCAGGACCTGTTAACATTTCCTGATATTTTAAATCTCTGAAATGATTATTATAATATTTGGTATCCTCAGATATGGAATGAAGTTTAACTGGAAAAGGAATCTTTCATAAACCTTTTGAAGGTTCTCATTATATTTTTGGAATTCTATGGATGATACCTAAAGTAATCAAAATCTTCCAGAAGATAAACCTCATAATGTTAAATGGCATTTGTGTATTTGTATCACTACTTTGTTTCAGAAAGGCTTTCCAGAGGACTGTAAAGGTATATAATATGAAACAAAGTGGCACAAGCCAAAAAGTAGCATGACAAAAACTAAGAGGGATTAGAAAAATATGTGTGTGGGTGTGTGTAAGTGTATACTGTGGGTGTTTTTTTTTTTATTGTTAAACAGGGTGCAAAACAACTCAAGCAGTGCCATTAAATGTTCAAGTTATTTAAGGCAGTGATAATAATAATATATGCCAACATATTGTGTAAATATTATAGAATAATACACATGAAATATTACAATAATTATCTCATTTGAGCCTAAAAACACCCAGAAGAAAAGAAAACATGTTGGATTCTAGTATTTGTTTCAGTGCCTTTAAAATAAAATAAAAAATCTAACATTTTTCTTAAAATAGACCTTTAAACATCACCTTTCTCTAACCCAACTCCTACTGCTAACATGACTTTTCATTTTATTTTAAAATTTTTAATGTTTATTTTTTGAAAGAGAGAGCATGCCTGAATGAAAAGGAGTGGGGCAGAGAGAGAGGGAGACAGAATCTGAAGCCAACTCTAGGCTCTGAGCTATACCACAGAGCCCAACATGGGACTTGAACTCACAAACTGAGAGATCATGACCTGAGCTGAAGTTGGATGCTTAACTGAGCCACCTAGACTCCCCAACATGACTTTCTTTAAAAAAATTTTTTTTAACATTTTTTATTTATTTTCGAAAGACAGAGAGAGACAGATCATGAGCAGGGGAGGGGCAGAGAGAGAGGGACACACAGAATTGGAAGCAGGCTCCAGGCTCTGAGCTGCCAGCACAGCGCCCAATGCAGGGCTCGAACCCACAAACTGTTAGATCGTGACCTGAGCTGAAGTCGGTTGCTCAACCAACTGAGCCACCAGGCGCCCCAACATGACTTTCTTACTGCGTCATACTTTTATAGAATTAAAGGGACTTTCCAGTGACGGGGACCTCCAATTTTGGAACCATGAATCCACCTCAAAGCCTTAAGTCACTATTTGAATCTTATCTTTTAATCTCTGCTCTGTATCAACTGTCAGGTGTATAAACATCATCAGTCTGTATCGCTGGATCCCTCACAGGGTCTGCTTTTTCCAGACCTCAGAATATTGCTGGTAAGATCAGTGGTCCTAGTTTCTTGTCTTGTTTATCTTCTCTCTCATTTTGTCCATCATTTACACATCAATTTTCCCAGCTCTCACTTACTTTAGCTTCCAGGTTCCTGTGGAATCCTGCTTTCGGTCAACGGGGTGAACATATCACCTTTGCATTTGACCACTCCCTGTGGCCCCACCTGATTGAGTTGCTCTACTTTCTCCCTCATGTTTGTCCTCCACCCTCCAGACCCTTTCAGGGTTTTAGTAAATATTCCCTCTTGTCTCCCTTCTCATCCCCTTCTAATTAGGATATTCTATTCTAATTCCTCTTCCTTCTTCTATCAGAGTCCTTTCCATAATAACTACCATAATCTTGCCATAGTAACTTCCAAATTATGGGAAAAACTAAAAGCATCTTCAAAAGCAAGTACTTTAACCACTGATTCATTTATTTTCTCTGCTCCATAAATACAACCATTGCCTTGTGGAAATCACAGTCCAGTAGGGCAAGAAACAATTAGTTAAGATATGATACAGTAAGCTTTATGATGGAAGAATGTCTCAAATATTACAGGAGCTTGGAGGGATCTGGAGAGGGGCCGGAGAGAGAATGATATTTTTGCCAGGAATACATGACATTTCAACTAAATCTTGAGGGATAATCGGGAAAAATGTGTCAAAAGGCTTTAGAGAAGAGGGAACAGCAAGGGTACAGGCTTGGAAGGCATGAAAAATTTGATAGAGAGTAGAGTGTCAAATACCTAGACATGACCAGAGTGCTATGCTTAAAAGACACATTTTGGGAAATGGCATTGGTCCTGTAAAGTTACATAACCCAGTGCATTTGAATCAAAAACTTGTTTTTGGGTGGCTCAGTTGGCTGAGCCTCTGACTCTTGATTTTGGCTCAGGTCATGATCCCAGAGTTGTGGGATGGAGTCCCTGTTGAGCATGGAGCCTGCTTAAGATTCTCTCTCTCTCTCTCTCTCTCTCTCTCTCTTTTCTCTCTCTCTCTCTCTTCCTCTATCTCCTCTGCTCACTCATTCTCTCTCTCTCTAAAATAATAAAACAACTTGTTTTTTTAACTGCTACTATTATCTCAGGAAAGCCTGTTATAATATATAAATCTATAATAAATAATAAATCCATAATAATAAATTCATAAACTGGTTCAGAAGTTAGTTTACTCTGACACAGGAGTCTGCACTACCACATGTTATAATGAAGGCTTTGTAAACTCAACACTCTACAAAGACGAGACAGGAATATAAATCAGTAGCTCTATATATACCTTTATGATAAATATGGAGCTTTGTGAATCTGGAGAATGGATGTACCATTTAAATAGGACGCCCTCTTCTTAAGTTTACTGATTGATGTCATAGAAAATGCCAACTTAGCACTGCTTGATACTTTCCTTTTCCAGAAATCCTAGAAATCCAGATGTTGGCTACCCACTAATTTAAACTTTTTTTGTTTGTTAGTTTTTAAGTAGGCTTCACATCCAGTGCAGAGGCCAATGTGGGGCTCCAACTCATGACCCTGAGAGCAAGACCTGCGCTGAGATCCAGAGTTGAACACTTACATGACTGAACCACCCAGGTGCCCCTGAACATTTTAAAGTGGGCCAATACTTTGTAAGTAAAACAGGTCTGTAGTCGGTACTTGGCTCTCCAGCAGTCAGCTGACAGCCTCTATTAGATGACCAGAGGACTTGCTGATTCTGAGGCTAGCCCAAGAGCTTAGTCCATAACTGAACCGTATGAAACACAGCAGTAAAAAAACCCAAATAAACCAGAATTCTACTTAAAATCCTTTGATAGGTCTGGATTCTGATTGGTGTGAAATTTAGCATTCTTCACTGCCAGCAAGGCCCTGCACGATCTACAACTCCCCAAATCTCCAGTTCTCCACTGAGGCACTTTCCTCTTCGCTGGCCACAGGCTGTCCACAACGATCTACACCTCCTCCTATCTAGTTTCTCAGAAGTGCTAAGCTCCTCCTTCTCAGAGATGTGCACATTATTGCCTTAGCTTAGAATGTGTTTCCTCCTTTTTTCAACTAAAAAACCCTTATCCATCATTTTTATCTTGGATTAAATGTCACTTAGGAAAATGACCTCCACAAGATAACCTTATGGCGCCTCTTAAACTTCTGCCTCATGTCACTCTGCCCTTTTCCTTTATAGCTTCTCACTACTGAAACTAAATAACTATTTTAGTTTTGGTTTATATGATATCATCTGTCCCACTATTCTATAGTTCCGTCAGGGCAGAGTCTGTCATCATGGAAGAGAGTGACTTCCACACAGTAGGCATGTATTATTAGTTGAATAAATAGATGAGGGACTTGCCTGTTCATAAATTCATATTTAGCATTTCTTGTGAGATTTAATTAAATTAGTCTATGTAATATGTTTAGCACATTAGGAATATAGTAGTTGCTCCATTAATGCTACATATTCTTATATGTATGTTTTCCCTTCCATGGTTAGAAACAGAAAAGAAAAAATAAAACAAAAGCACAATTTGTATTTTCTAATGTCTTATATTGAATTTCCAGAAAAACAGACCTAAGGCAAGATTTTGGTGAAAAGTAAACTTTGAAGATAAAACAGGGCACATGGTAATGCAGTGGGAAGGTAGGAAGCCAATAAAAGGCCTCTTCTTCTTCTTCTTTTTTTTGAGTTCATTTTTGAGAGAGAGAGAAAGAGACAGCAAAGGAGGGGCAGAGAGAAAGGATCCCAAGCAAGCTCTGTACCGTCAGCACTGAGCTGGACGCGGAGCGCAGACCCACAAACCATGAGGTTATGACCTGAGCTGAAACCGAGAGTCAGTTTGACACTTAACCAACTGACCTACCCAGGTTCCCCCAGTAAAAGGCTTGTTAATTACCATTTCACTACAGGGCTCAATCCTGCTAAAAAGCAGTCAAACAAAAATGCCAAGATAAATATAGCTTCAGGTCTGACCCACTCAGGAGCAAGACAGCTGGCTATTGATATACAAAGTTCGTTTTCTTATTAGGTGGGAGTTGTTCCTTAGGCAACTTCTGCCAATAAAAAACTTCCAAAAGAAACTCCTAAGGCTTTTTGAACTGGTTAATTTTTGTCCTGTTTTTTTGCTTCGTTTCTGAAGGTCTTTTTAAGAATTATGTGCTTTCTTCAAAATAAGTGTGTTATGCCCAAGATTTCAATATTGTCCCCCAAAACCAGAGACTGCCAGGGAGACCGAGTCACGCATGCAAAAGCAAACGGCTTTATTATTACGGGCTTATAAGCTCAGGCTCACAGACTTCACCAGCGCAGTGGATCCGTGCTGAGAGCCCCGAACAAGGGCTGAGCAGGGTTTATATGGGGCTTGGGAAGGGGGAGTTACAAGAAATTGTGACACAGGTGCAGTGATCCAGTCATTATAATACAATATTATTGACAGCAGCTTTAACCATTCACATCGTCTAGAGTATTCGTTACTTTTGGCGGGATCCAATTACAACATTTAGAGTACCTTTAAAATCAACCAATTACAGGGCGAGCCTAGGGTCTTGTTCGGCGACTATCGGGTTAACTTTAACATTAGGTAACAGGGTCCCATCTAAAGTTCCCATCTGCAGGCCTCCCCCTTAGGAATGTGGAGAGGGGTAGCCGGCCTTCCCTAATTGGGTGTTGCGAAGGTGGTCTCTCTTGCTCTAGGCAATGTGTAACTGCCTGTTAGTTTCTGGGAACTGAAACCTAGGCCTTTTAGATCAGAGGGGAAACTTAAAGCCTGTCATGGAGTCTGTTTGGTTTAGACTTGTGTCCTTATAAGTGTTTATTTTCTAACATTATCCGAATATGGTACAACATTTTTTGTAAGGAGAGTCAGTAATGTGTAGCAAACAAATGCATGCCCTTTCACCCACATAAGTCTTCCTCAAGATGCTTTTCCTTAGGCAATAATTATGAATATGTGCTAATATTTTCTTATTTTACAGATATGTTAATTTTTGTAGAAATGTAAAGAACGCTTAAGAATATGTAGAAAACAAAAGCTAGCAGCACTGCCACAAGTCATAAATTGTATTTATATCAAATATAAAGTATTTTCTAAATGAAATTATACTACTCACACTGAAATTTTCTGTACATTTTGCATGATGAATGTTTTCCTCATGGTTTTAAAATATTTTTTAGTGGGGTGCCTGGGTGGCTCAGTCAGTTAAGTGTCCGACTTCAGTTCAGGTCATGATCTCACCTTGAGTTCAAACCCCACATGAGGCTCTGTGCTGACAGCTCAGAGCTGGAGGCTGCTTTGGATTCCGTGTCTCCCTTTCTCTTGGTCCCTCCCCCGCTCATGCTCCCTCTTCTCTCTCTCTCTCTCTCAAAAAATAAATAAACATTAAAACAAAATATTTTTAGTACGTCTCATTTGCAATAATGGTGTAATTCTAAAACATTCTAAAGCATATTTAAACATCACATGCAAATTTTTACACAATTACGTAATACTCAGGCCCATAATATTCTGTCTAAGGCTAGATACACAGTAAGCACCCAATAAATGAAAAGAATAAGACAAATGAAAAAGAAATACCTCAGGTTAATTGTAGTTATTTCTGTTATAATGTTGTTGGTCCAAGCATCCACCAAAATACTTAAAGGATTTTCTTACGATGTATTTACCTACTTTCCTCCTCTTCTTTCTCCATACTCCATTGCTAAAGATTTGTCTTTAAAATTTATTGACATGGTTTCCCACCAGGACCGTGGTCAAAGAATCTCTCAGATGTGTTTATTCAGATATAAAATATGTGGCGCTGAGCAGCTCACTGCTGTCCCAGTCCCAGAGCTTTCCCTGGAGACCATACCCCACTTTCATGTCCTCTGCATACCAAGGCTAAGACGGCCACTCTTAGCATCGGGTCCAGAGTCCTACACTCCTGTCCTCTGACTTCACACCTTCTGTTCTTCACATTCCCAACCACTACTCTTATATTTCTATTCAAGGCTAATTTCATCTCTGCTCTACTTCCCTTTCCTTTCTGCCTCCTGAGGAACAATTAAGGTCTCCAATCAGCATGTGAATTTGCTAAATCTCTTCCTTCTTAAAACAAAACAAAACAAAATTCTCCACTTATATCTAAAAGCTCTAATTACTGACCCATTGAGCTTCTATTCACCACAGAATGAAAGAGAGGAGCCCTTGTTCTCATCCTAGTCTTCACCCCTTAGCCCTCTGTCATCTGTCTGTTTCAGGAACCTGTTCTCGGCAAGGCCACCAGCTACTCCCTTGTTTCAAAATTCAATCACAGCTGACAGCATTTTTCATTGTCCTTGGCTGCCATGATACCACAAATCTTGTTTTTTGTTTGTTTGCTTGTTTTATTTTGTTTAGTTTTTATTTACTTGTTTTGTTGTTGTTGTTTTGTTTTCTGTACAGCCTGGCTTCTAAGTTTCCTCTGTGACCACTCCATGTCTGTATATTTTAGGGAGTCTTCCTCTGGGTGCCCCTTAAATTTTGGTGGTCTTATGGATCTGAGCAAGGCTCCTTTGTGTCTCATTCTACACACTTTGCTACAGTTCTGAAACTTCAACTCTTATTTATTTGTTAATGACTGCAAAAGTCTATAACTTTATTCAACATGGTTCTGCTGAGTTCAATAAACACATATTAATTCATTCAAAAAATTCTTTAATGAGTGCTCACCATGTGTTAAGCAACTTGCTACATTCTAAGAACACAATGATGAACAAGGAACAAGACCTTAACTTTTGGTGATGAATAAAAACAATAAATAAATAATCCAACAAATTTTAAAAAGCAATTTCTATGGTTATAAGGGCTAAAAAGAAACTAAGTAACTAGTGTGATCAAACTAGTATGATGATCTTTTATTTCTAAATATTTTATTACTTCCTAAAATTAAGGATATTATTTTATATAGTTATAGGACAGTTATCTATTTTAGTAAATTTAACATTGAAACATAATATTTTTCCTAATCTGTTGTTGCTATTCTAGTTTTATGAATTTACCTAATAATGACCTTTACTGCATTTCTTTATATCAATAAAGGGTCACATAGTACATTAGCATTCAAATCTTTAAGCCTCCTTTATTCTAAATTCCTCTGTTCTTTTAGTCTTGTATAACATTGAAATTTTTGAAGGACACAGTCCCACTTTTTAATAAAATATTTCTCACTTTTGAGTTGTTGGATAATTACTCATAATTAGTTTGAGATTATGCATTCCTGGTTGGAATACTACAAATCTATACTGTATACTTCACAGACTGTTATACATAGAGAGACATACCATATCTATTTTCTCCAGACAAGGTTGTCTGATTCTGATTTCTCTAGCATAGTCACTAGTCTTTCCCTTGCTATAAACAAAAACAAAACAAAAGAAGTGCAGATCTATTTTAAGACCATGCAATTATCCAGCTCTTAATCAAAATCCACCCCAACTTTAGCCTAAATTGATAATTCCTGCTTTAATCAATGTTTACAATGATATTTGAAAGCTGATGGTTTTTATAACCCTAACATTCCCTTTCCATTTATTAGAAGGCACTTAGCCCTTACTATGCTTACCCTTTGCTAAGCCAAAGCCCTTGCTATGCCTTATTTATTCCTGATTGTAAGATATATATTTTAAAGAATAATTTTGGTTGCTGTTTAGAGTATGGTTTAAGTAGGGTGAGAGTGGAAAGAAGGGAGACCAGTTACCTAGCTATGATGAGTTAAGGCAAAAGAGGAGATCTTAAATGAGAATGGTAGCAAATGAGATAAATACGGATAAATTGAAATACTGTTGGAGTTTGAATAAACAAGACTGGTTTAGATAAAGGGATGAGAGATAAGGAATCTCCCAGGTTTTAATCTTGAATAGCAGGATGGTGTAGCCACTGGGGAAAATCAGGGTTGGGCTAAGATCGGATTTATATTTAGAAGCCAAGATCATATAGCAGATACCTAATCATTGAGGGTTCACTTAGGAGGAGGAAGATGAGAGGGTCTAGGATAGATCTGGGCACATGAGGGTTGAGTAGAGAAGAGAGAGCCAGCAAAGAAATATTAAAAGAGTATTCAGTAAAATAGTGAAAACCAGTAGAGTAATCCTTCATAGAAATGCAGAGAAGGGAATGTTTCAAGAATAAGGCATTAGCCAATTGGGTCAAATATATTGAATTATTTTGAGAGCTGGTGAAATATTCAGTCAGTTACATAGATGTTGCCACTAAGATGTCCCATAAGATTCTCCAAAAAGGCTGAGTCATCCTTGAGTCCTTTCTATATCCATTTTTACTCTATCAGGAAATTCCTTTGGGGGGCACTAGGTGGCTCAGTCAGTTGAGTATTCAACACTTGATTTTGTCTAGGTCATGATGTCATAGCTTGTGTGTTCAAGCCCCACCCTGGGCTCTGCACTGACAGTGTGGAGCCTGCTGGGGATTCTCTGTTTCCCTCTCTCTTTGCTTCTCTCTCTCTCTCCCTCTCCCTCTCTCTCAAAAATAAATAATCTTAAAAAAAAAGCAAATTGTTTTGACTCTACTTTTGAAATATATAAGGAATCCGACCACTTCTCACTACTTCCAACGCTATTCTTCCCATCTAAGCCACCACTGTGACTCAATGGCTAAATGTCATAGCTTTGTAAATGGTCTCCATCTTTATGCCTCCCCTGTCTTTGGTTATGCTCAATGTAGAACAAACCGGTGAAAAGGATCTGCTGTTCATCAGCTCTTAGAATAAAAGCCACAGTATTTCTCTGACTTCATTTTCTATTACTTTACTCCTCATTATCTCTTTTCTAGCCACACTGGCTGTCCTGAAACATGCTAGAGAACGCTTCATCTCAAAACTTAAAAAAAAATCTTAAATACAGATGACAAATAAGCACATGAAAAGTTGTGCCACATGTCTACCAATTAGGGAATTACAAATTGAGATAGTACCGTATGTCTACAGAATGGTTAAAGAAATTATAGTGACAATACCAAATGCTGGCAAGGGTGCAGAGAAACTGGATCACTCCTACATTTCTGGTAGGAACATAAAATGGTATAGTTTGGCAGGATTTTTGTTTGTTTTCTTTTATAAAACTATACAGGAGTCCAACAGTTACTCCCTTGAGCATAATTCCAGAAACATAAAACCTTAGGTTCACACAGAAGTGATGCATGAGTGTTCACAGCAGCTTTGTGAATGGTTAAATGGAGTGTAGCACATCCATACCACAGAAAATTACTCGGAAAAAATAAAGTAGCAAATTATTGATAAAAGCATCCACTTGGGTAAAGCTCAAGGGAATTATGTTGAGTGAAAAATGCCAATCCCAAAGGTTATATACTGTATAATTCCATTTACACAGCATTCTTAAGTGTCAAAATTATAAAGGTAGAGAATAGATTTGACCACGATAGATTAGTGACCACAAGAAGGTAGAATGGGAGAGGGGGACAGGAGGGAGGCGAGTGTGGTTATAAAAAGGAAGCATGAGGATCTTCATGGTAATGGAACCATTTTACATCTTTACTGTGGAGCTGTCTATACCCATACATGACAAAATTGCACAGAGCTCATTGTACACACACAAATCGTGTAAACTGGGAGAAATCTAAATAACACGAGTGCATTGTAATAAGATCAATTTCCTGGTTGTGATATTGTACTATTACACGATGTTATGGAGCAGGGGAGAGTTGAAAACTGGGTAAAGGGTACACAGATCTTTCCATATTATTTCTTACAACTTCATGTGAATCTACAATTTTCTCAAAGTTTTCAAAGTTATAAAAATTATAAATCATTTATAATTGTGAAATATAATTATATACAGAGTACATGAAGTACAAATGTGCAGAAGAAGATAAAAGTAATTCCTTTCTTAAACCATACATACAAATCAAATGCAGGTAATTTATAGCTCTGATGTTAGAGAAAAACAATAGAGCATTTAGAAGATAATATATAAGAATACTTTAATAACCTTGGTGTTGGAAACTAATTTTTATATAGAATACAAATTTTTAGATAAATGTAAGAAGTATTTAGCAGAATTTTGTTCTTGCTGGTCCCTCTCTGGAAAGCCATTCACCTTGTACCCCCCCTGGCTATTTCCCTCACATTCTTTACTTAGCTTTCACGCTGTCAGTGAAGCTTTTTTTGGCTACCCTATGCAAATTGTAATGCCTCCTCCCATTCACATTTCCCATCTTTCCTTCCTACATTCCCCCCTCCCCTGCCTCTTTAACATTCAACTCATTTAACGTGAATTTCCTTGAGGACAGAATTTTGTCTTTTTTATTTTAATGCTATATTCCCAGCACTTAGTCCAGTAGTTAAGTGGCAAATAGAAGCACTAAATAAATATGAGCTAACGAAGAAATCTTCTTCTAAGTCTTCCCTGGCTCTTATTTTCTTCTTTCTCAAACACCCAGTGCTCAAACAGAAACCTGTGTGCCATATTAGATAGTTCCCCCACATCTAGCCAAGTCCTAAAAATGTTTTGAAAATGTCTCTATCCACCTCCACTGATACCCCTTAATTCAGGGTGCTGTTATCTCTGACCTGGCCTACTGCAGCCACCGGTTACCAGCCTCACCCCATTTTTCTCTCCTGGGTTATGATCCTTTCACAGCAGCCCAAGTAGTATTTTTTAAATACCAATTAAGTAACCATCTTTAATTCAGGGTCTCCTATTGTCCTCAAGATGAAATGCAAGTTCTTTAATGTGATTCCAAAGCCCTTCATTTCTGCATTCTCCAGCCTCATCTCTAGGCCAATATTGTAAAATTCTCTCCCCTCCTTCTCCTCCTACCAGCCCCAATATTATTCTTCCTCATCTCCTTATTGCACTCAGCTCAGTTCTACTGTCCCTTCAGATCTCAACCTATTTCTTTCAGGTCATCTTTCTGCTCTATTTGATACCCTGGTTGACTTCTTTCCCTTTTTCCCTGACGATGCTGCCAGAGTAACCTGTACTTTCACCATGACACTTTTTTTTAAATGTGTATTTAATTATTTTGGAGAGAGAGAGAGAGAGAGAGGCAGAAATGGAAAGAGGGAGAGAGAGAATCTCAAGCAGGCTCCATACATGGGGCTTGATCTTACATCCATGAGATCATGACCTGAGCTGAAATCAGGAGTCAGATGCTTAACTAACTGAGCCACCCAAGTAAGGGCCCCATTCACCATGATGCTTTTTATCACATGATATTTAATTGCCTGGAGACTCGTCTGTGTGTGTCACCTGCCAGATGGAAAGAAGATCATGGTAAGGACCTGACTATCTTGGCCTTGATCCCAGAAGAATTTCTATAGCTGTCCAAATTCCTGCAATATTTTATATTTATAGAAATATATATATATAGCAATATAAATATTCAGCAAATATGTTGAGTGAATAGTGCCCTTCCTTCTACATAGTAAACCCTGACTTTACAGTTAAGATAATTAACTGATAATAGAGTATGAAATTAAAAAAAATATACAGAGTGCTATGGTTGAAATATGAGTCTTTAAGCACTGGGGGTTGAATGTAAGTGTTAAATCACTAAATTGTACACCTGAAACTAATATGACACTATGTTAACTAACTGGACTTTAAATAAAATCTTTAAAAAGAAATAGAGCGCTATGGTCAGAATATGAGTCTTTGTGTAAATAACTGGAGAGACATATATAATTAACATGGTCATGACATTTTCTAGAAATCATTCACATCTTTAAAGACTGAAAATTCTTATCAGGATAACAAAGCAACAGGTTGATAGGGCTCTTTTTCTTCCATATTTCCTCAGTATTATTATTACTTTCAACATCTGAGAACAGATACAAATGTAGACACAAAATGTTAATGGTCCTAAAATTTCCATTTCAAAACACCCAGATTTTGTCTATTTCTGAAAAAAATTATTTTGAATTTATGCAGAAGTTTAACTTATTTGAAATACATCTCACATTAGAAGATTCAGAACAACATCTAAATGTCAAATAATGTTTCTATATCTGATTTTTATTAACTCTGATAAACAAAATCTACAAATGCTTGCAAAATGATGACCACCTCAGACTATGTAGGTTTCCTTCAGTATTTGTACTTCTTGCTTCTAATTCACTATTCCAGAAACTATGAGCAGAACTTATTTCAGTGTAATTCAAAACTGCTGCTAAGAAGGAATGTATTAAATCTAGGCCCTTTCCAAAAATCTTTCTCCTAAGAAGTAGAGTACTTCTTTTACACTGAATATGGTGGTGAAATTAAAGGCAAAAGTTATGCTATATATTCCTGAATATGGAATAAAACTGCTCTTAGATCCAGAGCTCACCCTACAGTCAGGGTTCCTAATATCTAATAATCACGGGGAAGCGTCTGATGACAGTCCTGACAATCACTGAGGAGGACGCGGTGAAAGGGGTACACTTAGGCACATATGGACAGAACTGCCCCCTATTCAGGGCTTCTGGAAATTGATATGCTCCCAGATTGTCAAAATTGCAGGGTGTGATCTCCCTCTGGAGTCCAGGGAGTTCCCTGTGGGAGATTCAGGCCACTTACAGAGGAGAGGCCGAATGGACAAGAGTCAGACAAGTTGTTTGATGGGCACAGAAAGGGAGACAGTCTTTATCTTTCAATGGGTTGGGGCATTCTGCATGGAGAATCATTAGCAGATCATGGCAATGCTCATGGTTACCTAAAAGCATCAGCTTCCCCAGAATAAGGATCTTAGTCACTAAAACTGTTAGAAATTGTATTTTTACTCCAAGTGATGAGTCTAAGCTGTATACTGACATACCAAAAGAGAATTTTTAAAGTAGCATTTAGGGGAGGTGGACTGAAATATACGAAAACATACTTATAAAGGACTATGGTTTTCAATGTTCACTATTATTCTCAAACAGAAATTCTGAACATTAAAAATAGTGCTGCTCAATATTCCTCAAGGATGAGTTCAATTATTTCATACCCAGTTGTTATTGGGGCAACCAAGCAGTGTTAAATTTAAATGAAAGCTATATATGTTTTTGTATGTGTGTATATGTGACTCATGTATTACACATAGGACAAGGACTGCTTAAGAAATTCCATGGAAATTTGGGGCACCTGGGTGGCTCAGTAGGTTAAGCATCCAACTTTGGCTTAGGTCATAATCTCACGGTTCATGGGTTCAAGCTCCACATGGGGCTCTGTGCTGACAGCTCAGAGCCTGGAGCCTGCTTTGGATTCTGTATCTCTTTCTCTCTCTGTCCCTCCTTGACTCATTCTCTGTGTGTGTGTCTCTCAAAAAATGAATAAACTTTAAAAATCTAAAAAAAGAAATTCCACGGAACTCCAAATATTTTTATTGTTATGAAATTCTGAAGGAATGACAGTATTTCCAGAGACATCTCATTCCCAGCAGAAAAAGGTATGACTCACAGAGCCAGGAAAAGGAAAGGCCAAAAACAAACACAAAAGCAAATGTAACTAAAAGGACATATTGTCCAAATGGTAGGTATATGGAAAATACTGTCAAAGAAGGAAACCTGGTCAGTTAGCTTTATTATGTCTGACGATAAAATAAAAGCTGAACTTTCTTTTTTTGCTCTATTTATCACTACCTCAATCATGATAGTCTTACTATATTTTAACTATAAATACATATGTATATAATATACATGCGTATTTATATACATGTACACATATAAGTTTATATGTACATATATATTTTTAAATATAGAATCTCTCTGTTTTGAATTTGTAAAATATTAAAATTCATTTTTCTCTGAGCGGTTGGAACATAAGCCTCTCTGATTAAGTAAACACTATATTTGGCTTAACTGAGATTTAATATATATAATGTGTGATGCATACAGTTTCAAAGACTGAATATGCTAAATAAACACAATATACTTATAGCCTAAATATCTTTAATCTCGTTCTTTTTGGATAATTTAAAATATGCTTGCATGTCTTCCAGTAAATATGATATTAGAATTAATATTAACAAAATGAAAATATTTCCATATTTGAAGCATGATTACATTATTCATCTTTATATTGGAAATTGGTCACTTACAAAGTGTGAATGTTCAGGTGATCTCCTAGCTTCAGACTTCTCAAGTCCAGTCTATTTTTTTTTTCTGCCTTGGACTATTTATTGTCCTCTCAGAAATCTATTATAAAAGTCAGGACATTCTTAGGAAGGAAAATAAAATATAAAATACTATTTACAATGTATAACATGTATTGGGTCTACTATTTTCCTCATTTTATAGACAAGAAAACTCAATTCTGAAAGTCTAGATGCACAAAGCTATTAAGTGGTAGATTCTTAAACTATCAGGACTGAATGAAAATATAATTATTCTGTAAAATGAGCCAATAAGTAGTTATATACTAACTTGGAAGTTTAAAGGTCAGAAAAATTACTACTAAGGTTAAATAAAATGAGGTTCTTTAAGTAGTAAAGAAATTATTTCTGGAAGAGGAACATTTCCAGAGTCTTGGCATTAGCAGCAAAAATGGGTGAAGACCCAACTAACAGAGCTAAGACACAGTGACCACAAAGGTGACAGCATGAGTAAGGACTTGAACCCAGGCTCTCTGGCTCCAGAGTTCACACTCACAAGCACTGCTCTATGAGGCTCCACTGCTAGTCAGTCTTGTGAATTACCAGAAGTGGTATTGAAGTGGTTGGTAAAAAAAAAAAAAAAAAAAAAAAAAAAATCCTTTACACTATTGTTCAGAATTATATTTGTGAACTCCCTGCTCTGAGAAAAAAATCTCATTCTCTTCATACAACAGACTATTTATTGGCAATCAGTTACAATGTTATCCAAACTGATGAGAGTTACATAACATCAATAACACTCTGCTAATCCAGTTAAGTATCTATACAATATGATACTTCTTTCTATAGAAATATCCTATATAATTTGTTCAAAAATACAGATATTTAAATTTTTTAATGTTTTTATTTATTTTTGAGAGAAAGAGAGAGACAGTATGTGGGGGGGGGGGGCAGAGAGAGGAGCGGAAGCATGCTCCAGGCTCTGAGCTGTCAGGACAGAGCCCAGACCTGGGGCTAGAACTCAGGAATCACGAGATCTGAGCCAAAGTTGGACGCTTAACTGATGGAGTCACCCAGGCGTTCCCCCAAATAAAGATATTTTTAAAAAGAAAGACATACTTTTGAAATATTAACTCCAAAGGGTTCAATATTAACTAATAGATAAGAATGAGTTTTAATTATTATATTACTTGGCTGAATGTAAATGGCAATTGTAAAGGTCTTGGAAGTAATTTAGTTTCTTAATTAGGTAAACATTTCCCTAAAATTATTAATTACATTATGACTTTTCTCTACAGGCTTGTTTAAGATAATTCACATACAGAGACTCCAAGCTCACTTTATTGTGAATTACTTTAAATTCCACATAATAAGGATCCCAATTAGCATTTTCTTTTAGGTAACTTAACATAAATATGTGTATAATACAGATTGGGAAAGGTTTATAAATTTTAGCTCTTAGAAGGAAAAATCTCAATCAAAAATACTATAATGATGCCCCTAGATAATTATAATGAAGTAATAACTGACCTTAGCCATGTACTAAACTGTGACATCTTGAATTCAGTTGCCAGTATAAACTACAATTACCAAATCACTCGGTGGTTTAGAAAATCAAACCATATTCTTTCCAGCTATTCTTCTGGCTTGGCATTACCTTCTAAATTTCAGGCTTATCCAGGTCTGCTGTGGTGTAGCAACTGCCTACATTTATTGACAAGCAAATATTTTCTGATCTGTTGCCACAAAGGAAGGATCACCCAAACTGGGAGGCCAGATTAAAACTGAAATCCTGTCAAATGTCCAATTCTCAGCATGACTTATTATTTCGTATTGTCATTTTCTGTACCCACAGAGTTAAGTCTTGTTAATTTTAGCACATTTAAAAGAATCCTAAATCATGGGTTTAAAACTAATGGGGCTGAACAGACATTTATTTATCCTGCAAAGCAGGCCAATAAACAATTTTATGTTTCCAAATGCCAATTTGGAAGTTTGAAAGTCAAAGAATATATTGCTAATTTTAAGTAAAATGGATCACTTCAAGTAGGCAGCAAAACAAGCACACACACCCAGAAAAAATGGTCCTGCATGATCCGTGTATGCCCACTTTTACTGATAAGAGGTAACAGAAAGTAGAGCGCTTCCGTTCTTTAGTTGCCAGTTAGATGCAAGGCCTTGGGGACGGTGAGAAGAAGGCATGGACTTGTCTGCATCTCCTCAGTTCTTTCGGTCTGATACAGAATCCAGGCCTAAAAACATTAGTTTGAGCTAATGGTCCCAAAGTTTGTTGTGTTTACCTAGCACCATGAATTCACCTGCTGTTTATACTTAAATCTTTTCTAGTGTGCCCTTCGATCATTAACATATTAAGGTTAGGAAAAAAAAAGAAACGGACAGTGAACACTGATTCCTTAAATGGAGTTCTCAGAAAGCTGAGACTTTACCAAGTCAGGCATATTTTCAGTCTTCATAAGGAAAGCTTTAATTTACAATCACTGTGAAACCCCATGATTCACTAAAATAGTACATTGTCAAAAGTACCAAACTATTGGGAAAAAGATGTTAATGTGATGATATTTCTAATTTTAGTCTATCCCTATATTACAGTCCTATAGCACCTTTCCTCCAAAGAGATCAGGATGTTTTATATTTAGAAAAAGACGGAAATGCAAATCAAAGTGAAATTTCTCTCAGAATTATGTTGAAAGATAAAGACTCATAAAAGAAAAAAAAAGAGAGAAAGATAAAGGGCATTTAAAAAAAAATAGAAACATGAGCAATAGGAATCCATGCAGGTCCTGGCAAGTCGTCTGACTTAAGTGTTATGTTTTTATACTCTCTAAATTTAATAGCGAGGAGAGACAGCATATACAGTCTAAGGGAGATCTCTAGTTTAGTCCAATCTAATGTATCTTCATGTAACACAATCTTTTGTCCATTTCTATCATTCTTCAGGATCTTTAAGGCTTAGTTCATCATTTCCCTTGAAGAATCATAAAATATCCAGGCTGTCTTATGAGTTTTATTTTGCATATGTGATTTGGTGCCTGGTGACAGTGGTAGGGAAGGTCACTCAGAGAGTACATTGTAGCTATTACTGACAACATTAGGGATTCAGGTATTTCCCAGAAGCTACAGGCGCTACCAGACATTCACCATTGGAGTATGGTAAGAGTTTTGTGATGTCAAAAGATGGCAGTGAAAAACTTCCAATAATTCAGAAAAACTTATACATAAATTTCATTTTACTTATCTAATGGAATCTATATAGAGACATGGAATCTGAATTAAGATGGCCTATGTTCAAATCATGCCCATTAACATCCACTACTTATGACCTGAATTATTTTGGGCAAGTTATTTAACCTCTCTGTGCCCCATTTTCCTCATCTGTTCAAGTGGGTATAAAACATATCCTATCTCATAGGTTGTCATGAGGATTACTGTGTGGCACACAGATAGAACTCAATACATTTATAGATTAAATGAATAGGAGACATTTTTCACTCTGTCTACTAATAATGGTGAAGAAATGTGACTCGTTGCCACTTGACAACACTTCAAGCTCTGTCTCTGGGGGCTTGGAGCTCATCGTTTGGGAACCAGGACGACAGGACCCTCCTTAGGGAGCTTTGGAATAAATCCTGACACAAGTACACGTTTATAGGGATATTTTGAGAGACAGTAAAGGGGGCCAAGCCATTATGTTGGACAGATCTTGGTTACTACAGAGTCGCTCTCTTTAACATAGACCTATAGAGTGCACAAATATAGTAAAGAAATAAATATAAAAACAGTAACTGTTCATTTTTATCTTCTACTCTGCGAGTTCTTGTAGCACTTTGAAGGCACAGATTCATCTGTCACAAAAATAACAGCTGAACCTATGTTATGCTTCTTCAGAGGACTACAGAAAATTTCCAACAAGAAGCTACATACATTAAAATATTGTGGATTCTATCCTTTTGATGCCTTATGATAGGTAGTCAATTTTGACCACGTTTCTTGAAAGAACTAGGCAACACTTCCAGTGGCACAGGAGAACTCCTTCACAGGTTTCCTTGAGCCAGGGCTCAGAGCACTGAGTCACACAACAGTCCAGAGGCCCTGAGAACCCGACAGAAGGCACTGGCTTTGGGGTTTCATCCCTAAGCTCTGCACCAATCTAGCGTGAGGCTAATCTCACATAGGACAAAAACATCTAAGAAGCCTCCAGTTCATAACCCAGCCCAGTAAATCCTCTATTTTGAATTCTTATTGTGAAGAGCAAAGTCTTGACACTTGAAGATTTATCATTTACATTTCTTAATTATGCAAATACTAAGAACTAGACCTAAACTGATTCAGAGAATTTGCTCCAAGTAAAGGTATCAAATTTGTTTGAACAGGTAAAGAACACTTGTGAATATTCAGGTGTCTGCTCAACCTTCTACAAATCCTTACTGAACTGGAAGTTTGTGGGCAACAACAATTTTTAAGCAGTATTTCTAAACATATACCTTCTGTTGGAAAATACAAATAATAAATTATTATCTTTACCATCTGGTTAGATGCTGTGATTTAAAACCTGGACTGCTAGCTTTCTAGTTGAGATTTTCCTTATTCTATTAATTTACATGCTCATCTCAAAGACTTTTCCAGGATTAAATGAGCATTCTGAATCTTCTAACCGGTCGGGTCAGTCTGGCTGCCCTCCTACATGCAGAGTCAGCACTTTCAGCCTAGCACTTTTCTTCATTGATTGATAAGCGACACCACTTTCCTGGGTTCCTAGTCAGAGAGATAGGAAAAGACAGTCCGGCTACACCATGGAGATTTACACACACACACACACACACACACACACACACACACACACACGCATCCTTTAAGTGAACTTAGAGTTCTTTTTTCAAATAAGAAAGCAATCTAATTAAAAGTACAAAGCAGGGCATGCAGGTGGCTTCGTAGGTTAAGCGTCTGACTTCGGCTCAGGTCATAATCTCAGGGCTCCTGGGTTTAAACTCTGTGCTGAGAGCTCAGAGCCTGGAGCCTGTTTCAGATTCTGTGTCTCCCTCTCTCTCTGTCTAAAAAATAAACATTTATATATATATATATATATATATGTATATATATATATATAGTTATAAAATATTTTACATATCTAACAGTTTAATATACATAGAAACAATTGAGATTTTCTACCCTTGATTCCAGCAGCTTGTACCCACTCATTCATTCATTTATACAGTAAATAAATGAGTGTTATCAGGCACTGAGCACCATGGATGCTCTAGGAGCTCCAAGCTCAATGGAGGAGGTTTTTTTTTAAAGGCAATAAAACATGCTGTGTTGTTAAACAAAGTGCTTAGAGTATAGAGGTTTGAACAATTAACTCCATCTGGGAAGCTCTGGAAACTTCCTAAAAGAAGTGATATCTGTTCTAAGTCCTAGGATATTAGCACAAGTTAGGCAGCTGAGGGCCCAGCATGCATAGAGACATTGAGTCATAAAAGTACTTGGTGTAGATGGGGTGTCAGAGCCAGACCCTGGCAGGAAAAGAGTGGTGAGTAAACTAAGTGGTCAGAAATAAGTCCAAAGGGCAGATGCAGGCCAATTTTGCACACCTCGCATGCAAAACTACAAATTTAGATTATATCCTAGAGTTATCTTGCAGCCAGTGGTGATTTTAAACTTTGAGAATAACAAATTTACTTTTGATGTTTTAAAGGCTGCAATTCTGAGTGTTCTTTTGGACTGGAGTGCAGAGTGAGACTCTGGAGACTGGATCCAACAAAATTAAATGAGATCGAGAAAGAGAAGCTTAGAGTTCCCAAACGAGACAGTGGCAGAGAAGGTTTGGTTATATATTGAATGTTTTAAAGACAGTAATTCGTATAACTGTTGATTAGCATTATAAAAAGTTACCACTTAATGGGATTAAAGATATATAAAAATAATTGAGTTTATTTGTTTCATTTTAATTTTGCTACCCTATATTGAAAGGCAACTTACTCTTTTTTTTTTTTAAGTTTACTTATTTGAGAGAGAGAACATGTGAATGTGCGACCACATGTGCTTTCACACGTGAGTGGGGGAGGTGCAAGAGAGGGGTAGGGGCAGAGAAAGGAGGGAGAGAATCCCAAGCAGGCTTCACACTGTAAGTGTGGAGCCTGATGCAAGTCTCCAATCCAGGAACCTGAGATCATGACCTGAGCCAAGGTCAAGAGTCTGACACTTATATGACTGAGCCACCCAGGTGCCCTAAAATGCAACTTATTTTTGCTTTCTCTATAACCTTACCTTTCACTTATTTCTATTTATTTATTTTTTAATGTTTATTTCATTTTTTGTGAGAGAGAGAGAGAGAGAGACAGAGCACGAGTGGGGGAGGAGCAGAGAGAGAGGGAGATACAGAATTCAAAGCAGTCTCCAGGCTCTGAGCTGTCAGCACAGAGCCCCATGTAGGGTTTGAACCCACAAGCAGTGAGATCATGACCTGAGGTGAAGTCGGACCCTCAACTGACTGAGCCACCCAGGTGCCCCAAATTGGCAACATTTTAAAAATCAAGTACATTCAGGTCGTGGGAACTAGACCACTGGAATCTTCTTTAGAACAGTAATTTGGTAAGGGTGCCTGGGTGGATCAGTCAGTGAGCATCAGACTCTTGATTTTGGCTCAGGTCATGATCACACAGTTCAAGTCCCAAGTCAGGAGGCTCCTAGCTAATAGCATGTAGCTTGCTTATGATTGATTCTCTCTCTTCCTTTCTCTCTGTCCCCTACCTGCTTATATGGTCACTCTCTCTTTCTCTCTCTCTCCCTCTCAAAAAATAAATAAATAAACTTAAAAAAAAAAAAAAGAACAGAAACATCTGGGTGGTCAGTTAAGCATCTGACTCTTGATTTTGTCTCAGGTCACCGTCTCCTGGTTCACAGGTTTGAGCCCCCTGTCAGGCTCTGAGCTGTCAGCTCTCTGCCCTTCCCCTGCTTTCTCTCTCTCTCAAAATAAATAAATAAAGGAACAAAACAAAAAAAATATGAATATACTTTAACCTAGTCTTTAGCTCCTAGACCCGATTTCAGTGTGTGTGCTGGGATAGAGGAGCTTCCCACATGACGCCAGGCAATTCTAGGACATCAGCAGGGCGGTGAGAATTCAACTCCATTTTGACTGACACCATCTACCTGGATATAGCGTCTGATTCCACAGTTTTCAGGCCTCAGTCACACATTCACTTCAAGTGCCGGTCCCATCCAAACTGTTGCTGGTGCCTCTGACAAACAAGCTACAAATTGAAGGTTGTGACACCCTTCGACTCAGGATGCCAATTCCAAGTCAGAGTTGTTGTTTCCTGTATTGTGACCAAATGGTTAGTTTCCAACAACCTCCTCCTTGTGTTCAATTAATATGCTAGCGTAGCTCACAGAACCCAGAGAGACATGTTACTTCCTAGATCACCAGTTTATTATAAGGGATATAACACAGGAAGAGCTAGATGGAAGAGATGCATAAGGCAAGATACTAGGAAAGGGCTGGGAGCTTCTCTGCCCTCCCTAGGCATGCCACTCTCCCCATACCTCCACAGGTTCACCAACTGGGAAATTCTCCAAAGGCTGTCCTTTTAGATTTTTTAAGGAGGCTTCATTACAATAGCATGATTCATTAAATCACTGGCCACTGGTGACTGACTCAGCTTCTAGCCCCTCTCCTCTCTCTGGATATTATGTGTATATGTCAGAGGGGATGGATATGGGTGTGGGAGTGGGTGTGAGGGTACTGAAAGCGACAGCCCTCTAATCACACGGTTGGTTCAGCAGCAACCAGCTCCCATCCAGAGCCTATCCGAGGGCTTTCCAAACGTCACCTCATTAACAAAACAAAAGACACCTTAGAGCTCTTATCACAGGAAATTCCAAGGGTTTTAGGAGCTGGGTCCCAAAAATGAGGTCAAAGACCAAATATATTTATTTCTCAGTATAAATCACAACATCACACCTAGAAATCCCACTAGTTACTTGTGATAGAAAGGTGAGAAATCTTTCCCACAGAAACAAAATTATCAGTATGTATGGACCTACAAACAGTGATGTTTACAATAGCATTTTCTTTGTGATGCCAAAAAATTAGAAACAATTTGACTGATTATCCATGAGGAGTATCTGAATAGATTATGGTGTATCCATAATATTATGCAGTTACTAAAAAGACTAAAAGAATGCATTAGGTCTGTCTACTAATATGGAATGAGTTCGGGTTTTATTATAAAGGTAGAAAACTGAAGTTGTAGATCAGTGTTGTTATGTGATTTCATTTTATTAAAAAAAGGGAAAAAGAAAAAAAATTCATATATTTGTATAATGTGAGTATACATGTGCGTATTTGTATAAATATCTGTACACATTTGTATAAGCGTAGAGATAGGTGTGGAAAGAATAGCCATTTCCACTAGGAGGAAGAGAGGTAGATGTAAGCAGAGAGATGGAGAGGCTAGGAAGTTATTGTGTTTACATATAATATATACATGTATGTATATATGTGTAGCTGGACTTGTTACAATAAACAAAAATACTTTCAAAATTTGAGAAAGTCTATTTAATATGAAGTTTTAAAAAAAATACAGTAACAATAACAAAATCATTTCCATCCCTGAGATCAGCTAACACATATATAAAAAAAGAACTAAAACGTGTATGACAGAAATTTAGAAGTAGTATAAAACAATAAAAATTCAACCCTAAGATAGTGGTAACTATAGTGATGAGGCAAGAGAAATTCTGTCTTAGTTTTTGCAACAACATCAGGATAATCTACAAGAAAATCAAGAGGCTGAATACTTAATTTGACTCAGGTTTTTCATTTCTGATGCTCTTGGATGAAATTCCATATTAAGTTTAAGAAATACACTTTGAAAAGTTAAGCTGAAGTTAAATTGACAGAGGTCAAGGTTTGGGCCAATGTTCTAACAGCCTACAAGTGCTCACCGCACTGCAGTTGAACTGAGTATATAGGAGACAGTGGAGCGTGAGTCTTGGTCCTCTTGATCAAGGAACTAGTTATTTAGATAGAACTGTCAAAAGAAATAATTATTGAATGATACACAACAGTAAGAATTCAAGAACTAAATGTTGTGATACAGACTTTTAATGCAATATTTGAATGTAAGAAGCCAGTGAAACCTGCAAGAAGGAGACTGGAAATAGTACAGATCAGCTGGGCATCATAGAAAAAAGAGTCTGGGGGCACATGGGTGCTTCCGTCAGTTAAGTGTCTGACTTTGGCTCAGGTCATGATCTCATGGTTTGTGAGTCCAACCCTTGCATCAGGCTCGTTGCTGTGAACCTGGAGCTGGCTTCGGATGGATCCTCTGTCTCCCTCTACCTCTGCCCACCCCACACTTGTGTTCTCTCTCTAAAAAAGTAAATAAACTAAAAAATGTGGTCTCTGACTACAACAACAGGAAATGAAAGTAGCCTGGCATAAGTGGGGTGACATCAAAAAAATGAGAAGACCAAGATCAAGGAGTAGAAAGAAATGTGTGAAGAGGAGAGGAACAGGTGGACTAGAAGATTAAAATGGTCCTGGAATGCCAGATACAAGAGTCTAGGCTTGATAAGATAGAAAACTGGGAGCCTGTGAAGAGTTTTTAAGGAGAGCAATGTGCTACGGAAGGAGACTATGTCTGGCTATGTACATAACAGAGGAAAGGGTGAGGGAGGGTGCTATGGTAACATTCCTGGGATGGAAAGTAAAGGTTCAGTCTAGGCATAGGCTACCTCATACTAAGAGTTACAACAAAACAACTAGATGATGATCCCCCTGGGATTCCCCAAGCCTTTGTATTCTACAGCCTAGAGCTGTGCTATACATTGACAGGGATACTATAGATGCATGCTGATGAGGGAAGAAAAGGAAATATAGGAAATGGGATAATTTTTAGGGAAACAGTAGATGGAATCTGATTAATGGATAGAAGCGTGGTAGAGGGAGAACCCATCTGTGAGGAATGTGGTGGAGGCCTTCTAGGAACAAAGGAGGGCAACGTGGCCCCATCAACCCCCATACAGGTACACAGAGCTCTGACAAACTCTGTAGGCTGGACTGTGCTCAATTAGACTATATGTGTCACCATATATGGGAGACAAAGAAGTAGAAACTGCATAAAAGGCCACACCCCACTGCACTCAGGGCTCAGTTTTCTGGTAGGAACCCACTGAGCCCATGCCAGCATGAAGAATAAAGTTGCTTCCTGAACAAAGAAAGCCTCGGTGTCTGGTCTCTCTGTGCAGGAATCCTCCTATAAAGGAAGAAATAAAAAGCTCTCATCAAATACTACTCCAATATTCCAAGCTTTCATGATGAGATAATAAGAGTATCACTGAATGAGATAAGTAGGAGATATAAAGAAAATAATTGTAAGGGAAATCCATTAAATCTTCACTTCAGAAGTCCAGTTTTTCTAAGCACCAGTCTGATCAGTATCACCGTTGAAACACCAAAGTCTCTTCTTCTGACTTTAAAAACAAAAGGATGATGTGGCTCTCAGAGAAAAGGCAGCAGAGAATCTAGTTGCACACACGGCGGGTCAATTCAACAAATGTGGCTTGAGCATGACTGTGAACCAGAAACCATCCAGGTGCTCGTGACGGAAAAATAAACAAGATGGCCTTAAGGTGTTTACTGCCCCAAGCGTGAGACCGACATCATTTTGTAGAGTGGCTGTTTCTTTATGCAAATGTTCTGGAAAACCCTATGAGGTTCAGTGGTGATTTTAGAAAATGGCTGCGGCACTGGAGGAAATTAAACAAAATGTCCCAGAGGATATGTTATTTGACCTTGATATTGAAGATTTAACATAAATAGACAGTTGAGGAAGGCAAGGGGGGAGGGAAAGAACATTTATCAATGTGCAACGCATGATATCCCCTACAAGCAATGTTTCTAAAATGTGATGCTTATCCATGTGCACTACTTCAGAGTTGATTTGCTTGGGTTTTTTTTTTGTACCACCCAACCCAAGATGGATGAAAGAGTTCTTTCTCCAGGCATGTGTGCTCTGAAATCTTTAGTTGTCAGGAGTGACGCATGTATAATTTGGAAGTGACAGTAAGCCATGTCCTGCCATTTATACTGAACCACAGAAGCACCCAGGAAAAAACAATAAACACAGGTACCCAGAAAACAGAAAATATGAGGTGGAAAAAAAACGACCCTCACAGTGCTTAAGCACTGAGGCCTGACTGAGATCAACCTTCATTCCTGTGCTTGGCTTCTAATACCTGCTCCCTTTTAATTACAATGATAATTTCCTTTTTGTTTCTTTTTTTTCCTCTTTCTTTCTTTTCTGCTTTTGTCTTCTTCCTTTCTTTGTTCTTTTGTTTTTGGTTTCGTTTTGTTTCATTAAATTTAA
This sequence comes from Suricata suricatta, assembly GCF_006229205.1. NCBI lineage: Eukaryota > Metazoa > Chordata > Mammalia > Carnivora > Herpestidae > Suricata > Suricata suricatta. The sequence goes on along the minus strand of NC_043708.1, from coordinate 64,924,036 downwards.
ATTTTGTTAGAATTAAAGAAGACAAACTATATAAATGCCTAATGTAGTTAGGCAATTCTATTAGGTCAGGATGCATCTATTACTTCACTGAATTCCTCTCAATAGTCATGGTAAGTGGATGTTATTATCCCCATTTTACAGTTGAAGAAATCAAGACTTAAAATTAATGCAGGGCTTTTAGCAGCTAATTAGTGGCAGACCTGAAATTATGGACCAGATTTTGTTCCAAGGCCATTTTTTCCCTCACAACATCATATTACATTCCAATAAAGAACCGCATGTATTAAAAACTCACAGAGGTACGAAAGGGCAGTGGCTGTTCTGAGGACCTATGTTCCTTCAGTGTAGCTGGGGAAAGGAGCTCACAGGAGAAAGCTTTACAAAAAAGAAGCTGAGAGGAGGTTAGGGTGAGCTCATGAAGGACCCTGATGCTAGGGAATTTGAACCTGATTTAGTTACAATGGAGAGTATAAGCTCTCTTTTTCTGTTAAGCTTTTTGAAAGCCAAGGGAGAGATGTTATCAGATTTTGTTTAAGAAAGACAATAATGGCAGCATTAAAGATAGATTAGAAAAGAAAAAGATTGTTGAGAAACTCTTGTGATAATCTATGGGAGAGATGGTAAGGGCTTGGTCTAAGGTAGTGGTGGCAAGAGAGAGAGGAGGTTAGATTACAGAGATATTTCAAATAATGTCCAGGACTCAGCGCCACTTGACAAATGGAAGAATTGAAGCTGATTTCATGGTGTCCAGCTTGGACACCTGACATAATGGAGATTCTTATGACAGGGTAACTTTGAGGTCAAGAAAATGGCAGCACTGGAGCTAAATCCCAGAGCTCTTGATCATGTTTTAAAATGGGCCCTTTGTACTGTTATCTGAATCACGCAGACATTCGATTCTATCTCATTGGGTCTAACTCTCTCACTAAGTCTCAAAAGATAAATACAGGACATGTTCTTTTTGAACTTTTAGCAGTTACCAAATTTAATGAACTCTGGGTATATACTATTTTAAGTCCAAATCTAATATCCATCATGGACTTTTAAATTTCTTCCTTGGCTGACTGCTTTGGATCTGGATTCTTGAGAATGATGAAAGAGTTCTGTTTGGGAAACAAAAGCTGTTCAGAACTGAAATGGGGGGGGGCCCTCTCCTTTTTGAATCCTGATATATTATTCCCCAAGGCAGTCTCCTGAATGAATCTTTTTCCTTTGTTGTGTAAGAGCCTTCAAAAGCAGTGAAGAACATTTATTTTTCTACTTGATTTTGTGACTTTGCCAGGAATAGCACAGGGGTCCCTTTAGCAAGTGAGACTAAGGGCACTAAAATGGTTGGAAATCACTGAAAACAGTAGCAGGTTTATTTGAGCAAAATCGGCAGGGTGGTGTAATATACATTTTAAAAAATGCATTTTCATTAAAATTAAAAATGAGCTTCCAAACAAACTCTGGAAAGGGCTCCAAATACAGCCTTACAAACCCAAAATGAAATCAATAAAAAGAAACCAGCCAAGCAGCAAGTTGAGAAAACACCAATTAGAGATTTTAACAAACAGAGAAGCTCACTGTGGGGTACAGTTTTTAAATCAGACAAGAGAAATTTGGGTTCTTTTTTTTCCCACCTCAGCACTGCTCTACTCTGCTCTCCCTGGAACTGAAATTGATGGGATTCAGAATGCACCCCAGGAAGAAACCACAAACAAGCGGGTGCTTTCGGCATTATATCTGAGCAGATGAAAGCAAATATTATTCTGATAGCTTTTCATTTTGCCCTCTAAGGAGCTCTGCATTATTATCCATGACTAGGGATTTTAATAGTCGAACTACCACAAATTTGTCAAACACTCAATTTCTGCCTGGTTTCAGAGCGCAGCCTCCACCCACAGAGGTTATAACTCCCGTCTCTCCAGCCAAGGAATTTTTTTTTAAAGCAAATCATGCTCTGGTGGCCTAACTAGCGCCCTCTTCGGAGATGATCCTGAACTACACAGGCAGGCAGGTGAGGCTTCTCTGCAGCCACCTCCCACCCGAGCTCCCAAGCCTCGCCAGACACTCCCGGATGCAGTGTGGTCCCCAGCAGCGCCCATTCCTCCACTTCTCCCAAGCTGGTTCCCCTTGGGATTTATTTGCCCATCGCTTATTAAAACCACCCTATCTTATTCTTTGATGCTCAGAAATAACGCTCTATGCTTCCTCCCAAGTGACGCAATATAGATTGTCATGAAAAATTACCCTGTCAGTGTTCAGGGGTCCAGTGCTTTTACCAATTTCACTTAGCAAAAGGCACTCACAAAATCAGAAGAAGAATAAAGCACTTTCTATGTGTGGATTATCTTATTTGATTATTTCTCTGTATATGTACCTATATAGTTGTGTGTATACGTGCACACAGATGGATCTGTGTGAACATCTTTGTGCTTATGTAAATGCTTGCATATGTACGTGCATATGTATGTGCACACATGTGTGTGTTGTGTATAAATACATATATATATACATTTTCCCCAAACCCTAGAGGTGTTTTGTCTGAAGATGTGGTTTTAGGTTCCTATACAATAAAGAGTGGTGTACGAAAGAAACTTCTCCCATGTTAATTGTTTCCTTTTAGCCATGAGTTTTAACTCAAAGTTCATAAGCTTTAGTGATATGGTAAACTATAGAGATGTTTATTTGTACAAGGCCCACCAATATAAGAATGTAATCTGTGAGATACATCCAGGGTCCTACTACTTACATCACTTCCGCTGGAATCATCCTCACTGCCAGGCCACCATCTTTCCTTTCCTAATCACTTTCCTTGCTTCTACCCTTGCCTCCATCTGTCTGTTCTCAACACAGCATATAGAGTTATCTTTTCTAAAAGCAGCTCACAGCATACCACTCAGACTCTCCAATGGCTCCTCATCTCCCTGAGGAGAAAAAGCAAGGTCTTTGAATTGCTCCACATGATCTCAATTCTCCTCATGTCTTTGTCCTACCATCCAGTTCCTCTCCCGTAGCTCACTCAGCTCCATCAGCATTGAGACGCTACTGACACCCTTTCCCCTAAGGCCTTCCCCTTCCCGGAGTGCTCTTTCCTTCGAATCCAGTGTGCCTGGTTAATGTCCTCACTTTCAAGTCTTTGCTGGATGGAGTAAGGCGTACTTTGGATATCTTACTTAATACTGAAGTTGCCCATAAGCACTGACCGTTACCCAAATGCCCCCATCATTCTCCTTCCTGGCTTTTCCACATATCCATTTTTACTTTTTTCTATAGCACTTACCACCTTGCATTCAATATAATTTAGTTATTTCTTATTTTACTGTCTATCTCTGTTGCCAAATTGTAAGTTCTCTGAGTATGGGAATCTTTGTCTAACTTTGATGCTCAGACCCTAAATAGGAGCTTGCACATAGTGGATAGCTAATAAATATTTGCTGAAAAAATGTACACTGTCCAATTAATTCAAAATTGTGGAATGTATTTTCTATTTCTAATACATCATGCAAAGGTGTGCATATGCATGCCATTTTGAGTTTTTTAATGGTATATGAGGAATAAGATTATTATTTTTATTTTTTGGTGCAATATGGATAAAGAAATGTTAGGATGCTTAAAAAATAGAAGGCTTTAATTGGCTGCATAGACTGGTTCAGCGAACAATATTTAATAGGCACCTGCCCTCTGTTATGTATTCCATGTGGGAAGGTGAACAAGCCGTGTCTCAGAAGCATCAGTGCTGGGTGGAGAAGACTGACGTGGAGATGTAAGAACACAATATAGGTTGACAAGTTGAGTGGTGGAATCACGCACCAGGAGCAGACCTGACAAGCAAGAGAGTGATTCAGCAAAAAGTTGGACATTGCTGAGGTTAAAACATGATCCTGGCACCTTCAACATAACCCTTCAGACCTGAAGACACATGGGACAGTCTGAAATTCTGGTCGTCTGTTCTGTTTGTAAAGAAGATCTGAATGCCGGGGCTCCTCAGCACTCTGTTCTCTGAGTGTTCCAGCTTCATCTAGGCCACGCTTTGGACCAAAGCACATGAACATCTCAGAGCTAAGATGCAGGTCAGGACAGGGCACCACAGTCAAAAGAGGAGAGGAACAGAAACAACCCTCCTGCTTTTGGACGGAGCTCACATGATGCCATATTAAGGCTCTGCAGTGTAGACGTCAGTGCTGATTGCACCACATGCCCTTCCTCTAATCTATGAGTAACATACAGGGCGAGGGTCCACTGGTAGTTATAGAAGAGAGAGTATATGCTCATTCTTGCCCTAAGATTAGAAAGCTCTAGCTCACTGCTCACAGGACAGAGAAAATGAACACAATCACATCTATCATCTAAACGTCAATGTGGACCAAAAGATAGGCATAAATTGTGTCTATTTATTTACGTATTCATTTAGTTTCAGGTCAAGTTTTGTGCTTGAGTTAAGTTTCTATGGAAATTCTTACTCCACGCTGTTAGGAAGAGACAACTCTGCTTCAACAGGCTTTGGATTCCGGTCCAGGCTCCAGCCTGTCTCAAAATCCAAACAGAATCCTAAAATCTGTTCCTGCCTCCACCAGAACTTGCTGTATTTTCTTTGCCTCCTGCTACCACACAGTTGGATGGACACCAAGTATAGAAAATTTCAGCCTCAAAGGAACATTTTAAGAAAGTTATGATGAGCCAGATTCAATTATTTTTATAATCATCTCTAAAATATTATTATTAGAATATACCTTGAACACAACTTAAAATAACTACAAGTTTAAACCCCAGATGCAGATGGGATCGCAGTGGCTAGTTTTGCCACTTATTAGCTATTTTACTTTGTGCCTTAGTTTTCCTATCTGTAAAATGGGGATAATAATTAAAGTGACATCATAGAGATTTGAAAGAGCTCTACTCATATACAGTACTAAGCATGGTAACGGACTCCTAACTAATGCTCAACAGATTAGGTATCACTGTTGTCATAGTGATTAAAATTTTTAATCATCAATCGTTTGTAATATGCTATGTGAGTTTTCCAACAGCAAACTGACACCTGGGCATTCTTCCAACTTTCCATACACAGAATAAATCCAGTGATCACCATCACTTCCATTGCATGGGTTTCCTCTCTCCCAGGAGGGGAGAATAGTAGGGAAAAAATGACAATTACAATTATTATAACAGGAATTTCCTTAACAAAAGCATCAGGTAAATTGTTTGTTAATAAATTTCAACTTCCCTTTGACATGAGACTGTTATCCGCAGAGCTTATTAAAAAGTTGTAAGAGGGAAATCATTTAAGATTTTTTATGCCATATTACCATATAGGCAGTACATAGATTTAGGAATAACAGTTTTACTTACTAATTACAAAATCTATTCATTTTGTACACACTGCACCCTGTCTTTCCCCTCTCCTTTCCCCTCATTAATAGATTTAGAACTGACAGGGCTTTCACTTCTAAGTATAAAGAATCATTTTCTTCTGAACAGAGAGACAACTATGAAATCAAAGTTTAAAATATAGTCCTCCTCTAACAGTGATTCAGATTTCCATTAAACCTCCTCCCACCCTCTCAAATTAAAGTTTGAAAAGCAGAGCTCAGAAATAAACTGACAGGCGCTTGTACTTCGTTCATTTCCAGCAAGGAAGCACCAATTTGATTCCTACCGTAACAATTTTTGCTGTTGCCAGTGCATCAAATTTTTTTAACACAGCTTCTCAAGTGATAGAAATCATCCTGTCACTTTGTTTCATAAAATTGACACCCTGGGGAAATGCAAAATAGGGTAAGAACTTCAGCGAAGCGGCTCCTCCAACCCCTGCTAGGTATTCCTGAAATTCTCTTTTCCTCTTCAACTAATGTCATCAAGTCCCAATTGCTTGTTGTTCTTTTCTCCTTGGTCTGCTCACGTGCTACAACATCCCTTGGCTTCCCTCAGCACGGGAGTTGGTGCTTTAAAAAGTGTTACTCCTAGATCGGGATTCTACTGCTGGCTGATTTGAATGCAGTGACAAAGAAAAAAAAAAGAAACCTGATGAAATTATTTCACACACAGAGCAATAAACATATGGAATAAATTACTACCGAAGATGATTCAAAGAGTTTAAGAAACACCTGGATTTGTTTCTGGAGGCAGTGGATTAGAGTGATATAAAGGCGCACACTCTCCTAGCAAAGTGTTAAGGCTCCACCTCTTATTGAAATGGCACCTCTTGCGCTTACCGCTTACTGGGATCTGAGCTACAACGCAAGCCTACTTTAAGGGAAAGATTTCTCAAACAACCTGGAAACAAGTCAGACTAAATCACAGGAGCTACCTTCTTAATGGAGTTGGCCTCTGGCTTTAAGGAAAGAGACTGAATGATGGAAGGTTCCTCTCAGTCCAAAAGAGGGGAAGAATATCTGAGTATACAGGCACTAAAATTTAGCAATTTCTTGGGAACTGGTCCAGCCGTACCGTCAGCCCCATCTCCCGCCTCCTTACACCACCGGTCCTTTCTACTCACCAGACACATCCTGACTTGCACAAACGGCCGTGCTCCGTGCACGAGTACATTGTGGCCTCCTCTCTCCTCCCCTCATTCTTCAGTGTAGAGGCCACCCTTTCTGTGATGTCACTGTCTACAGTTGTGTCTCCCTCAGTGTACCCATACCACATACAAAATGTCTTTAAGTGTTTACTCTATTAATCTCTTTTTCCTCAGCACTTCACAGAACGCCTGGCTCATCAGAGGATGTTTAGTATTTAAAATATTTATATTGCCTCACTTTGTTCCAGAAAGTGCTTGATAAAAATAATAGCTGTGGGGTGGCTGGCTGGGTTGGTAGAGCATATGACTCTTGATCTTGGAGTTGTGTGTTCGAACCCCACATTGGGTGTAGAGATTGTTTGGAAATCACATCTTAAAAAAATAATAGCTAACATCATTGTGCCCTTAACATGTATCAGGCACTGTTAAAGTGACTGACACATTTTTAACTCCTTTACTCCTCATATGATCACTGTGGATAAGTGAATTTATCGTGTAGGCCCTAAATTATACCTATTCTGCAGGTGAAGCAATGGAGGTGCCGAGATGTTAACTAACTTGCCCAAGGTCAGCTGGCTGGTGAAAAGCAAACTTGGCATTGGCTTCAGCAAGCTGGTTCCAGAGCTAGAACACTTGGCCATGACTCTAACTGAATGCCTACCATAGAGAAACAAAAATAGGAGAAGCTGATAAGAAATAAACAGTTGAGGTCATAAAATGGAGGGCTTAATTACGGTACTTAAAAATGCATGTAATAAAGCCCTACACAGTTTATGGTCAAGAGCACAGACAAGGAATCCAGCTGCCTGAGCTCAAATCATTGCTCTGACACTTAATAGGTGTAAGGGACTATAGGCAAGTTGCTTAAGTGAAATGTGCTCAGGGTCCTTAATTGTGAAGTACTGATATGGAATGATATTTACAATGTACAAATGGTATCACTACCTAACTGTAAGAGTAAAGTTGCTTACATACAAACGAATAATAAAAAATAAAGCTCTACACATATTATACTGATTTTCAGCAGCCACTTCAAAGAAAAGGTAAACTTTATCAGTTACTCACACAAAAATACCTCTTTTACTCAGGAGAACATTCTTGATATCAGTCCTCAAATAAATTTCTTTTATGGTGTTTATAAAAGATGGAGGTGTGTTAGATCATGTTTTTTATTCACCACCTACACATATATATGTATCAGTAGCAGATCTACGTGTTCAAAACAGAAAGGAGGATAACAAGACATCCTGTAAACTTGTAAGTGACTATCCAAAACGATGTACAGTGAACTTACGCATCCAAATGAAATACACACATCCACTCATTCAACAAATGAGCGGAACACACGCTGTTCTAGACCCTAGCGACTTCATGGCGAACCACCGAAGGACCAAAGTCCTGGCCCTCACTGAGCATCAGGTAAATGAAAAGACAAATAATAAACAAATAAACAACAGTGTCAGGTGGTGTTAAGAACTAAAAAGTAAAATAAAGCAGATTAAGAATAAGAATACAGGAAAGGGAAAAGGAGACCTCTCTTCTTAAATAATAAGATTAGGAAACACCTCTCTGAGTAAGTGGTATCAAAACAGAGTCCTGAATCAAGAAACCTATCAGACACAGGTTCCCCCACCACTCAACCATTCCAGCCTGGAAATCAGATGAAATGTTATCACCTGCCTGTCTACCTTCAGGTCAATAAGATCAAATGTTCCTTAATGATTTCTTCTGTAAAATCTCCCTTAGTTCCTAAGCATTTCACCAGGTTTCCTTTATTTGTATTAAGTACAAATTTCCTTTGGAGGTTTGAACATAAGCTGATGAAGAAAATGAAAGGGACAAATTTCATACACAGCAATCTAGCAATAGTCTGAAAGTGAGGTGATTAGTTTAGTCTAATAAAAATCCGCAAGCCTACCCTGGAGCCATGAAAAAGAAGACAATGAGAAAGAGAATTGGATGTCTTAGAGGTGAACTATAGGAAACTATTTCAAAAATGTTTGGTCAAAATGATTTTCAAATAATGAGAGAGATTATTTGAGGCCTGTTAGCTAAGAAATATGCTATTAAGATAGTCCAACTTTGGGAAATGCAATATTTTGAACATATTTATAATAGTTACTATATTCAATTCATTAAAATATATAGGGACTTTGGACCCATGTGCTTGTCATACTGGTCAATTTTGGCCATTTCATACTTGAGTATATAAAATTTGACCAATGGATAAAAGCTCAAACAATGTAAATATATTAATGCGTGTGTTTGCAACATATAGTCTAGATTAATTCTACTTTTCAGAAGGGTCACTCATTCTTTTTTTATTTCCTCCCACCTTGTACTTTGTCGAGGTATCAGCTATTTTCTAACACTGCACACTAAGACAACAAACTTCTTCCTATATTATGACTCAATGATTGTCAGATATCAGATTGATTATAAGAGATTGAAGTTTGATTATTTAAAAAGTTACTTTCTGCCCTATAGACATTGTCCTTGATATCTGACCAGTTTCTCTTATTTGGGGCCACTCTAAGTGAAATTTGCAGTAAACTGCATGCATTACTTACTTGAAAAAGGGATCCCATCATACATTTTTAGGTGATAGTGCCCTGACCTCGGTCCTTTTGATATTAGTTGTTTTTTGTTGTTGTTGTCCAATCTAAACTGCACACAGAATGCTCTGTAGTGAAGGGGAACAAAAGGCACAGTCGTTTATTTTCTTCTTCACAGTGATGATGCCCTCTGAGATTTCGTCATTGGAAGGATGGGGACTTAGGTATTAAAATCCTCTGAGATAGAAATACAAATGGAATAAAAAGCAGGGAGTGGGGGGAAGCCTCTAAGGCTGACAACCTGGACTAAAACCACAGGGATTAAGTGTGTGTCTATTTCTCTGCTAAAATACATACTAGAACCTTGACAGTTTCTTTGCAAAGTTAGCGCATGTGCTTAATTTAGACTCACTGTTTCAGCCTCCAAGAAGCTACCATATATGGGTGGGGTAGGGAGGCAAAATAGGTATTGGAATCATATGATGTCACATAGTCTCCGGCATAGCAAAGAGACCAGAGCTCTGTGAGTGCTGTTGCTTATGAACTATATAGTGCTTTTCTTATTTATAAAGCTGAGGCATACATTCTATTACTCTTGTTCTTAGGTTATCAGACAGCCATAATTTCTGGTCTTTTGTTTGAAATGAAGGCCTGCCTGGAAAAATTGAGGGTGCTGCCAGGCTTACTAAAAGACATTTTTTGTAGCGCACAGTATTTTTTACTCCACTACCCCACCCCTCAATTCTTGGGTGTAGGGGGAGGGGCACAAGATTTGAGAAAGAGATATAAATTATGAAACTGAAAACACTTTAAAGCAATTTATGGACAGAATCCTGTCAAATGTTCTCATAGCCATAACACACTGACATGTACTCGTGTATAGTAATGTGCATCTAAGCGTACTTCAACGACTATGTTCTCAGAGTGAAATTACTTGGGAAATGCAAGTTATATTGGATTCCTTTTGGAGAAGGAAATAAAAAGTTAAAATTCAGGTTACATATCTGGAAGACTAAAGTAGGCAATCAAAATCAAACTTCTACACCAGATTCATTTGACATGATTTCAAAATAAACTAAGTTCAGCAAACCTGTTGGCAGAGAAGTATCATTTGTCAAGCGATTAACAGAGGCCCAATCTGTAATTACGAATTGCTGAAAGCAGGCTTAATGAGAGAATGACTCACTCACGTTTTGGGGTGAGGGGGGAGGGGTCTCCGAAACTGTAATTTGATTTACAAAACTCTAAGTAGCTAATGGCAGGTAACTCTTGCCAACCAACCAGCCAACTCTTGCAAGCTCATTAACAGAACTCCATGGTCTCACTGAAGGATAAACCATATGGAGGTGTCACTGAAAGCTGGAGATGAGAGACTGTAATTCACGTTCAGTCCTTCTGTGAGTCGGTCATATGGGCATTGATTTGAGCCTTTGTTTATCTGACATGACCTGTTCTTAAGAAAGAAGAGAACATAAATTTTTAGGGGTTATTGGTTTTTTCCCCCTACTGCTTCACACTGCAATGTTCAACTAATTATTAAACTTCTTTATTCGGCACTAGTTTCTCCAGCTTCCCATATCTTTGTCACATTTTAGTTTCAGGAAAAAAAATTCAATAATTGCATTACACAAGAGCCTAATTCACTGTTTGCTTGAGTGCTGATCTTGGAGGGTTGTTAAGTTGCTATTTTACGATCTCCCTAGTGATTGTAAACCTGTGACTGTAAGACCATTTTTAACTCTTTATTCACATGAACCTCATGAATGCTTAAGGGAACTAATGTATGGCAACACACCTTCACAAGGCATCATTTTGTAAGGGGTTCTGTTTATCTAGTCCTTCTAACCTGGGTACCATAGTAGTGTGTACATATATGCACTGCAAGTTTCATTTGCTATCCATATGGTCCGATAATCTCTAAAGAAATGATCAGAATAATACACGAACACAGTTTTTAAAATAGTATAGTAGGCTATCTAATGATAAACGAGTCTCTTTGTACATTTTTCTCTATCTTCAGTCTGATTTCCAGAGTTAGTTTTAACCATTCCTGTGTAGAATCTGACATGGCTCTAAATGATAAACTTAAATGACCAATTCTTGATGTATTAATTGTGACATCAGCTACTGCTTCTGGACAGGACAGATATAAATTTAACTCATTCATATCTCCTTCCCATCACTCTTAGGTTCTGTTTTAAATTTCTTTAGTATTTTAAAATTTTCAAAATATATAATCAAACATTTATTTATTATAGAGAATACATATAAATAATATATAATATATATATTTATACAGTATCAAATATTATTTCATTAATTTTACATTGTACTTATTACCTTCCCATTTTTTAAAAAAGGGAATGCTAGCACAGTATTTTCCCCCATTTTCCTTTCTCCCTATTCCAACTCTAACATTTTATCAGCTATATTCTTAATTTTCTATCAATAAGATACATGTCATTTGCATTCTGTTTTATAACCATAATTAAGATTTTTTTTGTTTACTTTTTTATAGGTCAATACCAAAAGTTGTTAATCAGCACTGATATCATGTGGTTTTATAAATATTGTTTACATGTGTGCTTCTGTTTCATTTTCTTTCACATGGTTTGATGACATGGATTCACCACTAAAAATAGATAGGTCCTGGAATCAATACTTGATAGTTTTTTCTTACATTACTCCAATTATTCACACTCAGATTTTCTTTAGTTTGTCCCATATTTGGACTTTGAACTATGAGTCTTTTGATTTTGTTTTCTATGTATTCCCAGAGGTTGTTTTGTTTTTTTGTTTTTGTTTTGTTTTGAGAGAAAGAAAGAGAACAAAGTGGGGAGAGAGAGGCAGAGGGAGAGAGAGAGGCAGAGGGAGAGAGGGAGGCAGAGGGAGAGAGGGAGAGAGGGAGAGAATCTTAAGCATGTCCCATGTTCAGCACAGAGTCCTACACAGGGCTGGATCTCATGACCCGCGGAGTCAAAATCAAGTCTGGCACTCAACTAACTGAACCACCCAGGCTCCCCGTTTCCAGAGTTTCTAATGAGCATATCTAATACTACCCACATCCATAATCAATCTATCCCATTTTTCTTTTTGACATCAGTATTCTTAGACTCCGTCTGAAAGTCTTACCATAATGGATTAATTGCTTTCTAGACCTGGTATAGAAATGAATTCTATCATATTTTGTCCTTTCTCAGTGCTTTCCACTTCCTCTGCTTTTCTTCTCCAAATGGGTATATAGAATTGAATTCTGAAGTTACCTTGTATTTGAAAATGGTTTAATTTTGCTTTCAAATTATTGGTTGCCCGTTTGGGTAGAAAACCTAAGATTAAAAGCAATTCTGTTTTAACTTCAAAAGTTTTAACATCTGTTAGCAGGTGCTGTCATGAGAAGCTTGGTATCAGCCTAAAATCATTAATCCTTTGTACATACTATGTAACCCTATTCACCTCTTACGTTAATCATTTCTCTTTATCTTTTATAAGTATTAATAATTAATACTAGTAATTAATTAGCTAGACTTTAATAATGTTGTGCCTTGCTATGAGTGGTTTTCGTTCATTTCTCATTTAGATGTGTGTGTCTGTGTGCACGCACCAGTATTTGTCACTGCTCTTGATAGATGAGGGGATTTTAAATAATGGCAGTTGCTTCATCCTTCTTATTTTACGGTCCATACCAAATATGCCTTTAGTGTCTTCACCATTCATCACAATTTTAACTGTTGAATTTAGATATGCATTTTCATTTTCTTTTCATCAAACTGGTCTTTTGAAAAAAAATTTTAGGATCAAAGTCCAAATTGTTTTTTTTAAGCCAGCTGTCACAGCACATACCCAAATTCATTTTCAGAATATATTGAGGTAATTCTATTATAGCTTGACATATTGAAAAATATTATTAATATATTTCCTAGGATAGAACTACAGGGGTAATCTAATACTTTCTGGTAATTTTAAAGATAGCATTGTATCTAACAATATAATTTTCTTAATTCTAAATATTGGAGATTATTTTATTTTATCTTATCTTACTTCATTTATTTTATTTTATCAGTATTTATCTATTTTGAGAGAGAGTGCAGAGCCCAGTGAGGTGAGATCATAATCTGAGCTGAAATCGAGAGTTGGACACTTAACCAACTGAGCCACCCATGTGCCCCTATGATTTTAGAAGGTAGTGTTTTTAGGAGCTAGTAATGACTTTGATATTGTAATATACTACCTTTAGTTCATCTAAAAAGATTTACAAATGTTATATGTTCTGAAACATTTTATAGGCAGTGGTGACAATCATCTCATCTTTGAAAATGGTAAACAATTCACCTATAAAATTCTATCTTGTGCCTTTAAAAAAAAGAAACAGTATGTATGATAGCTTAAATAATTATTGAATTTTTCAGATTTTCTACATTAATAATATTTAGTAGGTCATATTTTTCTAGATAGTTTTGTTTCATCTACATGTTCATCATAGAGTTTGACTTAGCATATTAATCCTCTCTGTGACTATGATTATTCAGCTCAATTTAAGTTTTTTCAGTGTGTCTCTCTTTAAACTTTCTTGCTTTGCCTAACTACAGTTTTTAAATATTATTTACAAACCAATTCCTAAATATATTTATCAATTCTGCTTTTTAGTTTATTATTTTTGTCATTAATTTTCAAAAAATTATTATACCTAAAATCCTGAAATTAGTTTATTTCTGTTTTTGTCTTTTTTAAAAAAATAATTCAAAAAATTCTTTTAAAAATTAATATACCTAAAATCTTGAAATAAAACTTTAGCTTCTTTACATTCTTTTTTTTGCATAATAAGGAAAGCATTTAAGGTTGTGAATTGATCTCTGTACAGTTTTAGTTGTATTTAATTAGTTTTTTTGTGTAGTTTCCTTTTTTCTTTATTTTTGAAATATTGACTTTGTAGTATTAATTGATCACTTGATCCAAGGCCTACAATAAGTTTTGCTGATTTCCAAGTTGATCTTAAACTTTTGTTATTACTTTTACTGCTTAAAAATGTGGTATTTATCATTGACCTTTTTAATGCATTAAAATTATCTTTGTGGCAGAGTGCCTGGGTAACTCATTTGGTTAAGTGTCTCATTTAGGCTTGGGTCATGATGGGGGCATGATCTCACAGTTTGTGGGTTCGAGCCTCACATTGGGCTCGCACCCTGACAGTGCAATCTCTTCCTCTCAAAATGAATAAATAAACTTAAAAAATTATCTTTGTGGCTTAATACATGATTACTTTAATAAATAATTATGGCTGCCTGAAAAAAGGTATGTTTTCTCTGTCATAGTAAATTATAATCATATGTAACTTATTGTTCTGTATACTATACCTCATTTATCTAAGGCACACACACGTGTGCATACTTAATGATAGCTTCTAAAATGTTTTCCCACATATTTATACATTTAAAATATTTTGTTGATTTGTAATTTGGAATGCAAATATTAATGTGAGGATATATTTATTGTAGATTTTGCCTTTTCGAAAACCTATTGTCTCATTTAACATTTTTCCTTAAATTGTTTTTCCTAATACTAATTTAACTTCACCAATTTTACTGTGTTACCTCACTTTGGGTGTAGATTATACAACATGTAGTTAGAATTAATTTTTTAATCTAACCTAAGAGTTTCAACCAGTTTGTGGGGGATATTAATATACATTTATTGCCATAATTAATGTTTGTACATAAGGGTCATTTTATTCTAAGTTTTTCCTGAAGGTTTCACTGGGATTTCTTTTGTTTTACATCTATTTATTTGTCCATCTATTCATTCAACAAATATCTATTGAGTACTTTTAACAAGAAATGTATTGCATGCTAATGAAACAACTATGAACAAGTCAGCATCATGGAACTCACTTTTCCCGGAAGAAGGTGTCTACCATCTACGGCAATGTAATACATTGTAAGCAGGGCATAATGACAGGTAGTTTGCTTGTGGATGACAGGCACACAGAGCACCTGCTTTGGCAGATGGGGGGTATAAGAGAAAGTTTCTTGCAGAGGAAACAACTAAGCTAAGTATTCAGGGATGAGTAAAAGTCTGAGGACAGAGAGCAGAGGAAACTTTGAGTTCAGTGAGAAAAATATATTCAAAGACCCAAAGGCCAGAGTGCCTACTATTTGGGGGAACTAAAATAATTCAGGATGAAAGGTAACATTCAAGACGTACATGAGTGGAAATAAGAAAAAGACTGAGGAATTTGATATTGACTTACTGATATTCAACACTGTCTATGTGTGTGCTCATGTAACTAGAAGTGCAGTGGCTCTGGAAAGATGTCTAGATTTCCACGTGTTGAATAACTGAATCTTTATGGATATTATTCACCCAGAAGGATGTAGAGATCCAGAAGATGTGAGGTCCTAGGAGGTGACACCAAGACTAAAGGGACAGGCAGAAAGTTAAGAGTGATCAAAAAAGAGTGATCAGAATGATAAGCATACCACAAAGGTGTGGTGTCATGGTGTCACCATGATAGCTTTACAAAAAGGATGGATGGATCAGAAGTTTCAAGAGTTTCCACATGGATTACATCTTATTTGACGGACAACTGTAAGTTGAGATACATATCTAGCTTCCTATTTGCTTTTAACTCAACACAAGTTACAAAATACATCTCCACCTGCCCTGCTTCCTGGCACTTATGTCTACCAAAAAATCCTGCTATATTATACAGAAGTCCTCCACACTGCAGGGTTTTTTCCCATTTCTCCTCTGTGAAAACCCTGAGATCTCTCTGTCTGGATGTTTTGAACATTTTGGTCTGCTATTGTGAAAGGAATAATTTTTAGCACTGCTCAGTCTATCAGTGGTCTACCCTTGTCCTACGGGGTCACTTTAAGTCTTCTAAGTTTCATCTTAACTGATACTGTGATCCTTTCTTAGGAAATAAAGCTGAGGGTTAGTCTCTCATCTTTTCCTTTATGGTTTCTTCTGTAACAGATGAAATATGTTAGAATTTATAATGTATGGTCACACTCTGCTTGTTTCCAATAATGGTATACATTTAAAAATTTTTATTCCCCTAGATTATTTCCATGAGAATGTGAAAAAGGGATTATTATAATGAGTATTACCATTTTACCTGGAGGTCTGTAACCATTTTATGATAGCAAAACCCAACAGGTTCTATTTAAGACTCAAAAAGTTAACAAAATGGCCAATTAACACTTTGGGGGATAATTAAAATGTACTTAATACAAACTAATGCAAACAAAATAAAGTTCTAAACAAAATTTTAAACAAAATTTAAGTTTCTCCTCACTTAGCGAGATTCAACAATGGGGATGGCTGTTGATCACTTTCAGATCCATTCCTCTGTTTATTATTCTATGTTTTGGGTCTTTGCCTACTCTTCTTTGGTGTTTTACCTAACACTTCAACAGGCTTTGCTACATTTTTTATTCCCCTGAAGTGTGTTTATTAATTTTCTTCTTATTTTGAGATCGAATTGATACATAACATCATATTAGTGTCAGGTATAAAACATAGTAGTTCATTTTTATATTAGTTGTAGAAATATTTTAATCTCTTTAATTGTAGTCACTCAATTCATAATTAAGCTTAAACATATATTCAATTATTCTTACAAAGATTTTCATCCTTCTCTAGTATGTAATCTTGCAAGACATTCACTACAGCTCCCCATCTGGCTTATTTAATGAATGTGGCATTTTGGCAGGAATCTTACAGACTCTAGGTAAGAATAACCTTTAAAATCTCTACCAGTAAGTCTATGAAACTCTCTCGGGTGATTAAACCTCCTTGCTATTGATGTTATCTCCGTGTGCCATTGCTCACTGGGTGGGTGTAGTTACTATACTCACATCGGTCTCAGTGGTACCTCAGAAGGGCCATTCCCGAGCAACTTATCTGACTGAACACCCTCTTATTTTCTAATCATTCCACAATGTTTATTTTCTTCAAGGAACTCAACATTATTTGTAATTATTAACTGCTTTATTTCTTTGTCTATTTTTTCTTTGTTTTCCTCACTAGCCTTTGTTTTGTGGAGCTCCACCACTGTCTACATAGTTCACTAGTAGAATACCTTGATGTTTAATATGTGTTTGTTCGGTAAATAAATGAATTAAAACATTGAGTGGAATGCCCTGTGTTGGAGATCAATGTCTACTACATATTTATTGAGTTTTCAATATATCAATTTAAAACATATATTAAGCAACTATAGCTGTATATGATATTTAGTAGATGCTACCAAGAGGAAAAAAAATACCTATAGAATAAAACAAGACATACATTCTAAGAGTTATATGCCTTAGTTGGGAAATAAGTGGGAATCTTATGTTTAGATTTAGATAGAATGATCTGAAAAGTTGATACAAACTTTTTCAGTTTGAGGTATATACACATGTCAGTTCACCCACCAAGAATCTCTGTCTCTTTTTTTTTAATGTTTTATTTTTGAGAGAGGGAGAGACAGAGCATAAGTGGTGGAGAGGCAGAGAGAGAGGAGGAGACACAGAATCCGAAGCAGGCTCCAGGCTCTGAGCTGTCAGCACACAAGTTGTGAGATCATGACCTGAGCTGAAGCCGGACGCTTAATCAATTGAGCCACCCAGGCGCCCCTGATTCTCATACAGTTTAAAATATGATTTAAATTTTTTTTAATGTTTTATTTATTTTTGAGAGGAAGAGAGAGAGAGACAGTGTGAGCAGGGAAGGGTCAGAGAGAGAGGGAGACACAGAATCCGAAGCAGGCTCCAGGCTCTGAGCTATCACATGGGTGGCTCAGTCAGTTAAGTGGCCAGCTTCGGCTCAGGTCATGATCTCACGGTTCATGGGTTTGAGCCCCCCATCTGGCTCTGTGCTGACAGCTAGTTCAGAGCCTGGAGCCTGCTTCAGATTCTGTGTCTCCCTCTCTCTCTGACCTTCCCCACCTTGCACTGTCTCTCTCTCTGTCTCTCAAAAATTAAAAATAAATAAATAAAAATTTTAAAAATGCACTCTTCATAATTTAATTATCCATCTGAATAAATAACAAGTCACAAATACTGTATACTCATGAAGGAGGAGCTAATTATGAGGAACAACAATGTGGTTCAGTAAAAAAGGGCTACTATTTGATGGTAGATAGTGGCTCATCCTTCAATTCATCTACCCATCAACCTTCCACTTAACTTATGACTTACTTAACAAACACATCACCTATTTACTAAATACAGCCATACATTGTACTGCTTGCTCTTGTTCACTGGATTTGAATAGACAGAATGTTATATATTAATAATGTGCCCTGGGCAACACTGCTTAATCCTCAGTATCCTCAGCCACAAAATTATTATTTGGGATTGTAAGGAAAAGAGTATGATTAAAGTACAGTGCCTGACACTCAATGAGAATATGGGAACAATTATTAGTTTTAAGGAATGACTTTTATTTTATGATTCCAAAGGAGAGCCTAGACGTGAAGCATTCCAAAACCGAAATAACATTGGTTGGCAATTAAAAAAAATTATCTGCCAAACCAGTATTTACAAACTAAGAACCAAATTTGTTGGGTAGAGTACTGAAAGCTTGTAATTCCTATGCTAATTCACATCAGGAACCTTAAATATTACTTGTGGGCCACCTGTTTAAGCTGCCATTTTTGATATAAAGGCATAAATTAGAACAATATCAATAAGAAATGTACAGAAGAAACATAGCTAGTTTTCTCCATCTTTATCTATACTGCCAGAGAATGGAAGAGTTTCACTTTGTCAGAGGGAATTTTGCCTTTTGTTGCCTCTTTCTAAGCTGTCCACTTTTCCTATTACTTGAAGTTTGATTTCTTCTGCTTTGTACTTATCATTTCTAGCATTTTAGGGAAATAATCTGCAAAAGACATAAAATCCTGATTAAGGCACTGAAGAAAGTTTCTCAATATGAACAGCTCCTTTCAAGCATATAAATAATTAAAATGTAGCACATATTTTTGCCATTCAAAACTATATATTATTTCCCTTAGCAGTAGCCAAATGAACTGTGAAAGAAATTTTCTTTCCTTCCAATTAAAAACCATTTATTTTCATTCTGAGGTATTTCGTGCAAAAGAAAACTACTGAAAGTTATACAACAGATATCTATACTAACATTTTGTCATATCTGGTGATATTTACTTTAGTAAATTTTAATAAAAAAAGAAATAAAGGACATATAAAGTTATAGCCCTCTCTCTTCCATTCTGTCCCCACTCCGTCTCCTGGGAGACAAACTTTGCCTAAAAACTGATCACTCCAAGACATGTTTGGGTTTTTTGTTTGTTTGTTTGTTTGTTTGTTTTTAGAATTAAAAAAATTTTTAATATTTATTTTTGAGAGAGAGAGAGAGAGAGAGAAAGAGAGAGAGAGACAGACTATGAATGGGGGGAGGGGCAGAGAGAGAAGGAGACACAGAATCTGAAGCAGCTCTAGGCTCTGAGCTGTCAGCACAGAGCCTGACACAGGGCTCGAACCCATGGACCGCGAGATCATGACCAGAGCCGAAATCAGACGTCAGCTTAACTGACGGCGCCTTCAATTCTTAGCTGAAAATATGTTCCTTTGTTTGACTGTACTGTTTACTTCTCTTATTTTCCATTATTTCATAATTCCCTTGAAATAGTTATTTTCTAAGGTGTTTTAACACAATTTGTATGAAAGATTCAATATAAAATAAAATTTGTTCTGCTCTTAATGACAGTGAGTAGAATATAATCATTTGCTTCTGGACCCCATCCAAGTCTTTCTTAATTTTGTATATAAATTGTCTAAAGGCAACTCAGCTATATTAATGACTATATTATAAAGCACCGCTTCGTTAAGATTTAATAAGTGTTTGTAGAATAGTAAGGAACTTTTGTTGACATACTGTTACTATATATGGAAAATATCTGGCAATTATAGACATTTCAGAGTATATCTAAAGAGTTTACCTAGAGCAAAGCAAACCATTTAAAAAATATTTTAATTAGACTTCGGAAAGTGTGGTGCCCAGGATAACGACAAAAACTGGATAAAACACATATATTGGAGCTCTACAAATGTCCCCAAATAACCTAATTAATTTATTACTCTCATTGAACTACCCACATCCCTCTTTGGAGAGTAACAACATGAGATTTATAATTGGACATTTGTTAACTGTGTAGATGTTTTGGGTTCCTGGACCCAATTCCAACATTGTGGGGGACAGGGCCTCCCACATTACACCAAGCAATTCTCAAATACCCTGAGAATTCAACTTAATTCTGACAATACCTTTCCAGAGGTAGCATGAGGTCCCATTGGTTAAAGCCCAGTTCCGTAAGGCTGACACACATGCCACCTTAATTCAGACACCACTTGCAAGTTATCTGTACTTCTTGTAACTGGCTGGTTATAAATCAGAGGTTCCCACAACCTCCTCCTCAGGTTTGATTAATTTCTAGAGTGGCTCACAGATACCAGGAAAACATTTTACTTAATAGATCACCAGTTTATTATTCAGGAATAGTCCAATGGAAGAGATAACCGGACAAAGTATGGGGAAAGGCTCTGGAGTTTCCAAGCCCTCTCCAGGTGTGCCCCTCTTCCAGTATCTGCATGGGTTCACCAACCTGGGAGCTCTCCAACCCCATCCCTGGGGGTTTTATGGAGGCTTCATTACATAGTCAGAGTTGATTAAATTATTGGCAACTGGCAACCTCCAGGCCCTTTCCTCCCAGTGGGTGAGGAATGGGACAAGGTGCTCTCCAGGCAAGCAGTCCTCATCTTTAGGTGTGTACAAAAGTCACCTCATTAACCTAACAAAAACACCTTATAATTCTTATCACAGGAAATTCCGTGGGTTTTATGAATGGTGAGCCAGGAATCTTGGACAAAGACCAAATACATATCAATGCATATAAATCACAGTATCACAATAGAGATGGAGTAGATGATCATAGTGTGAAAACATAAGAACCTATCTTCTCTGATATTCTAACACATATTGCTAAAAACAAAACAGGCTTAAAATTGAGTAGCTTAGACTAAGCCCCACATCACCAAATAAAGACTTAATTACACTTTGGCTCTCCTAGAAATAGAATCTTAAGACAGTGTAGGGGCCAAGGGCAGGCTGCCCCAAGATTGGCCACTTTGGCATGAAGATTATTTTGAGTTAAAGGCAATCAAAACCCAGCAGATTAAGGAAAATCTCCTCACCTCCCACTCAAGTGCCTAAAAAGAATTTAGGTAAAAGACCTATTCTAGGAAGAGAATTATCTGCATAGATAACTACATTATCCTATGAACTAAGGTATGGTAGACAGCATGGAGCTTACTACCAAGGCCTGTTTGATGCAAGTCTTCTATATCCCCTTATTTCTGAGTGGTCCAGGAAACATTTGTTTACCAAACATTTACCTTTTCTCATCTTTCTGTTAATTGTATTCCTGCCCTTTGAAATCTCATACCCATATCCCCTATTCCTTAGATCAAGATGCCATATACACCTCTTTGCCAGATTATCTTTGGAATCACCATGTCTGTGTGGATTCCCTGTAAGCAAAAATGTAAATTTGATTTTCTAATAACCGGTCTTATGATTCTTAGTCCAGCTAGAAAGATCCTGAAGGGCAGAAGACAGTCTTTCTACCCAATACCAGTCAATCAGGAATTACCTGATCAGTGCTAGTTAGGTCAAAGGTTGCCTGGTAGACCACCGCCATCCTCTAAGAGAAAGTGACCTTGGAATAATCAAACCACTTATTTATCTAGTTTAACCTCCTTATTTATGCTGCCTTCTAATTGAAAAGGTCTTATATTTTGTACCTCTCCTCAGAGCTTCTTTTTTATCTGCCAAATTGGATGCTAACCAATTCATGAATCATTGAATAAGGCCAATAAGATCTTTAAACACTACTCAGTTGAATTTTGTTTTTTAACAATATTATTCATTCATAAAAAGCCACTTAAAACAGAGTATATCAATGTAAGAATTTTTCTCTTAAACTTGAGATTTATAACTTATCAATAATAAATCTGATCAATGTATGTAATTTATTCCAAGTGAAGGAAGTCCAGGAAACCCAGTTTCTGCTGAGGGCCCTTCTCTTTTTTAAATCTATTATTCACATCTTACTTTTTTGAATGAGATATGATGACCATTAAAATACTCTTATAATAGTTGTAAATACAGTGGCAAGATATATAATGATCTATTAAAATATATTCTGAAAGTTAGCAATGAAGTGATACATGTACTAGGTATTATTTACATTGTTAAACTCCAACAGTTCTTCAACATTTGAATAACTAAATAATGATACGGTTTGCCATATGTTTCCATTTAATGAAGCCTTGTATTGATACTTAAATGCTTCATTAAGTCACAAGCTGCCAAAATAAGTAGTTTTTCTCTTGTCATAAATGTGACATGGTTTAACTAAGAAGTCTTGTCATTTTAAAAATTAAGAATGCCTTTATTCTGCATATGTTATAAGCAACATCTCAATATTTCAGGTTTAGATACAAAACATTTTTAGAAGGCTGACATTGCAGTTTGGGAATTTTTGTGCACAATTTTCTTGTCAGTGGAAGGTTGTATGAGTTGTTAAAACTATCATTTCATCATAAACTAAACAAAGTTTATATGCAATTTTCAAAAGCTTCTTGAAGTGACACCTGTTTCATTAATAATAATAAGCTTAAAAAAGTCCTAGTCTGAGCTGTAAACACCAAATAAAAAACTATAATTTCACCAAAATCATATTTTTCAAGGCAGCAAGTTACTTTGAAAATGACAAGTTCAGAAAATGACGAGTTCACATACTCTGAAAAACACATGTGGCTTCAAACAGTAACATCAGATTTTGCCTTTCTACCTTTTCAGTGACATACATAAGACTTGATGATACAATCTTAAGGTTTAATTGGTATGTAAGGTCTAACTTGTGTTTATTTTGAGCAAAAATAAAGCTTTCAGATCTTGATGTATTATTTTCTAGGAGATTCACTTAGATGAAAGTTCAGGAATAAATAAGTGATTATTTCAAGGTTGGTTCATTAAATATGACTGCTCTTAAAGAAAATTGAAGGAGAGCTGATTATATCTAACAGGGGACAAAGCAATGTGTTTTGTAAATGTTAGTTTGCAGAAGAAATGAGGCACTGCTGTGTTTCTGAACTTGAGTTTTAACACGTTTGGATTATAACAAATATATTTGAACACAGAGAAAATGTTACTTGAAATTTTAAAAATACAGAATTTCAGGACTCTGAAGTTTCATCATTTCTTTTTGCAAGTGAAATTAATATAGCTTATTTTGACTTAGATCCAAAATTTTTTTTAAATAGTGTCCACCAATTTTAACCCCTCCCATATAAATTTCCAATCAATAAAACTAGAAATTAATGAATAATTTATCATTGTAATTCCCTATCTAATGCTCTTTTCAATATAGTATTCTATGATGTTAAATAATTTTCACTTTTCCTACTTTTTTGTCTTTTTCAGTTTCCTCTCTTTCTATATCTCAGGGTATAGAACTATAAAAATAAATGATAAACCAGGGTGGACAAAAAAACAATATTCTTGTAAGTAGATATTAACATGTTTCTCAGTAAGAGTTACATAGCATTTTTATGAAAAAATCTCACTCAGAATGGTACCTCCAAGCACGTCAGGGTTGTTTTGTTTTGTTTTATTTGTAGAAATTGAAGGACGTTTTTTAGCAAAGCTATTTAAGACAATGCATCCTGAATCTGGCTGTCTATTAGAATCACCTGGGTTTTATTTATTTATTTATTTATTTATAATATTTAATGTTTATTTATTTTTGAGAATGAGAAAGAGAGAGACAGAGACAGAGCACAAGCTGGGAAGGGGCAGAGAGAAAGAGGGAGACACAAAATTCCAAGCCGGCTCTGAGCTGTTAGCACAGAGCCTGATGCAGGACTCCATAGCATGAACTGTGTGATCATGACCTGAGCGGAAATTGGATGCTTCACTGACTGAACCACCCAGGCACCCTGGATCATGGGTGTTTTAAAACTATGCTCTACTTCAGTGATTCAAGTTCAGCAGGCTGGAAGTAATTCCAAGAATATGTACTTTAAAATGTTGTTAGGTGATTCTAATTTAGAAGCACTGGTCCAAGGCCTTGATTATTCACAAGGTGCTCCACACCAGAGCAGCAAGGGCCTTACCTGAGAGCTTCCTAGAAATGCATAATCTGAGACCTCACCAGAGATTTAATGAATCAGAACCAGAGCTTCTTAGAAATGCAAAATTTGAAAACTCACCAGAGATTTACTGAATCAGAATCTGATGTTCACAAGGCTCCTAGGTGAGTCATGTGAACATTAAAGTATCAGGTACTCTGGATTGAAAATCAAGAAACCCTTTTGGAGCTAGATAGCCCTCTACTAGGAATATAAATAAGACTTGCTCTTGGTTGATTTCAAAGGTGACCAGAGACTGACTGAAGAAGACTAAAACAAGCCCAAGTCTTGAGAATGACATTGAACTCAGAATGCTGATGCATTTGTTTACAATGAGAAATGACAGTTGTCACAAAGTCCAAACTATTCAAATAAATATAGTTAGCAACCTCTCTTCCAATGCAACCAAGTATGTGACATGCCAAATTACAATCAGAAGAAATTTAGAGGATCTCATCCAAAGTTATCAGGGAAGCTAGCTAGAAGACTTTCTAATGGAGACCCTAGATGAGGATTCTCTTTTAATGAAGATGCCCCCTCCTCTGGACAGTGCAAACTGTGTAGCAGCAAAGTTCCTTACCTATTCCCTCTTGTCTGTCTGTACTCTTCTGTTTCTCTTCTGTGGCTATTTTCATTTCCACCTCTTTATCTGTGTAGTTTAATCCTGTTATCTGGATCACATCTTTAATACTGATGGTTTGCTTGTTACACATGCTTACAATTTACTCACTGCTTCTCAATTGTCAGGAATTACTTCATGTAATATTATACTTCCAAGTTTTGGGATGAGAAGGCCAAAAAACATAGGGATAAGTAAATTGCTCATTTTTCAAAGCAAGTAGGTGACGGAACTCAGCATTCAAGCATAGGCCTTTATGGGTCTGCCCATAAAGCAGACCCTGGGGCAAACTCCTGTATTACCAAGTGTAGAAGCACCCCTAGATCATCTCATTAAAAGAAACACTTATTTTGCATTATACTTTTAACTCCGTGCTTTTGGGGCTGGTCACATATCACCTAGGTGTTGTTTCCATAGTTTAAATTATATTTTTCATCATTCTAATATTTTTCAGAAATTCTTTAGTGTAATTCCCAAGTACTAACAATTATTAGCTTTTCTAAGGTTATTAAATGCTTACAAAATATTTATTTAGTAATTCTTTAGGTTAGATGAAGACATCGTTAAAGAATCTCAATAATTGGGCAAAATGAAAAGAATGCGATTAAGTTACTTCAGATTTATTTTTATTAATTTCTCCTTTGTGCTGTTGAGTTTAGCTATGAGGAATTTTAAAGAAGAGATCAATGATGGATAATTAACTATTCTCTATTTTCTTGATTCTGGGGTTTAAAAAAATATGTTCTCAGCAACACAAATATTAATTAGATGCTAATTAATAATTTCACCCATGAAACATTTACAAAACAAATATGCAAATCCTCATAAACCAACTTGCACTGTAGTGATGATTAAGCTATCATTATATTCAGGAGCAATTCTGATGAATGCATAAGATTTTAAGAGTATGACCTAATGCTAATATAATGAAAACTTAAAACTTTTTTCTCATTTTTGTTTCTCTCTGTAGTTCATAAGGACAATACATTTCTAAGACTCATTTAAGCTACCTTTGTACTTTACTTCTTCATCTAATCTTTAAAATTACAGTTATCAATTTGATTTAGATCAACAGCTCTTAACATTTCTGGTTCATTAACTGCTTTTAGAATATAATGAAAATTGTAAAACAGTTAACAATAAGTAATGTACTGTCCATGTAAACAGAATTTTCCACTCAATCCAGCGAGTTCAGAAGCTTCTCTAATCTCATATATGGATTTCATATGGATAGCCTCTGATGTTGGTGGAAATTAGGAGATGAGGCATCTAGTCCTAGTTTTACCACTAATGAGATATGTGATCATCAACACTTTACATTTTATCTTAGGATATATGATTCTTGATCATAGAATTAGAGAGCTGATTGTTAAGGTATGTCTCCCTCTGAGAAAATAAATATGAAATTTGACTCTTAGATATGGATATAATGATTGCTTTTTATTTTTTTATTTAAAAAAATTTTTAATGTTTATTTATTTTTGAGATATAGAGACAGAGCATGAGAGGGGTAGGGGCAGAGAGGGAGACACAGAATCCAAAGCAGACTCCAGGTTCTGAGCTGTTGGCACAGAGTCCGATGCGGGGCTCGAACCCATGAACTGTGAGATCATGACCTGAGCCTAAGTTGGACGCTTAACTGACTGAGCCACTCAGGCACCCCAATGATTGCTTTTTGAAAAAAAAAAAGTAAATTGAACAATTTAGAGTCCAGATGAATATGTCACCTTTGTAGCATTCACCTTGGGAGGGCATGATGAGGCAACATCACTCGATAAAGGAAAAACAGTGCTCAAAATATTTTAAAAATACTTTTGTAGTTTTGTAATTGCCAGCCACAAAAGCTCTTTACAACTTAGTATCATGAAAACACTTTGTAGAGAAATTGCTGAGCAACTGTTGGGATTCTTTAAATCACCACTAAATATCAGGAAGCTCCAGAAAACTGATGCTGTGTGAGATTCCCAACATTTTTGCAATTAGAAAGATGGTGTGCATGATAGAATATGGGCTCATGAATTTGATATCAATCACAGGTAAAATCTGGATTGTATTATAAGCAGAGAGTTTCTTTTTATATATAAAGAAAGTACTTAATTAATTAGTTAATTATGAGAGAAAGGAAGCGAGTAAGTGAGGTTGCAACAAGAGGAAGACTCTCACACAGGCTCTGCACCATCAATGCAGACCCCCAAGTGAGGCTCCAGCTCACCCAATGTAAGGCTCCAACTCACAAACCATGAGATCATGCATGAGATCATGACCTGAGCTGAAGTAGGATGCTTAACCAACTGAGCCACCCAGGTGTCCAAATAAGCAGAGAGTTTCTAAATAATCATATGCCAATAGTCATGGGATGTTAGCTTGAAAGAAATTATGTCAAACAAGTTTCATTTCCTTTCCTGATAGGGTTGCTAGGTTAATTGATCAGGATTGCCTTTCATCATGGTGTTGGACAGTCTCTACTGTACTGGGCTTAATAAGGGAAAAGGTATTTGGGTAAAATAATAATGTAATAGGTGAATTCATAACTAGAGAAAAGTGCCTCCTGTAACCTGTTACTGGACCCTGTATCTGGGCCTTCCTCAGCTATGACATACGTTGATGAGGTAGATGATCGTACAGATGACAATGAACTCTACAGAAGAACAAACCCAACAAATGATAGAAACAGCACATTCAAACACTTTAGTGAAGGAATAAATCAATTTTAGCACAGTATATATTTTTCAAGAATCAGTATACTTTGCATTTGAATCTAGACACCCATACGAAGTTCAAGCATCCATTAAATATTTACTAGACAACTACTGAATGCTAAGAACTGTGTCCCATGCTGCATAATATCTCGGTACTTCCCAGCATGGAATATAATTGGCATATATTATTGTCCCTTCAAAGTTTTATGTTGGAGACTAAGTAATACACAATAATAATGCAAAAAAATGGTAAGAGACATTAATAGCATGCATGGACTACTAGGGAAATAAAGAACAAGGGGCTCCTAACTCTGACTTAGTGGGTGAATTGGAGAATGTTTCACATAGGATGTGCTATTTCAGCCCTGTTAAATAGAACTTTCTCAAATGGATACGGCTAGAAAGACGTGGAGTCTGGCAGGGATGGAATTCCAGGCAGAGAAGACAACACCTACCAAATTGTGGAAACATGCTGCATTTAAGGGAATTGCAAGTAGTGCCAAATAATTCAAGAAAGTAGAGAAAGTTTAAACTGGAAAGGGCAGGTAACAGTCAAGTGCTGGAACGGCTTTTTTACATCCCATGAAAAAGTAGTGATTTTTTACGTGGGGAAAGGAGTAAAAGAGAACTAAATTTGAATAAGTCTCTGTTCCATGGCAGGCATTTAAACTAGATGCTTTTCACTCACTTACTCAATGGCCTCTAACTGCTATTAATGAGACAATCCCTTATTAATGGGAATTATTATTATTCCCATTTTGCAGACATGAAAACTGAAGCACAAAAAGATTAAATAAATTGGTGAGGTTTAACTTTTTTTGTTTGAAAGATCACTCTAGGGAACACTGGAAGAAGCTGTATCCTTTGTGGAAAGACAAGAAAATTACAAGCTTGGTTTTGGGTGTGCTGTTAAGACATCCAAACATTTCCAACTAACGATGGGATATCTTGTGTGAGATGTGTTGACAAACATGGCTATGATGGCTGTTGTTTTTGTCTAGTCAACGTCTTCTCCCTCTCCTGGTAACAGATCCTCCTTTTCTGCTTATTGGGTAAGAACACAATTAAGTTGAAATAATCTAAAAAATTATTCCCACCACCACATTCCTATGACTAAATTTTGGTGCAAAAATGGATATTGATGCAGACAGAACTAATCAGGTCCTTCCTAACTTTCCTCTATAGCCAATAGGAAAGAGCACCTTTTCCCCACTTTATCACTGAAGCAAGAAAGTCATCATCACAAAACTGCCTCTAGCCATGGCTCCACTATATGAAAAAAGTCAGAAAATGAAGATGACTACTACAGAGGTCCCACTGTGAATCTCAGAAGTCCCCAAAATTGGCACGATTATGGAAGGTATTCAAGTCTTTGCTGTCCTTCAGTTTCTTTCCAATAATTCCCTTTGCTGTTTATATCATTTTACACTCTACTTCTGTCACTTGCAATCAAAAGTGTCCTAACTAAACACAAACTCTAGAGTTTCTTTCATTTCTAAATGGAGGTTAAGCTAGGTGATTTCCAAAGACACATTGGCTTCTTGCCTTCAGCTGACATTGCTCTACATCATTTCATTGTTTCCAGAATCCAAATCCACCCTCACTACAAATAGTTGGACACTAACCAGCTATCCCAGGAAAGAGTTCTTTATTTTTAAAATATTATTTAGGCTGGGCCTTTTATTCCTGTGACTATTCCTCTTTATTTAAACATAAAACACTGAGAGCACAATTGGAATACCTATAGTGTCCCAGGTGATTACATTCAAAGGGGTAGCATTCATATTATATTCTCATTAATTTGCTATCTTGTTGATTAAATTTTATTTAAAATTGAAGAGCCCAAACCAATATTACCCTATAGTTTAATTAAATAAAATTTAAATAAAAATTTAAAACTAACTCAATAAATAAATAAAGTTGAAGAAAAAAGAAACAAAAATGGTACAACATATTTAGGTGCATTTTATGTTTTATTCCCTTCCATCCCTCTTCCTTCTGTGTATGTATACATGTCTGAGTATTTATATGGAGGTAGGTATGTATATAATTTTTACATTTTTCTTACATTGGGTTTGCACTCTTTCATGTTAAGTTTGTAAATATTTAACCTTTAAGCTTTTATCTAGAAATCATTCAACTAAAGTTAATTAGACCTATCTAAATCTTTCCAATTTCTTACAAAACCAGTTATTTCCAGATTGAAAATATTTTTCTAATTTCTTCTCTTCAGTTACTGAATAGTATTTATTTGATTGTATATATTGAACTTTGGAACAGAATTTTTAAATTGTGATATAAGTTTAACATTGTCGGCTTTATCACTCATACTTTGCTAAAAGTGCCCTTTCAGTTTTCACACTTCTAAAATTTCCCTTCATATGCTTTGACTTCATTAGAAGACTCTTCTATCATCAACTCTATGTCATGACCACTCTGTCTTAGATACTATCCAAATCAACTTGTTCTAATTATCCTCATTAACACTTGTTTCTTTGCCTTGCTGGGACAATGCTGTAATGTGGGTGGAGTTCATTTTGCTTACAATGCATCTCAACTTTCAGATTGTCATGCATGTGGCACCTACTTATCTATTGGTCTCCTATTTATTTACCTGAGTTATATATGGCCTTCATTTGAAAAACACAAAGTACTATACATAAAATACTTTTTCTCACTATGAGCACTAAACCACGTTTATAGCATAAAAAATTATTGGATGGGATGTGGTTTAAAACAATTAAATATGAAGGGCACCTGGGTGGCTCAGTGGGTGGAGCATCTGACTTCCGCTCAGGTCATGATCTCAGAGTTCATGGGTTTGAGCCGAATGTTGGGCTCTACACTAACAGTGCAGAGCCTGCCTTGGGATCCTCTCTCTCTTCCTGTCCCTCTCTTCTTTCCTACTTGCGCTCTATCAAAATAAATAAATAAATTTTTAAAAATCAAGGATAAGATTCAGTAAATGCATAAGGGACTAACAGTTAAGTAAAAGAGAATAAAAATAATGATGAGTAACAGTATACTGAGAGACATGTCTAGCCTAGATCTCTGCCTTTTGAAATAAAAGGTAATTTATAGGCTCCTTACAACCTGCCTAATAAAGTCAAACTTTTAAGCAAGAGGCTGAGTCACTTACATAAGGTTCCTTTCTAGTTTAATCTTTCACTGAACCCCATGTCTGTCAGACTCCCTAAACATGGCTTATGCTGTCCAAAAAAATTTCACTCTGCCAGACTATCAGACTTCAGAAATATCTAAAAGTTTATCTTTATAGTATTTTGATACTTTCTCTATATTCAAATATACTTTCTTGGATTAAAAAATGAAATCGAGGGGTAACTGCGTGGCTCAGTTGCTCTGTTGGTTGAGCATCTGACTCTTAATTTTGGCTCGGATCATGAACCCAGGGTCATGAGATTAAGCTCTTCATCGGGCTCCTTGGTGAGTATGAGGCCTGCTTAAGATTCCTCTCTATCTCCCTCTCCACCTCTCCCCAATGCGTCCCTGCTCTTCCTTTCTAAAAAAAAAAAAAAAAAAAAAAAAGCCACACACAACAATGAACAAACAAAAAAAGAAAAAGCAAATGAGGTTGAAATGGAGAGTAAGCAAGAGAAGTGAAATTTTAACACTAACAGCACTTGGTGACTTTCTTACTGAATTAGACACAATCTGCCTTAGCAGAAGTTGACATAAAAGCTTTATTTCATATCATAGGGTCTATTCATTATTTGTCTTTCTTTTCTCCAAAGATATTTAAGATAACTTACAAAATAAATGATTTTTATCTTATTTTGATTTCTTTTGTTTACTAGACAGATGAGAGCACTTCAAGGGATGTATAGAGACAAGAGGCCAAGCTTTATCCCTCCTTTTCCATTGGAATTACCTAGAATATTAACATGGGAGAAGATCTATGACAATGATTGTCACAGATGGGGAAGGACACCATATATCTGACCCAAATAACCCTAAGAAATTCTTTTAGATCTAGTTTAAACTAGTCTGGGTCTAGTTAAAATGTAATTATTAAGGACATTTAAGACTTCTCCTTGCTAAAATTTATCTGGTTTATTAGACAAATAGAAAAGGCTGCCTTGAGAAAAACAAAATAAATTTTTTTTAATGTTTTTATTTATTTTTGATACAGAGAGAGACAGAGCATGAGAGGGGGAGGGGCAGAGAGAGAAGGAGACACAGAACCGGAAGCAGGCTCCAGGCTCTGAGCTAGCTGTCAGCACAGAGCCTGACGCGGGGCTCGAACCCACCAATGTGAGCTCCGACCTGAGCCTAAGTCGGAGGCTTAGCCGACCAGCCACCCAGGCGCCCCGAGAAAAGCAAAATAAAATCCGTTGATCAGGAAGAGTAAGGGCTGGGGACACAGTTGGCCTGACTCTTCCATTTGCATTCTTTGCTTCTCAAATAAGCTCTTATGACACCAGCACTAAAGCAGACCTGTGTTTACACAGCAACTATCTACCTCACAAAACCAGCAAACGGATACTTCTAGCTTGTTGTGATATACGCAGGTAGAGCCTAGAAGTGAGAGCAGGTACTGAGGCAGAAGGAGACCATCCTATTTCGGCAACAATTTTTGGCTGACATGCTTTAGATCAGTAGCATGTCAAAGACTTTGTTCAATGTCTATACCTTGGTTACTCAAAGAGAAAGCAGTGTTGTAAGGAGCAAAAAACAGAAAGGATCCTGTGAAAAGCCACTTACTGGGCCTGGTTTGGAGGGCCAGGCCAAATATAAATATGAGTAGAAATAAGGATATGCAGCAGACTCATCACCATCATCATCATCATCATCATCATCATCATCATCGGGACAAAATAGAAGGAACACACTAAAGAGTCCTATTGCTAATGCCCACTTTTGCACTGCTTGGTGGTTGTACCTTGGCTTCCAAGGCAGTTGATTTAGTCATGACAATTCTCATCATGCAGATTCATGGCCAAGGTCAAGTTAAAATATTTGCCTTGAACATAAGGGTAATAAAGGAAGCTGCTCCTACCTTATCTATAGGCACACAATGAGACTATGCATACTTCTACACTAATTAAAAGTGAGTAAACAAAAACAGGAAAGAACTTGGTGCCTATAAAAATAATCTGCAAAATAAGGGAAGGTAAATATAGCACTCAGGTTACAGTAGGGAAATACTTTCTAAAAATACTTGGTACAGGAAGAAGAACATTTGGTATTAAAAACTCTGCTTTCTGTAAAAAACATCAAGAAAACAGCACTATGAAATAAGATCAAGTTGAGAAGATAAGGAAATGGAGTTGAAGTGAACGGCACACTTGCTTCTCCTGCAGCCATCATTTTTTCTCACTACACTTTCCATCTGTCTCCATCATTTTTAACTCTCACCTCCACTCAGCCATTCACTTTCAGGGAAGCTCATTCTATCCTTGAGTAGAGGCAAGCTCATTCTATCCTTGAGTAGAGGCAAGTGGCTGAGGCTTCAGACCTAGCTTTACCAAAGCAACCTTATATCCACATTGTAGATATTGACTTGGGTGGGTTCAGGGCTGGCCTCATAGGGGGCAACCTAAATGGTCAGAAAGTATCCCTGTATTCTTTTTTTTCTTTTTAAATTTTTAATGTTTTATTTATTTTTAGGAGAGAGAGCATGTGCATGAGAGAGAGAGAGAGAGAGAGAGAGAGAGAGAGAGAGCGAGCGAGCTACCAGGGGAGAGGCAGAGAGAGAGGGAGATAGAATCTGAAGCAAGCTCCAGACTTTGAGCTGTCAGCAAAGAGTATCATGCAGGGCTTGAACTCATGAACCATGAGATCATGACCTGAGCCAAAGTCAAACGCTTAATCAATTGAGCCACCCAGGCACCCCATGCATCTTGAAATTCTTAATTCTATATTTGAACTTGGGTTTTGCAAATCAAGTCAATGAGACAATGAAGCATGTGTATGAGCAGAGGAGGTGCCTGCTCTAAGTGTGTCTGTCACTAGTCATATATAGCATTTGCTCTGTTTCATGAGCTAATCACAGAATGCCAGTGGTCCCATGGTGTGTGGGAGTTAAGCAAGTCTCAAAGTTTGTACAAGGTGTTTTATATCTATGACTGAGGAGAGCACTGAGAGCCTCAGGAGGCCATGCTTTCTGTTTAAACCAGACTTTGCTTCAAACAGAAAGAAAGCAGTAGAGTTCTAAATGATTAAGAACCTTTTCTCACTCACGTAACTCTTCCTATTAGCCAATCACTTACATTGAAAATGATGACATAGAAAACAATTAGAAAAAAAAATAGAACCTTTTCAGTCCTTTCCTTTCCTTCCTTAGGAATACACTGAAGGTAGAGTGTTGATAGAGTGAATCAGAGCAAGGGAAAGAAAAGAGAGAGACAAACCAAGAAACGATATTTAACTCTAGAGAACAAACTGATGGTCCCCAGAGGCGAGGCGGGTGTGTGGGTGAAACAGGTGATGGGGACTAACGAGGGCATTTGTGATGAGCACTGGAATGCTGTGATGTCTGGAATTGCTCAGTCCCTGTATTGTACACTGAAACTAACATAACACTGTATGTTAACCACACTGGAACTAAAATCAAACAGGTTTTAAAACATTTTTTAAAGAACTAAAATAAAAACACGAATTGGTTTTGTGCAGGTTTTGACAGTAATGGTAAGAATAACATAAATATGCAAGTACCACCTATGAATTGTACAGCTTTGGTGATTCTGCACACGCTTTAAATGCTGTTCTATCTGCATGTAAGGTTGGCGTTGCACAACATACAGATGGTTGGTAAAGTTGCTTGCTAATAATTTAAATTTTTTATTTTTATCTACTTAGAAATCACATTATATAGCAAATATAAAACACCATGACAAATAAAATCAGAGACCATGGGATAATTGACAAAGATTTATATTTTACCACACTTAATAGCATTTTTTTTACTGATTTTTAAATTCTTCATATGCATTTTGCACTGAGACCCATATATTACACATCCAGCATTGGGTAAGGAAGCATATAATCCAACTTGGGCCAAGAAGATCATAGATGATGTTTGCTGAGAGCCACTAGAAAGAAAAAAAAAATGTTTCTTTGCCTTCCGAGTATTTCTAGAAGAGATCCAACTTCTCTTTTCCTGCACATGTACTGCAGAAATGCTGGGAAATATGGAGACCTTAATTAGGATTCATCTTTGGATGAAGTGATGCTACTGGAGGACAGGAAAGTAATAAGACCCTTGAGATTTTCAATAAACCAATCAATATCTATTGAATGGAAGACTAAATGAAGTCAATGGATTTTAAAAAGTTTGGGTAGGGTTTTTTTAATTTTTAATTTTTATTTTCTTTAAGTTTACTTATTTACTTTGAGAGAGGGAAAGAGAAAGAATGAGTGTACTCACAAGCAAGCAGAGGAGAGGCAGAGAGAGCAAGAGAGAATCCCAAGCAGGCTCTGAGCTGTCAAGGACAGATTAGGATGTAAGGCTTGAACCCACAAACCGTGAGTTCATGACCTGAGCTGAAATTGAGTCAGATGCTTAACTGACTCACCAACTCAGGCACCCCTGAGTAGAGTTTTTAAAAATATAATTTGCTGGGGCGCCTGGGTGGCTCAGTCGGTGAAGTGTCCAGCTTCGGCTCAGGTCATGATCTCAGGGTTCTTGGGTTCAAGCCCTGCATCGGGCTCTGTGCTGACAGCTAGCTCAGAGCCTGGAGCCTGTTTCGGATTCTGTGTCTCCCTCTCTCTTTGACCCTCCCTTGCTCACACACTCTCTCTCTCTGTCTCTCAAAAATAAATAAAAAACAGAAAAAAATTAAAATATATATGTATATAATTTGCTAACTGCTACTTATATAAGACTTAGATGAAAAGAGAGCTAGATATAAATCAGAGATAATTCAAAAAACAAAACTAGAAAAATATTAGAAAATATTGTGCTGAAGATAAAATGGTACAAAAAAATCAGAAGCTGCATTAAAATAATAAAAAGAAAAATATACAAATTGGATAAAGCAAATCAGTAATGTGACCAAACTTGAAGTACTACTGCAAATGCAGAAAATGGCCCACATTTAAAACAATGACAGAGAAGAAGGTTGATACAGAGTGTATGTAACAATTATCCAACATATTTATGATGCTTTTTCTTAAAAGGAGACCAGAACACAGACTAACAATAACTGAAAATATTCCAAGTACAAGAAAGATCTAAATCATTTCAAAAGAATCAATCAAGTTATAAGCAGAATTAGTAAAATAGATTAGCATTTGAAAAAACCTGGTGATAGCAAGAATTAAGAATGCACTAGCATCAAAGCAGAGAAAAATAGGTTATCCAGCTACTTAGATTTCCCTCTCCACCAGTAAATGTCAGAAAACAGTAGAGCAATATACAAATAGTTTTGAGGAAAAGAGTTATGGATCAAGATTCCTAAACCCGGCCAAGCTGTGATTAGTATATGAAGTCAACACAAACATACACTACCATAGAGAAGATTCAGAAAGCTTTCTATCCATGGACTTCCTAAAAATCTTTTTCAAAAATGCAATTCAGCCAAACTAACAATGAATCAATATAACCAGTATCCTCAAGTCCTGTAAATTTTCAACTTTAAGATTATTCTTCCTATCATATTTGATATTTTTGGAGACTCGATCCAAACAAAGAGCATGGAGTGAAGATAATGTTTTTCTCAAATATTTCTTAGGATCCAAAAGATCTGTTTTTATTACTTTACTCCCTTTGAACAGTGGCTCTTGCCATCTCTTTACCATATCTTCATATCTTCATGGTATCCCAGAATCTGACAGTCTGATTTATTTCAAAATATAAACATGGTTGTTTTAGGTCCCAAGCTTTTGCCAACACAGAATTATTACTCAAATATAGTGACTAATAAAATGTATTAAGAATTTGATGGCGTCATAAAAGAATGATAGCACAGAAAAAGAAACCTACAATCCATGTAGATACCTAAATTCCACTGTCCAGTCCCCCCAGGATCCGTGTCACAGGCTCAACCCTAGGTTCTGGGAATCTCCTCATCCCAGATATTGGCCTTAAGTCTGTTCTCATTCTGAAAGCTCTAAGTCTCTGCCCCTCTCTCACTTTATATTTCAATCTAGGAAACCAAAATATCAGTTAACAGTGATTTCAGTACCTAAGGAAATCTACTCCTTACCATTGTTTATTATTCATTCATTGAATCACAAAACAGTTTTTATTTTTATTGTTCAATTGTGATCCTTCAAAAATAGTATTTTACCTCGACTGCCTTCTTTTGGCTTAGCTAATGACTCTTTTCTTCCCCCAAACAGTACAAGTATCCTTACCAAGTAGGTATATTTGTATTTAGACCTTTCAAAAAATCACACACACACACACACACACACACACACACACTGCAGGTTCCTAATTAGATTTTCTTTACTGAGCTCAAAGTTACCTATTGAATTCTTTGTTCTGGCTCATGTTCAAAACACCCCTGCTTTTACTGTCTTCCAACATAGGACATAAGTTTAAAAAATGAACACAAAACGATTTGGAATTCCACTCTCCTTTGGCAACATGATCCCAAAAAAAGATATTTCTTCCCTCCCTCCATACACTCTTCTTTTTCATCCAATATGAAGCATTCAAGAAAATTTACAGTATTTCAACTCTTTTTGTCATTACAAATAATGCTGGGACACAAATTATTTCATTCTTGGCATTGATAATTATGCATTTGTTTGTTGTTGTGGAACAGTTGGGGAAAAGGATGTATGTTTTTCAGTACAGAAAAACAAAAGAAGCGTGGCCCTTATTAGCGAATACAAGAACATCAAGAAACCATTACAAATAAAGACCACAAGATAAGATACCAAACATATCAGCTATAACAAAATACTTTCATATAGGGTATTATTTAATTAATAAAAATTAAAATCAAATTCTGGCCTGTGTCCATTACACTAATATTTGGAAATAGAAAAAAAAAACTAAAGGAAAACAAGTAGGAGAATGATGAACTAAACTACAATGTATGCACATTAGGAAATATGTAGCAGCTAGAAAGAATTTAGTTACTTTACATAATCTGTATTCTATGCATTCAAACATGGAAAGTTCTTCAATACATAGTAAATTAAAAATCAAAATATTAAGGTGCCTGTGTGTCTCAGTCTGTTAAGCATCAGACTTCAGCTCAGATCATAATCTTATGGCTTGTGAGTTCGAGCCCTGCATCGGGCTCTGTGCTGACAGCTCACAGCCTGGAGTTTGATTGAGATTCTATCTCTCTCTCTCTCTCTCTCTGTCCCTCCCCTGCTCACACTGTCTCTTGTCTCTGTCTCAAAAATAAATAGGAACAACAATGCCTATTATTGCTTAAATTAGAAGACCCATTTTTAAATATTATTTTTCTTCCAAATTAATTTAAAAATTAATGCAATTCCAATCTGAATAGTAACAAGATATTCTGTTTTACATTTACATTGTTTTTTTTTTCTTCACAGTTAAAAACATCTGTAAATTATTCTCACTGACCCTTGACTCTGGAGAGAAGACTCGGTGATGAATTCTCTAACATGAGCCTCAAGCTTAATATTACTAACCTTAATAGGAAATCTTCCTGTGAAGCTCAAACAACAGTTTTCCATGGGACAAACAGTGGCTTTTTCTCAAACTATCTATTGTTCAAGGTGGAACTTTGTCCTCAGGTGTGCTAGAGAATTTCTTTATCTTTGTGGTTCAAATTCTGTGCCTTTCATCAGTAGGTGGTCTGTTTTGTTTTTAATTCTGGCTGTATTGTTCGCAACAATACAAGGGGTATATTTTCTCTTCCCACATCAATTTTTATCTCTATTTTCATTTAGAGGCACAGGAATATATTTTATCCCCTTCAGTAATTTTCTCGATATAAAGCAATGACGTGAACTTCTCTGGCTCAGTACTGAGAAACACAGGCAACATCGCTGAGTGAAAACAGAGTTGGAGGAACAAGGGGTAGCGCTTACCTTCCTATCAAACAAGTAGAATGACCATTCGATTGCTGAGCAGGAGAGAACTGAGCATCCACCGAATCTCCACCTCCGGGGAAAGTTCAGAAGCAGGTTGATAAGCAGACATGGGTTCAGGTCGAGGACGGCGGATGTGGGAAAACTGTGAACCCACCTCCTCCCAGGAGCTCATCTACAGCTGCATTTGGAACAATGTCCTCTAAAAACGAAACCAAACAAAACCCCAGCAAAACCTAGAAACTAGCAGAATGACTCCCCTGAGACGCTAACGTGAAGAAAACCACGTGCGAAGCAAGAGGAAAGGCTGAGAAACAGCCTTCCCATGGTTTCCTGCACCGCGTCCTGTGGCCTTTAAGACCTGCACCTGAGAGCAAAATGTCTGGCTTTGAAGACCAACAGAGCTGGTGCCCCAAGAACCGAGAACCGGAGTCTGCAGTAAACTGAGGGAAGGCTCTTAAAGGGCCCACACGCCCAAACTCAGAGGCCCCGGGACTCAGCGCAATTTTTGAAAAGGGCTCAGACTTTATGTGAAATAGGCTCGTTCGCTAACTTTATTTAAAAAAAATTTTAATGTATTTATTATTTTATTTTGAGAGACAGAGGGTGAGTGGGGGAGGGGCAGAGAGAGGGAGACAGAATATGAAGCAGGCTCCAGGCTCTGAGCCGTCAGCATAGAGCCCTACGCGGGGCTCGAACCCCCAGACTGTGAGATCATGACCTGAGCCAAAGTCTAATGCCCAACGGACTGAGCCGCCCAGGTGCCCCTCTGCTTGCTGACTTTAAAGCATCAGACAGAGGGGCAGGAAGTACTCTCTGGGGGATGAGGCGGTGGACGCCGGCTTCGCACTCCCAATCTGCCCTGCTAAAGCTAACCGGACCATCTTTTTTCCCCTTTTCTCTTTTTCATCCGCTGCTAATTTTGCACTCCCATCTGCATCCCTCAATCTAGAGAGCAGTCTCCCCTCTCCACACTACAGCTTGCCAGCGTCTCCCAGAAAGGACCCTATATACTGGTATGGGGCCCCAATTGTGACTGCTTCCCAGGGAATGCCTCCAGACTTCCTGGTTCCGGTGGCCTTTGGGGCTTACACTTGTGGTCCCATCGGACTGTGTGTATTTGCAGTTTTTATTTAAATAAATTTTTAATTCAAGTATAATTAACACATGGTGTTATATTAGTGTCAGGTGTACAATGTAATGATACAACAGTTCTACACATTTCTCAGTGCTCATCAAGATAAGTGTGCTCCTAATCTTAATGTGCATTCCTTAAAAACTGCTGCCTGAGAGTCTGGCTTCCAATCAGCCGGAATTTAGATACTGACTGAGATCCTCCCCTTTAAGACACTGACTGGTCTTGGCACATTCTCCATTGCTGGGAACTATTAAAGATAAAGTAGGCTGCTTTGACAATTACAAAGACTTGAGAGACAACCAAGAGCTAGGGCAGGGTTGAACTCTAGGTTCATCTCTTATACAAGGCCGCTCTAAGACCGGAAGAAATGGCTGTTTCATTTGAAGCATAAAAAACAACACAGAGAGCCAAGCAAAATGAAGAAACTGAGGAGAATGTTTCAAACAAAAGAGCAAGATAAAACCTGAGTAAAAACACACTGACAAACAAACTTAATGCAATAGAGAAGCGATTTACCTGGCAAAGAGATTCTCTCACAGTCTTGCAGCCAAATGTTGGTTGGAATTTAGTCATCTGAAAGACTAAATGGGTCTAGAAGACTACCACTGCTTTGATGGTTGATGATGCTAGCTATTGGCTGCAGGGTCAGCGCGACTGTTACCAGTAATATCTACATGACCTTCTCCAGTATGGCAGCCTCAGAGTAATTGGGATTCAGGAGTCCAAGCACGATTGTTCTAGCAACCAAGGTAAAGCTGCTTCACCTTTTCTGAACTAGCCTTTGAAGTTAGGCAACATCACTCTGGATGCAATCTTGTAGTTTATATCTTATAGTGTGTAACCTTGCGATCATTGTATCTAGATTCAGTGGAAGGAGGTATAGATTTCACCTCTCCAGGGGAAAACTGTCAATGTTACAATGGAGGAGAATATGTGTCATAGGAGATACTATTAGTCTTCTTTGGAAAATGTGGTCTCCAAAAGGCCATCATCAGGCTCTAAAAAGTCACATATATCCCACATGTCAGATGTGAATAAAGACAACTTTACTTCTTACTTTACTATCTGGATGAATTTTATTTCTCTTCCTAGGTGAATTGCCCTAGCTAGAGTCAATAGTACAATGTTGCATAGCAGTGATGAGAGCAATATCTTGTCTTGTTCCTAATCTAAGGGGGAAATGCAGTCATTCTTTCACCATCAAGTATGAAGTTTGTTAGACATACATTATCTGGTGGAAAACATTTCTTCCTATTTCTAGTTTGCTGAGAGCTTTTGTTGTTGTGGCTTTTAATCAGTAACGGATGAGAGATTTTTGTCAAACATGTTTTTCTGCTTCTTTTAAGATTATCATATAATTTTCTTTCTCATGTTACTATAGTAAATTACATCAACTGATTTTCAAATCAATTATACCAACCTGGTATTCCTGAGATAAATCTCACTAGGTCATGTATAATTCTTTATGTATATTTTTTTATTCCATTTGCTAAGATTTTATAAAGAGTTGGTTATGTCCATATTCATGAAGGACATTAGAATGTAGTCTTCTTTCTTGTAATATATTTTTCTGTTTTTGGAATAAGCCTAATGCTGCCTACAGAATGAGTTGGAAAGTATTTATTCCTTCTCAGTTTTCTGGAAGAATTTGTGTAGAATTGGTTTTAATTCTTCCTTGGTAGAATTGGTTTTACTTCTTCCTTTGTAGAATTAAAAAGTAAAGCCATTGGGGCTTAGTTATTTACTTGTTTTTTTTTTTGTTTGTTTATTATTTATTGGAAGGGTTTTGTCTACAAATGTAATTTTTAAAAATAGATATAAGTCTTTTGGGGCAATCTCTTGAAAGAACTTTAGTAGTGTATCTTCAAAGCAACTTATCCATTTCATACAACCTTTAAAATTTATTGGCATAAAGTTGTTCATATTATTATCTTTTTAATATCTGGAGTTATATTTGTCACTTTTCTCATTCCTGACCATTGCTAATTTCCTTTTTTTTGTTGTTGTTATTGGCTAATTTTTTTCTGTGACTTTTTAGAGCCTGATGATGGCCTTTTGGAGACCATATTTTCCAAAGAAGACTAATAGTATCTCCTATGACACATATTCTCCTCCATTGTAACCTTGACACTTTTCCCCTGGAGAGGTGAAATCTATACTTCCTTCCACTGAATCTAGATACAACAATTACAAGATTACAGACTACAAGATATAAACTACAAGATTACATCCAAGCGTGACTTCCAAGGCTAGGTCAAAAAAGGTGATTCAGCCTTCACCTTGGTTGTTAGAACGTTTGTGCTTGGACGCCTTAATCCCAGAAAACAGGCTTAGGATTTTACTGACCATCTCAAAAAGCAGATTTTGATTTCATGAGTTTTTCTTTATGTGTCTAATTTCTGTTTCATTTACTTCATCTCTTAGTTTTCTTATTTTCTTTTACTTGCTTATTTGGAGTTTCATTTGGTCTTCTTTTTCCAGTTTCAAAAGGTGGGATTGAGGTCACTGTGTTTAGCCCATCATTTTTTCCTTCTGAGAAATATTTTACCTGCATCCCACCAATTTTAATAGGCTGTTTTCATTTTCATTTAATTCCAAACATTTTATAATTTTCCTTGACCAATGAATTCTTTAGAAATGTTTTGTTTGCAAATATTTGAGGATTTTCCAGATATCTTTTTTGCATTGATTTCTAACTTCATAACAATGTGGTCACAGAACATACATTGTATGATTGGACTCCTCTTAAATGTAATGGAACTTATTTTATGGGCCAGCATATGAACTTAATATTAACGTTGCACATGTCCCTAAAAAAATTCTTGTGTTTTGAGTGTATTGTTCTGTATGTGCCAGTTAGTTCTGGTTGGTTGATAGCATTTTTCTGGTTGGTTGATCAAGTCTTCTTTACACTTGTTGATTACTTTCTCGTTATATCAGTTATGAGAGAGACTTGTTAAGTTTATGACTATAATTGTGGATTTGTCTATTTCTGTTTCTAAGTCCATTAGTTTTGGCTTCATGCATTTTGAACCTCAGCTATTAGATATATACACTAAGGATTGTTATATTGTCTAAATGAATCAATCACTTTATCATTATTACTCTCTTTATCCTTGTTCATATCCATGTTCTGACATCTACCTTGGCTGAGGCTAATACAGCCACTTCAGGTTTCCTTTGTTTAGTGGTATCACAGTACTTATATTTTCACCCTTTTATTTTTGGTCAATATGTGTCTTCATATCTAAAATGAATTGTAGATTCCCAGTAAACCCATAAGTGATTTTTTAGGGGAGTGAGTGGACAGGCAAATGATATGTGTGGAGTGCCTCTCAACTTTTTAAAATCATCGTAAATTAAAGGGAAATTGTTGTTTTATTAATTACTTTTTTCCTCTGGAGCAGTAGGGGATTTAAAACTAGACATACTGTAGCCAAGAGAAGGAACACTGGTTAAAAACTCTTAAGGAAAGAAATGGTGTGATTTCCATCCTAAACTATGAAGTCTGTGGATCCCATTTCCTGAATCAAAGAAATCTGGAGGCAAGTTTGTTGAGGAGAGGTAAGAGAAATTGTGGTCTTTTGTTTTGACCCCTGCAAGTGTCAGGGGAGCTGCTGTTGCTGCTGTTGTTTTCTATTTAGGACTAGATAATAAATAT
Organism: Suricata suricatta; assembly: GCF_006229205.1. Lineage (NCBI taxonomy): Eukaryota > Metazoa > Chordata > Mammalia > Carnivora > Herpestidae > Suricata > Suricata suricatta. The sequence continues at coordinate 64,880,679 of NC_043708.1, read as the reverse complement.
TTTAGACTTTGCAGACCATGCAATTACTCAAACTCTGTACAAAAGCCTCCATAAATACCACCTAAAAGAATGAGCATGGTTATGTTCCAATAAGACTTTATTTATTAACGCTGTAACTCAAATTTTAATATGATTTTCACATGTCAGAAAGTACTAATCTTATTTTCATTTTTTTTCAACCTTTTAAAATATAGAACTTATTCATAGCTCAAACAGGTAGTTGGTCAAATTTGCCTTGTAGGCCATAGTTTGCCAACTCCTACACTGGAATGGCAAGTCAATTGCTTCATATCATGATAAGGAATGACCATATCCAGAGGACTACACATAGAGTCAGAATCAAAGAGATAGGATATGAAAACATGATTGCAAAGAGAGAGTTGACTTGGAAAGGAAGGGAGCCAAAGGGAAAGAATTCTTTGCAAATATATAGTTTTCCCTATAAATGAGTGACTCAGAATATCATAGAGATCTCCATGGCACTACGCTTTTCTGGATTCCCAGAAGTCTCCATCTCTATCTCATGTTCTTGAGGGATCTGCTAGCCCAGTGTTTGTGATTGTAGTTGGCTTCACATTTCCTTTCTTTCAGCAACCTCTTAGGTACAAAAATCAATTAGAGATAGCTCTAAAAACTATGCCTCTCAAAAGATGGCAAATATCATTCTTCCTTTTTCTGAAGGACCTAGACATTTAACATCATATTAAAAAAAATCTTTGGGGTGCCTGGATGGCTCAATTGGTTGGGTGTCCAACTCTTGATTTCTGCTCAGGTCAGGTCATGATCTCACAGTCATAAGATCAAGCCCCAAGTTGGACCTGGTTGGGATTCTCTCTCTGTCTCTCTCTCTCTCTCAGAAACTTTTAAATCAGAGACTAAAGCAGAATTCTCTTTTAAATATCAAAAATTTTTTCTATGTAACCCCTCAATTCCCATACACTCTTCTTTCCCTTACTATTATTCAGCCTTAGGGGGAAAAAAGAAGAAAAAACAATTTGAAGAAAACAGATTTGGAGTGTACTATCTAGCAGGTGGCAGAGAGTAGAAATAAAGAGACCCAAATTACCAGCTCCTTCTCTATCTTTGCCCACCACCCATGCCCCCAGTTTTTTTACATAATAAAAATTGTACATTGAAATAAAGATGGATCACTTTGTCCTTTAGGTTTGATGGGACAATATAACCAGGTTTTTCTGATTAACAACTAAACTCATGGCCCTAGAGATTTAAAAATTATTAAATCAATTTTTTAGAAATACTGTAAAATTATTTAATTTTCTGTGTATGCAATGTGGTATTTCTGGTTCTCTTTCACACTTAAAGCTCTCATTGAGAATAAAACAGTTTTCTGCATTAAACTGTAACATGATTTGGCATTTATACATCCTGTAGGAGAGAGTGAAACACTACCTGCTTTAAATTATGATTTCTAGGAGGGTTTCTAGATATAGTAAAGCCTGAGATACCAGAAAAAATAAAATAAAGATTTTGAAATTGCTTTGCCAAGACTAAGATTCATATGTCTATTTTTACGCAACACCAAATAAAGGTACCATTTCTAATCCAAGAACTTCACTCTGCTGTCTTCTAGTATGCTGACATTTTCCAAAGGCGTTTCTTGTTTTACTTAATCCATTTTTTCTAGTTTTTCTCAATATGATATCTGATAATTTTTGTTGCTAAGTATTGATTCAAAAATTTTAAATTATGGTTAAATTGGGACTGTTCTGCACATTGTCAAAGGTGACTTACTATTTTCAAAGTTTTATTTTTCTTGACTTTGACTAAAATAATATCTAAATAAAATTTCAAGAACAATTCAGAGAATTTTAAGCCATACAATGAAGCAATATTCTGAATGCAACATATTAAACAGAACTTCGCAACAACATTGCAAGAGATTTCCATTGCCTTCCATATGTAGCTGGAAAAGAATAGTTCTTATCAAAAGATTTAATTTTTCTATAGCTAAAACATACTGAAGGATAGTATGATTTTATAAGTGCTAAGTTTATTTAATTACTTTGAAGTTTGTTGTACATTATAATTCAATCTGAAGTAAAGTAATCGATCCCATTGTGTTTTCAACCAGATGAGGTCAAATTCTGTCTTTCATAATTATTTTCTATTCATGGGTTATTGCTTTCTTAATCTTTTTAATGTTTATTTATTTTTGAGAACAGAGACAGAGACATAGAGCAGAGGAAGGGCAGAGATAGAGAGGGAGACAGAATCTGAAGCGGTCTCCAGGCTCCAAGCAGTCAGTCCAGAGTCTGATGTGGGGCTTGAACCCATAAACCACTAGGTCATGACCTGGGCCGAAGTCAAATGCTTAACCAACAGAGCCACCCAGAAGCCCCTCATAGGTTATTACTTTCGAAGGTTACTTACTTGGTTTCAAAACAGAACATGGTTACATGTACAGGATTACTATGAAAAGAAGATTTTTAAATATTTGATCTCACAAATTCATGAGAAGGCAACATTTTCATTTTGTTTCGGTTTTCTATTTGTTTCACTTAAATTGTCTCAAATCAGGCCCAAAATGCTTTCTGGTGTTACAATAAATGTCATTTCTAATATTTCAATAATATCTGTGGCACAGTCTTTACTCTGTCCTGCATCTTTTTTCATGGAACATAAGCAAGAGGAATTCTCCCTGTATGTGTAACATATACTTTACCCAGTGAAACCCTTAACTGAAGGATGGCACTGAAGCCAATAGCTCTGAAAGTTGAGGAGAAAATGATTAGAAACTGATATGACCAAAACTAACAATATCAGGGTAATAAATTAGGATAAAATAACCAGATTTATCCATGCTTATTCTGCAGAACATAATCTGCCAACTTTTACAAAAACATCCAAGCTCTATTCTTGGATTAGGTGACATGTCTGCATTTTACCACTTGTTTGGAATGGCCTGTTGGTTATATCATTTTCCCAGTATGATTAGACTAAAAACCCAAAATCCAGTCTCAGTAACAGCTCTGTTATTCCTATATATCCCATAATCCTAAAAGGAAACATAGAGCTAAAGGTTACAGAAGTGTTTTCTCTGCCACCCCAGGAAATCTGTCCTACTTGCAAGTGAAAAGGCTCCTGTAGGACCCTTTCTTGCCATCAAGAATCCAAATTAGCAACAGCTTGCAGTGATAATCAGTTCATTTCAGTGTACTCAAAATGGGCTCATTATTATTAATTTTTGCCAACTCCCAAGCAATTCATGAACCATTTTTAGATTTTCAAAAAGCAGTTCATGAATCAGACAAAAAAAAATGTAAAAGGAACCCATCCCACAATGAGATGATGACTCAGAGTCCTTTGCTGTACTGTGTCAACCGCCGAGCATCTGAAATCTGATGAGGACGGGGCTGATGGAGAAAAGGCCATGATGAGCATGAAACAATGTGTTGAATTTACATGTTAAAACTTCTTGTTGGTTTTGGCAATTTTTGCTGAGGATTATTGAGAAATCCATAACATCTGGATGTGGGGGAGAAGCTCCACTAAAATGATGAAGTTTATATTGGTCGACAAGACTATAAATGGAAAAGAAAGTAGTTTCTTAACACAGCTGTTTCCAATTTTGTTAACATTTTAGGCCAAATTCATTTGAAAAAAAAAGAAATAACATAAAACTCTAATGTTCAAGATATACTTTACAAGTCTGATTTAATGTACACATGCTGAAGACATTCTTGACTCAAACTAATATACCCAGAGAATGGACAAATGAACCACTGGTCTAAGCCTGGGCCCTAAACCCATCTTTGAAATGGACACTAGCAAGCCATTTTGCCAAAAATTTGGATTTCAAAGTGAAATAATCCCTTTAGGTTAATTTGTTTTTAAGTGAAATAAAACCACCAGATTCCTGGCACTGTCTTATGTTTCAATAGGTATCATATCTCTCATGCCTTAAAATAATTGAAATGATAGATCATCGACTGAATCTGAAATGAACTACATAGTCTCCATTCTTCTCACCAATTGGGTGACTTCATATTCATCACTTACTCTTTCTGCACTTTATTTTTTCCCTCTGTAAGATGAAAATTATGTAAGAAGACAAATAAAATATATGCAAACATATTTTCTTCTGTTCTTGACAGGAGCTGCATAAAGCAAATACACACACACACACACAAATGTACACATTCCTACACATACAGATATACTTATTTATTTAAATCAATGTCTCCTTGGCTTCCAAATTCTCATTTTCCTATTATTAGTTCTTTGACATCTTTTTTCTCATGTTTTTGCAGAAAAACTATGGCAACCATTAAAAAAATCCCCTATTCCTTTTTCTCTTTGTCTCATATTTCCATCTTTTCCTTTCCTTTCACATTTCCTCCATTGTGGCCTCCAAACACCTTTCTGTTTTCTTACAAAAGAACACAAAAAAGCAAAATAGAAAGCTCAGAGATAAATTGGCTTTCTGATGATTTTCATGTATGAACCTCTGAAGTCATTATGCAGTTGAATAAAATGGGAGCAGCATCTTTGTAAAATGTTCTATTAGCTTGTTGATGCTTTTTGGCTAGAGATGACTCTTAAATATTGATGACAATTATAATCTACTTCCTATGCTTTTTTTTTCTTTCAGAATTCAAGATTTGGTAGAGGCATGAGCATACCAATGTCAGATAGATTTGTTAATTCTCCATGACATAAGTAAAGTCTGGGATAGCAAGATGTTTTAAAGATCATCAACAATATGATCAATACAGATTGCCAAAATCAATTCTGGAGTCTGACTCTGCCTGCTGTGAGCAGTTGTCACAATGTTCTTTGAGAAAATTGGCAAGAAATGATAAGGATTCTGTCAACAGACACCCATCAATAGAAAATAATCCCCCTCAAGAAATATTGCACTCTTTTTGCCTTTTCCTTGCGAACAGGTTATAAATAAGGAAAGTCTGGTTGAACCTTGTAATTAATCAAGTTGATGTAAAAGATCTTATGTAAGATCTTTGTTATAAATAGATTAAAACATTAACTGGGAAAATATGTTTCTTAACTTATAGAGTATTTAAAGACTCAGAAGCAATATCTACTGAATGAAATTTGATGTCTCTATAAGTAATTTCTGATCCAGTAAGATCTTTTCCATAGGTACAAAGTTTGACACTTTGGGTAGTTTATTGATTGACTTTGGTTAAGATCATTTTGTTTTTTTCTTAAATTTCACAGGTTTACCACAATTAAAAGCAGCAGGATATTTGGCTAACTATAGCAACTCTGGTTTCACAGTTTTCCTAATTTTTTTTCAGTTGAGACCTAAGGATTTGGGGATTTTCTGTGTGTCTTTATGATGTCTGTGAGTTTCTTAAATTGAATAAAAATTTTTGGTGTATATTTATATTATTTATAGAGAGAAATCCTAATAAGGGGCTGACATACCAAGGCATCTATGAAGTTTTTTGAAGGAAAGAAGGAAGAAAAGAAGGACAGAAAAAAATTATCTAGAGGAAAATGATTTCTTAAAATTTGAATAACTTAACCCTGCCCAGGTGTTTATTTAAAACAATAAATGCTATGGAGTGCCTATTTTGTGCCATCATTGAAATATAATGATAACAAAAAGATCCACACTTAAAGAGCTCATATTCAAGTGACAGGAGAAAGACAATAATAAAGTATGCTAGGTTTTAGCTGATGCAAGCCTAACATAATGCCCTCCAATAACAACTATGATATTAGGAAATGGTATAAAATTGTCATACACAAAGAAGTTTCCTTTTTAGCAAATATTAATATCCTCTAACAATTCCGTAACAATATAAACAATGCCTTATTTTAAAGAGTTGTCCCTTCTCCCGGGCACTACTGACATTTGAGCCGGATAATTCTGTTACGAGGAGCCGTCCTATTATTTGTGTAGCAGCAATCCTTGCCTGTACCCACTAGATGCCAGTAGCGTCCCCCTCCCCAGTTGTTATCACTAAAAATTTCTCCAGGAACTGCCAAATGTCCCCTCAGGGGCAAAAATCACTCCTGCTGAGAACCATTACTCTGAAGGATGCAACTATCAATAGTTCAAGCCAATGGCAAGGTATGTAGTGATAAATGCAGTGTTTTCATTGTCCTGGAGAACGAACGTCACATGTCTCAGAGAGAACTCAAGTCTTGACAGAACCTATTTTGGAATCCATCAGTCTAGAAAACATCTACAAAAAACCCATACCTTGTCCTTGAAGAAAATTTTTCTCTCTCCTTCCCATTTTCTTTTACTTCTTATTTGCTTACTTATATTCAGCCTGTTTTTCTTCCACACCTAAGTTCACAGAGGGCCAATGTCATAGGCATTCTTACTTAAAAAAAATTGGCTTTGTAACCAAAAAAATCTAGCTGTTTAAAACATAACAGATATTGGAGATACCTACCTAAAGGAAGGCTAGTACAGAGAAATGCAAGAAAATAGCGAATGGAGTAAAACTTAAAAAAAGGTAGATATAGATTTGTCAATATTTTCATTGATTAAAGATCAAAATTTTTAGTTTCAGAAATTCAAAGCACAGGAGTAATAATCTCTTTTGAGTGTCAGTGTCATCCCTGTAATGGAAATACCTCACCTTCATTTCCAGGAAAAAAGAAAACAATGCAGTATGAAAATGAACAGAGGAAAATAAAGAGAGACAATTTATGTAAAAATAAACTATGGGGACTTCATCAAAATATAAAGCTTCTGCTGCCCTCTCTGCCCCTCCCCCATTCACACTCTGTCTCTCTCTCTCTCTCTGTCTCTAAAGTAAAACATTTTTTAAAAAAGGAGAAGTTTGAATGCCAATTAAAATATCTAGAGAGTATTTCAACACACTAAGGGGAGGACACACCCAGTTATCATGCAGTTATCAGAAATTAAAGAATGTAATTCAGAAAAATGTTGATTACAAGTTGGAGAAAACAAACGTGAACTTGTATAAAAAAGACAAGTGCCACACCTGGGTTGAGGCACATACTAATCCTAACCAAGGGATTTAAATCAATTCATTAAATCCTCATGGGGCGCCTGGGTGGCTCAGTCGGTTAAGCCTCCGACTTCGGCTCAGGTCAGATCTCACGTTCGTGGGTTCGAGCCCCGCGTCGGGCTCTGTGCTGACAGCTAGCTCAGAGCCTGGAGCCTGCTTCTGGTTCTGTATCTCCCTCTGTCTCTGACCCTCCTCCTCTCATGCTCTGTCTCTCTCTGTATCAAAAATAAATAAAACATTAAAAAAATTAAAATAAAATTAAAAAATAAATCCTCCTCCTTCCCTCTCTTTACCCTGAACTCTTCACTCTACTTATTTCTGACGATACCTCTCTCTCTCCCCACCCCGTTGTCTTCTTTTCTTTGTGTATATCTGATGTGTCTCTTTCACTCTCTAAATGGGTGAGAGATTCAGACTACCTTAAGTTCATAATATCCCAGCAACCATAAATGAATTTCACAGAAAAACTCTGAATCACTCTGGTTGGCTCACCTGCCCATTCTTGGATTAATTTCTGTTTCTGTGTTATTTTTCAAGTCATGTCAGGTGCCCTCCTCTTTGATTCGTAGCTTAACCGAATCCACATCAACAGGGGAACAAATTTCTACATAGAGATGGAAATATTATTACCACATTAATGAGGGAAAGGACAATGCTTGAATAAAAACAACAGAATTTTTTCCAAGGAATAAGGAAGTAGGGAAAAAAGAAAACACTAATGCCTTCAATGATATCAAAGCCATTATAAGATGTGGAAGATATTAGAAGACTCATGTGTACACAGGCTGGGAGAAAGAAGCATTTCAGAGGAAGGAATGTGATTTTTTAATGGAGGAAAAGAGAAACATTTGCTCAAAGTTTCTAAATGGTTGGGGAGGAAGAGAGACTAATTTGGAAAATAAAACAAAGAACTTGTTCACCTAAATATATATTTATGAATTGTCATAGATCATTGATCATTATATATGTGTATATATGAATGCTCTAGAAACACTTCAAGTAGAGAGGAAACTACGCTGAACATTTCTTTATTATTCTTAAAAGAAAACAAGATCTTTTGCTGAGATTTAGGTTTTAGCCAAGCAGATTGGAACCTTAAGGTAAGAGGAAGAGGTTTGACTTTTGATTTCATTTACACCCTGTGGTATGTTTTCAGTTTCTATGATGACCATATACTACATTTACTAAAAATAATGGGAAAGCCAGGTTAGAAAGTGAAGCATTTCTAGGGGCACGTGGTGGCTCAGTTGGTTAAGTAGCTGACTTCAACTCAGGTCATGATCTTGCAATTCCTGAGTTGAGCCTGGCATCAGGCTCTGTGCTGACAGCTCAGAGCCTGAAGCCTGCTTGAAATTCTGTGTCTCCCTCTCTCTCTCTCTCTCTGCCCCTCCCCTGCTCAAGCTCTGTCTCTCTCACTCTCGCTCCTTAAAAAAATTTTAAAAAAAGAAAGTGAAACATTTCCGAGGAGTGATAAGAAGTAATGGGTGGCTGCAATAATCACAGCACAATGAATGGTACATAAGTTACATGGTGACTCAAGGAATTTTACTCCAAGCATTGCCTTCATGACTCAGGGGGAAATAGGTGCCACTGGGGATGAGCGCTGCCCTTGGAGAGAAACTCCAGGTTCAGTCGGGGAAAGGAGGCTGGAAGGGCAAGCAAGAAAAGTTAAGGATAGAAACATCACATTAAAACAAGGGTGCAAACTGGTAGCACATACGGTGTATGTTCATTTTGATGCTTTTATCCTGGGGTTGCGTTTCCTCATTAATCAAAATTTCTACAACTTTCTCTATGTTTTCCCTCAGTTCTGCTACCTATCTGGTATCTAAATGCACTAAAGAGTTCTTTTTCCAGTTTTCCAAAGCTCATATTTTTACCATAGGCATCTTTGTGGCAAGCTTCCTTGCTACAAAACTAATTGGCTGTAAAGCAATTTTGCCATAAAAGTTAAACTCATGAAAAATCAAAGATGGACATTCATTAAAAAACATAGAGTGAAACATAAAACAGAATTATAAACACTTTAATGTATAATACAAAATATTCAAATACTTTTTAAATGTGTGTAGATTAATGGCAATATTGTGCAAATAAATGACATTATTTTGTGGATTGTACCTAGACACTTGTTTTCAAATGCTTTCATTCATAGTATTATACTTTTTTGTTTTGTTTTGTTTGTGTTTGTGTGTTTGGAGGTTTTTTGTTTTTGTTTTTCTGCCTGTTGATTCTTTTCTTGTTCAGTACTACACTGTTTCTTGTTTTGGTAGAACATCTTCTTTCCTTAAGCAACAGTCTCCAAATACTAGGATGCATAGTTATAAACTGAGCTTTGCATTGTGTCCTGAAAGCTTTCTACAACTGTTTCTTATTCTTCGCATATAGTCTCATGGCTGTCCATAGACATTCCAAAGTTCTATGAGAAAAGCAAGTTCAAAACTCGGTACCACTGTATAGATCATTATAAGGGCTAAGATTCATATAATATAAAAATGAAAGTAGTAGACCAATGGAGAAATGAAACCAAACTGTCAACCAGTTGAAACCAACAAACTGTCAAACCATATTGTCAGTTATTTTTTTAGCTTTTACAACAAAATTGCCTTGTGGCCAATTAGTTAGACAGGAAAACTGCTTGTGGTGTAGATGCTAACTCAGAACTACCTAGAACTGCAGGTTTCATTTTCATGATCTCATTCATGTTCGCAATAATTCTGTGCTAAAACAGATTTTCCCATTTGCAGATAAGCATTACTGGACAGGGGGTGGGCCCCGTAAACAAAATCTGTGGCCAACGTCCCTTAATGTTGTCTCCTGTTTCTGGGCTTTCCATTTAGAACTCATGCTGTGTGGACAGTGAGGGAGCATAAAATCTGAGCTAAAAATTTAGCTTTAATACCACAGATTTCTCTCCTATCTCTAGAATATAAGTTATGATCTCAAAGAAACCTGGATTTAAGATTGAGATATTCTGAATCCTTAAATTCTATCCCTAGGACTATATGTTAAAAATTGTGGAAAATAAAAACAAGCCTTATGAGTAAAGATAATTAAAGCAACATTATTTAAATTAGAACAGAATTTGAAGAAATTAAAATTTTCAGCCATAAGAGAATGGGTAAGTAAATGGTGATAAGAAGACACCATGTAGCCATTAGCATTGTTGATGGAGACATAAAATAATTAAGTAATATAGTGATTGAATAAAGTAAGAGAGGTTACATATGCAGTATAATGTATACTAGACAGTATGTAAATGATGCACTTTTTAAAAATGCAGTTAATAGGCTCCTGGGTGGCTCAGTCAGTTAAGCATCAACTCTTGGTTTCAGCTCAGGTCATGATCTCAGGAATGGTGAGATCCCATGCACAGAGTCTGCCTGGGGTTTTCTCTCTCCCTCTCTTTCTGCCCTTTCTTGCACACACACTCTCTCAAAATAAATAAATAAACTTTTTTTTTAATTTTAATTTTTTTAATGCTTTTTAAATTTATTTTTGAGAGACAGAGAGAGACAGTGCAAGCAGGGGAGGGTCAGAGAGAGAGGAAGACACAGAATCTGAAGCAGGCTCCAGGCTCTGAGCTAGCAGTTAGCACAGAGCCTGACGTGGGGCTCGAACCCACCAACCGTGAGATCATGCCCTGAGCCGAAGCCGGACGCTCAACGGGCTGAGACACCCAAGCGCCCCAGTAAACTTAAAAAGATAAAATAAATTAATGTTTTCTGAAATTAAAATGGTGACACACTTTTGCTCAGGTTATGGCACAACTAGTTCTGCCTATCCTTTCAAATTTTCTGTATTTTCAAGATTTTTAAAATAAAAATAAAATACAAGTAATAGTCATTGAAGAGAAATAATTCTCAGAGTTTAGGAGAATACTAACTGCCAGAAAAAGTACCTAGCAGCTAATATAACCTTTAAAAATGAGCTAGGTAAAAGAGGGAGACCAAAAGCTATGTATAAAAAACATATATGTTTAAATCTCTTACAATGGAATTAATAGACACTGAGAAGAATAACGGGGTCAGTGGGAAGCAGGATAAAAATGAGTGTGTTTTTCAGAGAAAACAAGTATCTTTTTTGCTTCGTTCAAGATTAACATTCTTTTTTTTTTTTTTTTTTTTCAAGAGAGGGTGTGTGAGAGTGAGCATGCACGAGGTAGGGGCAGAGAGGGAGAGATTCCCAAATAATCTCCTTGCTGGCAGCACAGAGCCCAACAGGAGGCTTGAACTCATGAACCTCGAGGTCATGACATGAGCCAAAACCAAGAGTCGGTTGCTTAATCAACTGAGCCACCCAAATGCCCCCTAAATTTAATATTCTACTTACTATCCAGAGAAGTAATGACCCAAAAAGAGGTATCAAATGATTTGACTTTTGTTTTTCTCTCCTTCACTCAGTCTGGCTATTGCTAATCAACCTCACTGCTAGAAGGAAGCACACTGCAAGGAAGACATTACAATTTTATGAGTTAAGATTAAATAAATTATGATTTATAAAGTTATTAGAAAATAGTCTAGCATAGATTAAGCACTATTTAACTATTTGTTATATAAATGCTTTTCAGTAGCCTGGGATATTGCATTAAAAAATATTTAAAAAACAACTTTTAATCCCCAAGTACCAGAAAGTAACTTAGAAATATTATACACTTTTTCTCATGCTTCAGAATAACCTATAAGAACAAACAAACAAATAAGTTCAAAGCAAATTACTTTATTTTGCTTCATTAAACTTAAAAGAATGAAAATGAGCATATTCCAATATGGATTAAACAAAATGAGAAGGCACACTATCTTTAAAGCTACTGTAAATTACCAGCTTAATAAATTGCAAGGAATGTGTGTAGCTATTTATTCTTCTGCTCAGGAAAAAAAAAACATAGTTACCATGGCAACTACCAAATCTCATAGTGTGTGTGCTACCTCTATGATATGATCACTTTTTATAATACAGATATGAGTAGTGCATCATCTGATCTCTGGTATTGACTGACTGAAATGCTATAAAACACACACATTGCTGACGGACACACTCACTATTTCTGACTCTCTTAAGTCTCTCACATTCAATATACTTTAAATTTTAACATTTTTGTGTCTCAGATATATTATAAATGTCTAACCACAAATATCAAATCTCTGAGAATTGTGCAGTTAGAGTTAACACCTCAAAATTTTCAATAATTTGTAATTGGCTTTCCATGTACACTATAGAAATAAGTAAAAGAAAGAGTTTTCCTAAATAATTGTAAGTGGGATTACATCTTATAAAAAAATGAAACCTTTTATAAGAAAATAAAATACTTTTTGTATTATCTTAAAAAAGAAAAGTAACAATTTGAATTAGAAATCAACCAAGATATTGTTTCCCATGTCTCCATGCTGCTGTTCCATTTATTACACGGTCAGAGTATGAGACACCTAAAATAGAATACAGAAGTGCAACATTTGTTCACTGCTCTTATTAGACAAAATGATATGAACGCCTAAGGTGAACTTGTGCCTTAAAAAGTATTGGGACATAAAGCCATGTCTCACTGATTAAGCTGAAGCTGAAGCTTCAATAGAGTACTGACTTAAGGTTTTGTCATCTGTCCTTGGATTCCTATGGAAAAACTCAAGGGGAGTTCCTTCTCTCTGAAAATTTTACCAGGTAAATAAGAGGGTTTGGATTCCTGGCAGTTGCTGATGAAATCTGTTTCATAAAAATTTTACCTAACTGAAACACAGTTAACTTCTTTGCTTTCTCCCACCCAAAATTAAGCAGGGGCAGGGATGAGTGAAATGAAGTGGAAATCTCACAGATTACAAACTGATTTTATTTTATTTTGTTTCTAATTTTTTTAATGTTTATTTATTTGTTTTGTGGGGGGAGGGGTGGAGAGAGAGGGAGAGAGAGAAAAGGAAGCAGTCTCAGTCTCACGACCCTGGGATCATGACCTGAGCTGAAATCAAGAGTTCGCCTCTTCAGTGGGCTTTATTACATTTAGTGTTTAACAGAACTAAATTAAAATTAAATTATTGTCACACCTAAATTAATGTCACACCTTAAGATAATCATGTATGGTCTTCACTGTGACAAAACCAAGGTAAGTAATCAATATTATGAAAAAGGTATTTGAATGCTATGCTAAATTTTCTGATTTTTTTCCATGCCAATTTATTGTGTGCCTATTTAGCTTACTTTGCCACTGGAAAAAAAAGTCACTTTTAATCTCTTACTAACAACGTGGGCATGTGTTTGTGTGTGTGTGTGAGCACATGTGTATGTGTGTAGAGAGAGAAATTTAAGTGCTACCTTCAAAATTTTATTCTTTTTTTCTTTTTAAAAAATTTTAATGTTTATTTATTTTTGAGAAGCAGAGAGAGACAGAGCACAGACTAGAGAGGGGGAGAGGGAGAGGGAGACACAGAATCAAAAGCAGGCTCCAGACTCTGAGCTGTCATCACATAGCCTGACACGTTGCTTGAACCCACGAACCATGAGATCATGACCTGAGCTGAAGTCAGACCAACTGAGCCACCCATGCGCCCAAAATCTTATTGTTATGAAGCTTTCATTGTTTTATAGTTTTGACAGATACACAAATTTGAAAAGAAAAGAAAGCAGGCATCGAAGGTATAGAAAACCCTGTACCAACGTTGCTTGATTCTACTGTTTTGGAAGCTTTCTCTCTTCTAGAATTCCATAAACCTATTTTTTCTTGCATTTATCTAACAATTTTGAGTTTGCATAGTGCTTTCATAGACATGATTCCTTGTACTTCTTATGACACATCCTTGAGGAGATAGGGTTCACAGTATTTAGTTTTTATTTCTTTTTACCAAGACCTAAAGAGGTTACAGTAAGAGAAAGAGAGGAGAATAGAGTCAGAGGTGGTGAGTAATGATGCAGAAAAGTAATAATATTAAAAAGCAGAAAAGTGAATAAAACAAGATGGAAAAATATTCCCCAGCCCTTAGCAAACGTTCAGAGACAAACCATTAACAGGCACAAGGTATGACAGCGGGATAAGCAAGGTAGCAACTGGGTTTCTGAGAACAGAAGAACCACATGGTAGCCATCAGGGCCTTGATCTTGGGGTTCTAATTTCAAGCCCCACATTAAGTGTGGAAGTCACTTAGAAAATAAGCTAGAAGACATGAAAAACATGTTACAATACTTAAAAGAATAGCATAAATCAGAATTAGAAATGTGACTGAACTCAGGAAATAATTAGAAATAAAAGAAAAATCAACTTTGAAATAAAGACAATACTCCAAGAGTGATTAAGTACAAAAGTGTACTTTAAACAAAGAAGGTGAAAAGAGGAATATTGAAAAACAAACAAAAAATCAAAGAGGAAAAAATTTATGAGAAAGAGACAAATACTGAAAAGAGGAAAAAATACCAAAAGAATGCATTCAACAGGTCTTCTGTAGTCTCATAGTATTTCAAGTCTAAGCTGAAGGCTTGTTGACAAAATAAGACAAATCAAATCTCTTAGGGTCATCTGATTAGTGAAAGACCAGAGATTAGAATCCTCCCACCCACTTCCTAAATGTTACTTCCCATAAAGACTAATATAATAGAAGTGGACCTTTTGAAATAACTCAAGATTATGAGAAAGACATGCAGTCATTTATCATAAGAAGGTACTCTTGATGGGCTAGCAGATTAGCTACTTAAGTGCAAAGGTCTTCCTGGCTTTTATTTTTTATTTTTTAAAATTTACTTGAGAGAGAGAGAGAGAGGGCACCCACAAATGGGGGGAGGGCAAGGAGAGGGAAATAGAGAATCCCAAGCAGGATCTGCTCTGTCAGCATGGAATCTGATGTGGATGGAGTTCCATCTCAAGACCTGAGCTGAAATTAAGAGGCTGGTGCTTAGCCAACTGAGCCACCCAGGTGCCCCAATCTTCCTGTCTTTTATATAGTATACAGGGCCAAATCATCGAGGATCCTCCTTCTCTGCCTCAGCCACTTTCAAAATACTAGCACTCCATTTATTTTTTTAGTAGCAGAGTTGAAAAAAACAAGAGACTTGCCATGCTACAAAACAGAGAGAAAGAGAGGTGAACAATGGGTAGGGGATAGTGAAAGTGGTCAACAGGTTCAAGGTGTTATGACTGAGGAAAAGAGCCAAAAGGAGAGAACAAGAGAAAAGGACTGGAGAACACACAGATGGATTACTCTGAGTCCAGGATGAACTACACCATGGGTGAGTCGTAGGATTAAACTAAACAGAGTAGAAATTCTACTATGAACCGTCATACCTTTATGGAGTCTGTTTGGCTTTGGCTTTTTCAAAATAAATCTGAAACAAAGCACTGGTGATAACTTCTGAACTCTGAATGTGCTTGACCAATCAACAGTGAGAGTACATACATATTGTCTCAGATAGTGCCTGAGGTTGCTAATGGTACCCCTAATATAATCCTGGACTCTTAATGATATAATTCTTTGTAACAGAAATAAAATAAAATTTTATTGTTGCCAATGGAAAAAAAAAAAAAAAACATTGGCACTGTTGACCAGGTTGAAATCACATTTTTCTGTCTCCTTTGCAGTTAGGTATGGCCACGTGATTTGAGTTCTGCCCAGGGAGATGTAAGCAGAAGAAACCTGTGTGATTTCTTAGCTGTGCCCTTAAAAGAAATATCTTGCCTTCTCATTCCTCTTTGATCCTTGCCACAGACTCGAATATAGAGCAGGGAGGACCTAAGATGGTGACAGAGAAGTAAGATAAGTGGTTTTGTGGAGCCATTCTACTTCACTGTACCACCTGCCAAATTTTTTCTCAATATTAATTTCTATTGAAGCAGCTAAACAAATATCCTCATTACTATACTACTGTTCTTTTATGTACACAATTAGGGTGTAACACATGGGCTATAAGAGATTATTGAATCATGACAGGAAGGAGGTGCACCTGAATCTAATTACACTATAGCATTGAACCAAATGATACTTCAACATGGCAGCCAAAGTCTTAGAAGAAAGCTGCAGAACAGAATTAGTACAGGTACAAACTCAAAATATTTAAGAAGAAACTCATATAGACATTCTAGACATTCTCTCTGGAGAGAAAAAATAGTGGAGCCAATGTATGGGTTTCTTAGAATCTATATATCATGCTACTGGAAATAGCATTATTCAATGAGGATTCATCAGTTATTTTTATATATTTAAGAAGGAACTCACACCATTCATGCTCTCCTATCTTCTGAAGTAAAGGTAAGAAAGAAGAGAGTTTCATTTGATATGACCCTAAGCTGAAGGATAAATCCAAAATGGCTTTTCAATTGGCTACTATGTCAATATTAAGTAGTGGTTAAGAATGCAAGGGAGCTTGTTTGAGATTGAGTCAATAATGTGTATTCAACCTCCTCATGCATTATTTTCTCCATGTGTGACATGAGTAATAAGAATACCTATCTTATTAAGTTTCTGCTCACTAAATGAGTTAATACATGAAAAACACTTAAATCAGTGCCTCTCACATAGTAAATGTCAATAAAGGTTAGCTAATATTATTATCTCAGTCTAGTGAGGGAAAATAATATCACACATACCAAAGGCTATATCAAAAACAACAAAAGAGAGATAGGGTATTTCTACAAAATATTACAATAGTGGATATCCATGAAATAGTCAACCACTAAAAATGATCCAATATTGTGTGATGAATCAGGGGCCTATCAGTTTATAAACTACAATGAGAATTCAGAGAAGATCCCATCATGAAGGGGAGAGGCCTGCTGAGACCCAAACACTAGGCCTCAAGTCAGAATTTGTTGGAGAGAGGTGAGATAATACAGTAGGTTGCAAAGGCTTTAACTAGAAATAAAGGTGGGCACTTGAATGTAAAAATTCGTCATGAAGCAATAAGTTTTATGTTAATTAGACCCTGCTTGATAACTACAAACATGATTGAGAAAGAGATGATAACTTCAAACAAAAGAAAACGTTGGCTTCACTCAGAAGGCATGGTGTATCGCCTAACATTGAGTTAGCTTTAATGGAAAGGATTCATATGGGTGGAGGGACAGTTTCTATGAGTGGAGTGATGTGGATTTAGACACCCAACTTATCTTTACAATTAAGGCTCATGTACAGGGAGGAGCACCTACATTTGAGAGGACTCAAAATGTTGGAATGGGGAGTTAATATACAGACTAGCTTTTCTTTCCTAGTCCTCACCACCTGAATCTTGAAGTCTGGAGATTTCTCAAGTTAAAGTCAGGGAAGATGACCTTCTGAACTATATTTCAAAGATATATTCTTCTTGAGTAATAACGTATATAAAATACACAGGTAGGGGAACAAAATTAAAAATGTAAGAGATCTGATTGTCGAATATTGCAAATTGATCTTATACTACCATGAAGACCGCATGACCTACTTTTAAGTCTTAATCTATCCTCTCCAGCTCCCATCCAGTAGTGGAAACTAACAGAGCATATATTGACCCCCAGTCATGCCGAGGACCACAGTCAAGGGATGGCAAGGTTGGTGTGGGGGCTGGCAGAGTAGGAGGGAAATGAAAGAGTTACCAAGACAAGGCGTGTTGAAAGAGGGAGAGATGATGAGTAGGGCACAAGAAAAAGAACTATGGTACTGAGTTGAATTTATATAACTGAACTTTATAGTTTCAGATCATCTTGATTATTCTTTTTTAAGTCAATCTCAATTTTAAACATTTCTTTAAAATGTGACATTTATAATTTAATACAAAACTTGAAATAGACTCTGAATATTACAGTGCACAATATAACATCCATTCTTGTAATCTGGATATGATGATTTTAATAGAATCTTAAAATTTATAGTCAGAAAATATTTTAAGCATAATGAAAAGAAAATCCAATTCAATCCTTGTATCTCCAATTATCATTTTACAGCCTAATATACAGAAAGCCAGAGTCACACACCTTGCACACAACCTGGTATATTTGTGTAATTGAGTGGTGATAAGAATCTGAATCCCCAGATAACAGGCCCCTTAATTAATTCTAAGATCATATTATTCCCCCCCTCAAATAGTAGTACTCATATAGAGCTTATGGTTAACAAATATCCATTTTTCTTTCATTACAAATTGTACAATCCATTTGCCAAGTAAATGCTGTCAGTTCTTGGCTTTTTTTGTTTACTTAAATAAAAACATACTTTAAGAGTAAATAACACACATGAATATACCAAGTGCTGAATCCTCTGTCTTTCACAAAGCTTTACAAATGCAATTGGATTGCAATATTACAGCTGGAATAAATATATTTATTTATATATTTATCATAAATAAGTAAAAGATTGTATAGCATAGTATCTGGTACTATCATGAAATTCCCGTGGCAACAAAGGTGTTTCTATCACTATCTGAAACTTTAGAAAAGTACCTACATCTAAAATCTATCCTTACCTGTCTATATATGTAACATTTGAAACTGACACTGTCTAGCTAGCACAGAGCACTTATACATACCTGACATTTAATCCTCATGAATTTTTGTTTTATTAATATTTTTCCCATAATAGAAAACATCATTACTGGGATGTATATAGTCAGTTAACTTAGAGACAGAACTAGTTCTTCCAATTCCAAATAAATTCTCATATGCTTTTAAAAAATACATTATTCTAACACCTATAAAATACATAATAAATGAGATAATAATATAATTAAAACCCATGTGACCCCTTCCCATCTTTCTCAAGTCTCAAAATATTGCTACATTGCATTTTTTTGGTTTTCTTTTTTGTTTTTTGTCTCCATGCCTTATAATCAAAGCTCTTGTATATACCTTTCCAATCAAATTCTCTTTCATTTCTCCCCCAAAAGTAACCACTCCCGTGGATTTCTTGTTTATTGATACATTTACACTTAGCAATTTTAAAACATAAATCACATAAGTGTATATATTTTAAATATATATGCATCGTATCATACTTTCACATACCACTCTTCAGACTTTATATTAATATGATTTATCTCTGTTGATATATGTAGCACAAGTTCTATTTTAACTAAGATTTTTCCTTTGGCTATGACATCAAAAGCACAGCAACAAAAGCAAATACAACAAGTTGGATTACATTAAATTAAGAAGCTTAGGCACAGCAAAGGAAACAATCAACAGAATGAAAAGGCAACCTAGGGAATGAGAGAACATATTTGCAAACAATATAAATGATAAAGAGTTAATATTCAAAATTTATAAAGAACTCATACAACTCTATAGCAAAAAACCCCAGATGGCCCAATTAAAAAATGGGCAAAGGCCTTGAATAGACATTTTTCCAAAGAAGACATACAAATAGATACCAAACACATGCAAAGGTGGTCAACATCAGAGAATCAGTCATCAGGGAATAATCATCAGGGAGATACCAATCAAAATAACAATAAGCTTTCACTCCACATATGTTAGAATAGCTATTTATTTATTTTTTAAATTATCATGCATACTAGACAGTTGAATAACTTTTATTATATTCAATACATTCTAATAATTTCTTATTCTTTAGACAGCATATTCTCATCTTCAGATTTAAGAAATTTAAAAAAAATTTTAATGTTTTTTATTTATTTTTGAGAGACAGAGAGAGACAGTGTGAGCAGGGGAGGGTCAGAGAGAGAGGGAGACACAGAATCTGAAACAGGCTACAGGCTCTGAGCTAGCTGTCAGCGCAGAGCCCGATGTGGGGCTTGACCCCACAAATCGTGAGATCATGTCATGAGCCGAAGTCAGATGATTAACTGACTGAGCCACCTAGGTGCCTCGGAAAAAATATTTAAAATAAGTTTTTAATTTGAGTCTTTTTATCTTTATTATCAAATGAAAATAATTTATGACCATTACATCCAATTAACTTGCTCACTTACAACTGTGGTGGTAGAAATTGTATATAATATCTATCAAAGCTGAAGAAGGTTACTATTTAGAAATAGAGGTTAGAACTAATTTCAGTGGTTCATATTCACATAGCCTGCTTCCTCTTTTTGTATCTACCCTTAGACAATCAAAGTAGCCTGGCCAACTAAGAGAATTTTTAATAAATAGTCACAGTAATTTCTTTGAGATGGAACATAAATCGATTTGTATTTTCTGAAAGGGTTTTATATCCTCTAATAAAAGTAATCTGAAAATATTTAAATTACAGATGAAGACCTCCCATTTTTAAGTCTATTCACTAAATTACAGGATTTGTATGCACAAAATAAATATTTGGTACATAAACACATGATTATGGGAAGTGTGTCATCAATTTTGATAGTGTATATGTTTAGACATTCAAGATATAGAATACCCTTTGCTATAAATTCTCTGTTAAAAAAGTAAAACATCACCATTTACACTATAAATGTAAAAATGCTTATGTTGCATTATCCCCCCTCCCATGGCTAGGGACATAATGCAGACATGCCACAAAAGCATTTTTATTTCTACCATATGAACCATATTAATGAGAAATTGATTTGAGAGAACTATTTCCATTTGTCTTATCTTGTGCCCTACTATATACTTTTATATATATGTATATACTTATAAGTATATAGCTTATATATTTATATACATACTTAGTACATCTTCTTTATCCATTTATATGTCAGTGAACACACAGGTTATTTATATGTCTTGGTTATTGTGAATAATGTAATAAACATCAGAATGCGGGTGTTTCTTTGATACAGTGATTTAGTTTACTTTAGATAAATACCTAGAAGTAGATTATATGGTGGTCCTGTTTTTAATTTTGAGAAGAACCTCACTGTTTTCCATAGCAGCTGCACCAATTTATATTCTCACCAACAGTCCAAAAGTAGTCATCCCTTTTCTCCACATCCTCACCAGCACTTGTTATTTCTTGTCTTTTTTAGCAAATCTAATGCAGAGCATGGTGATTATGTTAACAATACTGTATTGTACACTTAAAAGTTGCTAAAAGAGTAAATCTTAAATGTTTGTTCCACAAAAAAGAAAAAGAAGGTAATTACATAAAGTGATGGATATGTTAGTTAACCTTATTGTGATAATTATTTTTCAATATATGTGCATGTATCAAAGATCACACTGCACACCTTAAATTTATACAATGTTTTGCCAAAAATTTGTCAATTCTATCTCAATAAAGCTGGAAAAAATTATTTAGGTATTTCTAGGTGGTTGCATTTGCACAAATAGTTCATTCATTTTACTGCTGCCTCATAGTCCATTGAGCAAATTTATATATTTATATTTCTATTAATGGACATTTAGATGCTGGGAGTTTTTCACTATTATAGACCAGGCTACAAACGAACACTCTTTTACATGATTCCTGCTGTACTTCTACATCTGTTCCTCTCTGTTGTTTATGGTTATCCACATGTGGACTTTCTGGGTCATAGGGCACAGCAAATTCAATTTCTGTAGAAATGGCCAAATTGCTCTCTCATTTGGCTTTACCAACTAACACTAAGTTCTGTTTTTTATTAAATAACATAATTCTGATCATGCTATGATTTATACCATAAATAAAATCAAAGTATATGATTCCATTTTAACACTATATGACACTACATGAACCAGCTTTTAAATATGTCTTACAAATCAATGCTTATTTTTTATCTATCAGAGGACCAAGACAGGGACGATAGATTAAGGCAAGTCTTAGAATTTACAAAATGCCAGGGTTGCAAGGGAATAAAAAGAAAATAACAAATGTGGAATTGTTTTCTGGGTACACTTGTGGAAATAGTAAAAATAAACTTCATGGGTACAATTACATTATTTTTATCATGTCTTTGTCTTTCAATAGTTTTGTATCTTTCTTTGCACAATGGATGACCATTCAAAAATAAGATAGGAAAAGAATAGTATAGGAAATGTAAAAATACATCTTACATATGTCTCTACATAAAGCTTCTATATAATAAAACACTAAGAAATCAGTACAGCATATTTATATTTAGTCTGCATTTAATATTCAACACTGTAACCAAAAGCAAGCTAGAAAAATTTTTATTTACATATATAAAACATAATTGTGATTTTTTTCTCCCATGTTTCTCTTTTCAATGATATGTTTTTCAAAATGAGTACTTGTGAAGTAAAGACATAGACCACATAGGCACTTCTTTCTGCTTAGAAGAGACACAGGAAATGAGAAAAGCATACGTTAAAGTAAAGAGTTTTCACAAGTGCTCTGAAACAAGCAAAGATGCTGCAAAATGAAAGCATGTTAATTCAATATTCTAGACAAGTTTTATCCTAAACAATTTTTTCTACCTTACGTTGGTAACTGCTTAAAGGGCTATATGCATATTTTTTCTCTATATTATCTATTCTATTCAGATTCCATCCTTTAAGTATCTTGAAATGATAGCAAATTGCTGATTTTTAAAAGTTAAATCAGTGATAGCTTCAGTGGTGTACTGTCATTACATTAGAGACTTTAGACACTGGGGTATAACTCAAATGTTTAGGACACAGACTATTACTTATTGGTATTGCCTTTCTTTCCATTTAATATAATTGTCCATTCAAGAAAGGCCATCATCTGTTATTTTTTTTATCTATGGAATGCATTGCTTTAAATGTTTTTTCCCTTCTGTTTTGCCAAAAATAATTGTTCTTAACTAGCAACACAAATGAAGTCATCAAGTCACTTATCACCCTTGTACTATCCATTAAACTCTCCTGTTCTCTATTCTTTTGTTTTATTATCAACCCACAAAGGAAAGACCGATCTTACCCTCTCTATTCATAGCGTAGGTGCCATTTATCCCATGTCAGGTGTGAGGAATTATTGCAATGATCTCAATTAATATTACAAAAAGAAAAAAATAAATGCTTTAGAAATACCAAAAGATTCAATGACTTGCTACAGAGGAATGCATTAATTTTTTAAAGCCCAAACTAGGAATATGAACACCAAAGGGGGCGCATAGTATCTTGAGATGGTCTTCATAGCAATAGTTTGTGGGGTGGATGAAACGTTTATCTTTCACTTCTCTGGATTAAAGAATAATGTTAAAAGAAACATATCAAGGTTTCAGTATTTTCTTAAATTTTTCATCATCTCTATGTTTATATATTTTTAAATTGTCATAAAGTTTATTTAATTTAAGAGAGAGAGAGAGGATGAGCCATAGCAGGGGATGGGACAGAGGGAGAGGAAGAGAGAGAGGGAGAGAGAATCCTAAGCAGGCTCCATACAGTAAGCACAGAGTCCAGTGCGGGGCTCAAACCCAGGAGCCCCGCGACCATAACCCGAGTGGAAACCAAGAATTGGACACTTAACTGACTGAACCACCCAGGGTCCCTCCTCTCCTCTATATTCGTCTTATTCCAGGATTAGACTATTTCAATTATTCATGCAAAGAAATACTCATAGTTGTTTAAGTTAAAAATTTTCACAATAAAAGTTAAAAGTAAGAGGAAAGCTCATCTCTTTAACTCATACATCTTTAGTTATAAATATTTTTAACTTCTGGCATTGAATGTGATATAAACAACTCATTTTATAAGTAGCTCACTTCACAGGGCAGGCAAATTGCTAAAAATAACAAATTAAAAATTATTCTTGTTTAGAAAGATTATTTCAACATTTATTTAATGTAGGGTAGTTTATCAATTATTTGTAATTTTAGAAGTGTTAAATAAGATTCTAAGAAATCTAGAGTACTAGCCCTACTTCTGTCACTAACAGTGTATTTTGGGAAAGTGACTTAGTGTCTCTATTTTAAAATGTATAAATATTGCAAATGTAGACTTTCATAACATAGATTTGAAGATTCGGAATAGGTTTTTTGGCACAGTCATAATTACAGAGTGTGCACTTGGCAGTGGGAAGAGAGATGCCAAAAGGTTGAAGGAGAAGGAATTCAAGACCCAGTGACAGCACCTAATTTCACAGCCTGGACATTCATGAGCTTTCTAATCTTGACCTTCAGACCAATTTGACAGTATCCAGGCAAACCTCTTTAAAAATGTCCTCTTTATAGGCTTCAAATAATATCAATATGAAATGAAAGGTATTTTTAATGACTCAAATCTGTTTTGCCTTGTTGTAAAAAACCCAAACAAACATGGATTTATATATAAAACATTTTGTGGAAGTGAAAAGCAGATAATGATAATAAAATTTCCCTTTCTATAATAAAAAATATGGTGATAGGCACAGATCTTCATTAAGACCTTATGAACTCAGACAGCCATAGGACATAGCCTCCTTTCTTTTTTCATCATCTTAAATTTATTCTCTACTTTTTGTAGTCTTCACACAAAGTTTTGCACTTAACTATTGCTGTGATGATTCCATTTCATTGTGGCCAATATGGGACATTACATGATCAAAGTCTTCATTATTGTTGCCTTTCTTTTCCTCAAAGCAATCATATAAAAGACATGCTCTCATTTATTGCTTTATAATTTACTTCTAAATTCAATTTATTCTTTTTTGAAATCTTTTTATCATATAAACACATGTATCTTTGTGAATATCTTATTTCACCCTCTTTCTCCCCTAGGTCTTGCATATTGACCAATGAAAACTCTTTTTTCCTTTTCTCTTCAACCTTTACTTCTTCATCCTCACACACTCCCAACTACCCGAACAAAACTAATCTAGTCTAATAGGGCACAAAGTTTCCAGTGTCAAGGAAATAGAAGTCTGGTGTTCCAATGAGACAAAACAGAATTGGTGCCATTGGCTTCTGTGACTCTGACTATATCCAGAATCTCTTACTTGATTCAAGTAACTATTTTCCTGTTTGCACTTACTCATTCTCATCACTCAGTGAACATGTCTTCAGCACTAGGCACTCACACTGTGTTACGCAGTGGAAATGAGATAAGAAGCCAGATACAATTCCTGACCAAAAGATTAGAAAAACAAACACATTACACAAGGACTCCCTTTTCAATGTGGTTTATTTATTCATATTTATTGTAGCAGTACTGTTTAATTATTTTTTTCAGGGCCAACAAAGTTTACTAAGTCATATCACAGGTTAAATACGTTGTGTGATAACTGGCGACTGTTTACATCATAAAATATATTTCTAGAGCGCTGTTTTCATTAAAAATAAAATAGCCTGAATCCCAACACACTGCTTACAAACATGGTTTTGGAACACAACTCATTTATTTGTAGCCTGTCTGTAATACTACCTTGAACTTTAAATTGCACCTTTTCTTAAAAGGACTTAAAATATCTCCACGTGTAATATCACTGGGTCTTGTTTGTTTATGCTCTGCCTTCTTTCACAGATGATATGAAACAGTTTATACATATAACAGAATAATAAGGCAATAAAAATAAGGTAAAGAGGTAGGACTAGGAAAAAATGTAAATACAAGCAGAATACAAGCGTGGAACGGGACAGGGCCAGGTGAGACAGCACACGGGTATTTGTGACGGTCAGCCGGGTTGCCCAGGATGACCATGAAAGGACATGGGGCACTTGTACTAAATACTCATTCTCCTTTGGAATCTCTTCTGAATTGTTGCTTTAGAGTGAATCTATATAGGCTTTGGGAATTTGAGGAGTATACAAAAGAATTGGCATTCTTTCAGGAATCCTTAGAAGGGCTTGAAAATGATCCCTAAAACATACAAAAGTCACACGTAGCTAGAAGTGGGTTTCACAATGGCCTACAGAAAATTTGAGAGTTTATCTCAATAAACCACTGGGGGTTCTCCAACACATCATTTTTTGGTTTCTTTAGTCCCCCCGATTTTATCAGGCAAAGCTGACAAAGATGATTAGGGGCTAGAAGGCTTTTCAAAGCAGATATTTTCAGGGAGCTAACACAAATAAACAATAACATGAATTACAATGATTTTATGGATTAATTTTGGGTAATATGTTACCATGTTAAAACATGAAATTAATTCCAGAAAGAATTAATGTCTAAAGTGTTAGCAAGGAGCTCAAAATGAAGGTCAGTAGGTAAGATTTTTGGAAATAAAATGCCTCAGCTTTTAACTATGTAAAAAAATATGGTTTTATTTTTAAATGGCATAAGTAATTCTTTCCAGCAAAGGTGGTGAGTCATTGCTTTTTATGTCACTTTTAAAAGTAAGGGACAAAGTGGTCATATCATACATAAATAATATGATGTTATTTAATCTTAAAATAAATTATGTTGTGAATTAGCATAGGACAATTCATTAGTCCCATTTTACAAAGACAAACTGATAACGAAAGAAATTGAAGTGAAAGTTAAGCCAGAGACCGAGGGTGTTATGCCAGGTGTGCGGAATGCACGCCTTAAAATCTGCCGACGGATCCATTGTGCTATGGCTACGTGCAGAACAGCGAGATCGCACTGGCCCATATGTTTAAATAACTCAGTTTTCTATGTGCATAATCATAACTCTCATAATGATAGAAATTTAAAATATTGGTGCCTTTCATTTCCACTGATGTCATCACACAGCAGTCAATGAACCAGAAATAGTTGTCACCCAGAACGTCTTAATGAATTTTGAGTGTTAAATCAAAGACAGTATGTTTCTAAATTGAGTCCCATGTTTATACATTCCTTCCCTTGGCAGCTTCAAAGGTCATTTTAGAATCTGCTTTATCAAATATTATCAACTTTATACATTATGGACTTTTATGGTATGTAAAACATTCCTTAACTTTTAAAATATATTTCATATTGTATCAAATAAGAGCATTTGACCTAAACATATTTTTGAAATATGACCCCAAGGTTCACATGAAAAACTGCTTTGATAAACTATTTTTTTAACTTTTGTCCAAATATAAGAGGGCTCATTATCCATATGAAATGTAAACATTGTTAAGTATATCCTGGAAGTAATTCCTTCTTTTTTTCCTTTTTCTTCATTAGACTTACAAAAGTAAAAATCAATTAAACTGATGAAAAAAATTTATATTTAAATTCAGAATGCTACATAATGACCCTCCCTCCAAAAAACAAAACTAATGGAATGAGAATATTTAATAACTCAATTTTCCAACTGTATTGAAATAAATTCTACTTAAGATGTATTTCTGAGAAATCAATAAATCTGTTCTAAAAAACAATCATTTGGAGTTAGAGGAAACATTAAAGATCAGTTTGTTTGTTTGTTTTATATAGCAGCTTTTTCTTTTGTAAATTTCCATGCAAAGTAGAGCAAACACAAATGTTTCTGCTGAAAGTAGATGGTAGGATATTGACTGATACTTTATGGTAGCTAGCTATTTGTGTCATTATAATCAAAGGATCTAAATCTTTATCTGGGGAAAATTCATTATGACTGTAATCAATCAACCAACATTTATTGACCATCTGTTATATTCTTAATACTGAACAAGTGGTTGTTTTTTTTTTTTTTTTTTTGGCTTG
The DNA here is from genome assembly GCF_006229205.1 of Suricata suricatta. Taxonomy (NCBI): domain Eukaryota; kingdom Metazoa; phylum Chordata; class Mammalia; order Carnivora; family Herpestidae; genus Suricata; species Suricata suricatta. The sequence goes on along the minus strand of NC_043708.1, from coordinate 64,853,367 downwards.
GGGCTGAAGAGATATTGAAGGAATAGAGAATATGGGGTCTGTTTTTAAGGGAAGTAAAAACCCAGGTTTTTATTTGCATCCCTATATAAACTGATACTCAGCTTTTAAAAACCATTTTCAAGAAAACACAAATCCCTCTCAGAATAAAAAAGAAACCAAAAAGAGTTAGAATCTCAAAAATTTAGGAGGTGTTCTGAATAGTTAATAAATATTATGATCTGACTGAGATGTGATTAAAACCAAGTGTAGGAAGTGTCTATATCCATTCAAGTGGTAGTTGTCACATTGCCATTTCTACCACAAAATGCTATTTCACCCCTGAAAATAACTCTCCATTAGGAAAGGTATAAGTCAGCTACTTAGATATGGTTACGCAACTCTTTCTTTCAATGCTAAAAGCAGAATCACAGTTCCTGTTTTTCTTTTCCTTGAAAGGAGGTGAAAATTTGACAGCTCAAAATGAAGCAAAAATTCAAGATAAAACAGACACCATTTTGTGCCCACTCAGTCTTCTTTCCAGGGTCATACATGTGTAAGTAGCTGTTTGTTTATAGTCAAGACCTTCTGTGGGTAAATCTGGCAGGATATCAAAGACATTTAGCATAGATATTTCATTTTCAATGCATGTGTCTATTTTTTCTCCTGTTGATGAACCAAATATAACACATGTAGATGATTTTTAGGAATTTATTTTAAATCATAAGAATTTCTTTTTTTCTTTTTCTGAATGTTCACAGTAGCTAGAGACAAGTATTTGCTTACCACTTCCCTCCCATCACAATATTGAATGGTTGGATGAAATGAAACACAAAATTGTTAATGTGTTTCCCTCCTTTCACATGTCTATATGTTTATTAGTCTATTAAGTCATAATCTATCAAATTATCTACTAATCATCTATTAATCATCTATTAGTACAACCATGTCATAGTGTTTAAGACCATGGACTTTGGATTCTGTTAAACCTGAGTTTGAAGGCAGTGCCTTTAGTTAAATTAATTACCTTTCCTAGTCTAATTATCTTATCAGTTAAACCAGCAGTGACAAAATTCATTTCATTAGGGAGGTGAATGATTATGGAAATTGGATGTGATGACTCATGCAAAGGGCTGTGTGCATTGCTTGGCATATGGTACCTGTTCAATAAAATTTAAGATTTATTCCTATCTTTAATAACAATAATCATTTTCAGAATATTACACCATAAAGATGAGGTAGAGATCAAAGATTTTAGTTTAATATCTTTAATAATATTTCACTTATTTATGAGAAAAACTCATGGTTTTAGTTAATTCTAGGCAAAACCAAGGTAGTAAAAGTTTCCTTCCTTTTTCAGCTTCCCATTTCTGATATTTTCATAACAGTGATAGAGTTTTTCTCTTTTCCTAATCAGACATGTTCCTAATCCAAACATGTTTTCATGGTGTTCTTTCCCTCCATTAGCAAAATATTTGTATTTATAGTTTATTAAGAATTGAAGTCAATACATTATCTCCCTAATAATATAATTTGGTGGAGTTTTTGGTTTTGTGTTGTTTTTGTTTTGAAATGCTGTCTTGTCAAAGTTCGTAGTCTTAGCTGGAAGAGAGTTAGTTTCCCTCAAGCAATTGATTAAGTCAAACCTGACAATTTTCCTTTGAGGGTTCCCACATAGCAGGGCCACTATGCAGCAAAATCAGTTGCCCCAGAACCGGGACACAGATAACTAAGGGACCGCTCCTATGCTCCAGAGGTCAGAAAATTACTAACCTTAGCCATTCCAGAGGGAACCTGGATAGAGAGGGAGAGGAAGAGGGAGGGAGGGAGGGAGGGAGAGGGAGAGGGAGAGGGAGAGAGAGAGAGAGAGAGAGAGAGAGAGAGAGAGAGAGAGAGAGAGAGAGAGAGAGATGGATGATAGATAGACAGCAGTACAATTTCACTCCAAGTAACATCTTATACCGAGGAAAGATGTTATTTGTTTCTTGTTCAAATAAAGAAGAAGAGAATTTATGGAAGTAATAATATGAATAAAGATGGAAGGTGTGAAAATGTGTAATGAAGTGTATATATCTGGAGGGTGTAGTGTGAAACAAAGATGGACAGGTAGCATGAAACCATACATGGGTTTATAAATCAGGTTTATTTGTTTTTATTTTATCTACTATGTAGATCAGTTATCAACTGGAGGCAATTTTGCCTCTCAGGGGATACTTGGTAATATCTGGAGCCAAATATCTTGGGAATAAGGTGTTACTACATCTTGTGAGAAACCAGGGATGCTGCTAAACATTCTATGATGAACAGGACAGCATGTTCACCACCAGAAAGAGATTTTCCAGCCAAAATGTCAGCTGTCAAAGTTTGAGGAATCCTGGACTGCACCAGTGGTCTCTAAAATGGGATACTTGAACTTGACAGGTGATAAAACATAGCACATTAGGGTGCAAAAACAAAATATTAACATTTTATAGTTGTTTTATCTCATTTAAAGAAATTTTTGAAAGTATGTTTTGTAGCATACACAGTTACAAAAATTATTATATAAGAATTATTGTGTGACAGATTGGCCTTGGATGTTGAATAAGAAGGCGATATTGGAGAATAAATAAAGTTTCCAACTTAGACATGTTCTAGTTGAAAGTATGCAGGTCTCTCATGAGAGAGTGAAAGAAAAAGTAGTGGTTATATTTTATTATAAGTTTATTTGGATCACTGTCATTTTGATTTTATAGTCCCTCTGGGAATTCAGGCAAATAGTCAGATGGAGATTTGGAGACCACTTGATTTGCTTAGGTAGAGTTGAAAGGATAGTTCTGAAGAGGTGACCACAAAGACCAATGTTTTTAGCAATAATATATTTGAAATGCTGTGACTTATTTTGCTTATATAGTTTTCTTTGATTCTCCACACAGTAACCAAGAAAAAGAAAGAATTTGGATTAATGCAGAGCTGAGCATTGAAATGATTAGTAAGGAGAAGAATACAAGGTTTAGAAGGAAAGATTCCAGTAGAAGGATTAATAGACCAGATTTCAGGCTATTGCAGCAAAGGGAAAAGTAAAGAGAGATTACTTTAATTGAATAAAGAGAACGTGGAAATTTGTGGACAAGGTCTTGGTGATGGTGAAGAGCAGATCCGGTTGGATTATTGGAAAGGGAAGAATGAAAAAATTAGAGGTTGTGGCTCAAGAGTATAATTTCTGAGTTTACAAGATTTAGTTTTAAAAATTATTTTCATAGGACTATTGAGAAAATTCTCATATATATCAACATACATACATAAAAATAGCCTATGAAAGCAATTTGGAAAATAAACCACTCATTACAGAGAAGTGAATAGAAAAAAATAACAAAAGGGAATGTCATATTTGGTCTTAATAAATGTCATCTTCTCCCAAATTTTCCTCTTCCTACACAGTTTAAGTAGTAATAAGTATGTTTCATCAGGCTTTCTAGATCTCTCAGTGCATCCAAAAAGAAAATTCTTTAAGGCGAATCCTACAACTGTATTTTCTCAAATAGAGATAGAATAAAAGAAAGGGATAGGGGAGAGAGAAATTCATCATAGACACATTTGCTGAAAAAGTCTGGCAGATGAACAAAACATGATTTTTTGAGAGGTTCTGTAATGGATAGTTCTTTTTCTCACTTATGTACTTATGTGAAGCTAGGAAAGATAGTAAAGTGCAAAAAAAAAATCTACCAACTTAAAAAAATTACAATTCCTTAGCAGCTTTGACTGTAGTGACTTATAGTTAAGTTATCCAAATGCACTTAAGGCTGCCTTTTTATTTCCTTTCATTTTGACACCATAATATAATGTTTCATTTCTCAAAATCAGGATGCGAATCAGGTAGATACAGTTAAATTGATAAATTCTAAATCTGTGATTTTCTCTTCAGAAGTAAAAATAATGTCACATCTTAAGGTCAAAGATTATTAACCACAAAATATTAAAACTGCTGAGTTAAAAATATTTTTTCTATCTCCTAGAGGAAGAGTCCAAGAAGCATATTTCAAAATTTCCCTTTTTTTTCCACATAGTAGTTGGGTTACAGTTTTATATTTAAGGCATAATTAAACAAATATGCCTACTTTAAAGAGATTTTTAAACCATTCAATTCAGTTTAGGTTAACAAGACATTGAAATTCATAATAAAATATGTTGTTGGACTGTTGTTGTACTTAGTGATTTCTTCATGGCTTTTTGCATGTTTTATGTATTTCACATTATTTTGGAAGGGAAAGTATAGTAAATATGGTTTTTGATTCTAACAAAGTTATGAAGGATGCTAACAAAGAATGAAGGAAGTAACAAGACAAAAAGGTTCTTTGAGTTACCTAAGATGGCATATTGAAAACATATTTTCTTAAAAATCTCTACTGGTAGGGGCACCTGGGTGGCTCAGTTGGTTAAGTGTCTGAATTTCGATCTCAGCTCAGGTCACTATCTTGTGGTTCGTGGATTGTAGCCCTACATGCAGCTCTGTGCTGACAGTAAGGATTCTGCTTCGGATTCTCTCTCACTTGGCCCCTCCCCAGCTTGCACAGGTTCTCTCTCTCTCTCTCTCTCTCCCTCCCTCTCTCTCTCTCTCTCTCTCTCTTTCTCCCTCTCTCTCTCCCAAAATAAATAAATAAAAATTAAGAAATTAAAAAATAATAATACCTACTAATTATGATTTAAAACTGTGGGAACCCTAGTGAGGCACAGAGCTACTATTAGAAGGAAAAGCTTGCCGGATCAACAGAGTTTATTCTTTTAGTTTTTCTTTCCTTTTTAATTTTTTTCAAAAGTTCATTTATTTTTGATAGAGGGAGAAAGAGGAGAGAGATATATATATATATAGAGAGAGAGAGAGAGAGCGAGTGAGCACAAGCTGGGAAGGGGCCAAGAGAAAGGAAGACACAGAGTCTGAATCTGTGCTGTCAGCATAGAACCTGATGTGGTCTCAAACTCACAGACTGCAAGATCATGTTCTGAGCTGAAATCAGATGCTTAACCAACTGAGCCACCCAATGCCCCATGCTTTTAGTCTTTCTCCCCGAAATTCCTACCCACAATTTACTTTCAGGGCTATGTTCCCTAAACTATTTATACAACTGTCAAGGACAAATTCTGATATTCATACTGTGCTGTTTTCACATTGCTCTGCTAAGAGGAGGTTTCCTAGGGACTAAAGAATCTGTTTGTTTTATTAGATTCCTTGTGTTTGTGGTGTTTCTTCTAATGAGATGATCAATTTATGGTTAGGATTATGACAAGAGTCCACAGTCCTTTTGTTGGGAAGGAGGTTGCCTCTCCACGACTGACAAAATCCATTAGAGTCTTTGACACATTCTCTGGCTATAAACAAATTACAGAATGAAGAGCTTTCTAGAGAATTCATTGCCTTAAGGCTCTATCCTAAGAGGGTAAATCTTACATACTAGCTTCAGAGCAGTAATCTGGATGCACATTCAGGATTATTAGTTTTATTTTTCAAACCAAAATAGAAACCATGAAATAAGAGCTATACCAAACTACTTATAATCTAATTGAATTCTGATATCACAGCCCAAAGGGCAAAGCAAAGGATTTTCCATATTAGATTAGAAATACTGAAATGCAGTTTATGTATAGGAAGAATGAAGGAAGTAACAAGACAAAAAGGTGCTTAGAGATTTCTAGATAAAAAGGTTGAGAGTAGATGAGATTTTACACTTTTTTACATGGTTGAGATGTAGTATTAGTTTGTTAGTCTCTGGAACATGAATCTGGAAGCACCTGGAAGTAAGTATTGCAAGTGCCATCCTGAAACAGGTAGTCCTCAGGGTCCTCATGGGGGGAAATGACCAATATTTGGGAAATAGCACTTTAAAATTGATCTTTTCCCCTTTCCCTTATAGGTCAATCAAAAAATCCCCCCAAGATACATATGGAATGATGAAAAAGCATTGTGTAGTTAGCAAAACAAATGTATGGCCTTGAAGAGGGGCAGCAGATTTAAGAACAATAGATTTGAAGGAACTAGTCTTTCTGGCTGGCTCCTAAAATTGGAAATGGAATAAAAGACTGAATCTCCGAAAATACTAACTGCACTATCTAGTTTGGTAAAAGATTTGGGCTTTTTAATTGCAGGAAAGCATTTAAATCTTAATCCATAAATGGTGGGGGCGGGGGAGGACTTTTTCTTTTTAAGGACTGCATGGAGAAATACGCAAGAACAACATGTCACATAAATGCTAAATAACAGTAACCAGGGCAATATTAGTGCCAAGTAAAACTTTTTTTTTTTTTGTCAATTAGTTTAATGTCAAAATTGAATCATTTCAAATGCTCACGTAATACAACTTTACTAATCGCTATCAAGCGTGGCCCAGTCCAGGGGAATCCATATGTCTCTCCAATTTCCAGAGCCGCACAGCACAGATTTCTGAAAGTACTTTCTACCACGTCCATGAGCAGACAAACAGTACTCGGCAAATGACACTTGCAGACTTTTTGTGACTTTGTTTTCCTCATTCTCTTGCTCCATATTCCTATTCTCTCTGCCGTAGGAAAGAGCATGACCTGCTGCCGACAATAATGCTGAAGAGCATGGATGAGCTCTCGAATTTAGAGTCATAAACTGTAGTGTGCAAAAGGCAGGGTTTCAGCTGCTGCTTGTTTTTCTTTTTTTTTGAAAGTTAAGGGTTTCCTTAACTTCTGACTAAGGAATTTGGACACCTGAGTTCTTTTGCCCTTGAACTCATCTAAGACATATTTTCTATCTATTGCTTAAACACATTTTTAAATTTTTTTTTAATTTATTTTTGAGAGACAGTGCAAACAGGAGAGGGTCAGAGAGGGAGATTCAGAATCCGAAGCAGGCTCCAGGCTCTGAGCTAGCTGTCAGCACAGAGCCCAATGTGGGGCTTGAACCTACGAACCATAAGACCATGACCTGAGCCGGAGCCAGACGCTCAACCAACTGAGCCACCCAAGCGCCACTGCTTAAGCTTTCTTTTCTAATCTCACCTGAATGCTAAGAAGAAATTTATTATCATTTCTAACATGTCAGAGAAAATGTCACATATTAACTGGTGTCTGACTATGCATGAGAGGCCCCTTTTATCTCTTAAGGAATAAGAACAACAAATGTTCTCCATGGAAAAGGTACATCCCTCATCATTTTGCTTCTGAGAATTGGTTGGGAGATTTTCTTGGGAAAACCCCACTAAAATGAAAAACAAAAAGTGAAATAGTCTGAAAGTTAGATCTGGCATCCCTACACACAAATTCTATGACTCGGTCAAACTCAGTTTTCTCCTCCAGAGAGCTATGGGTAGTAACATACATTTCTGTCAGCAAACTAGCAAACGTGAATGCACGTGTTAATAGTATGAGCCATAAAAAAGTCATAGTTTTTGAAGACCAAAATGGTCAAATATCAGCAAATGTGTTTGGCTTCTGACACAAAGCAGAGGATTAAATTTGATTAGGTGAAAATCCAAAACACTTTCTCCTTTCTTCTTTTGTCTTTTGTTTTCTTCTCAAAAATTTGCAGATAAAATATTTGCATATTTGCATATGAAAATATTCTTTCAAAACTCCTTATCTTTCCACGAAGTGTAATATCTGTTAACGCATACCTCACTGAATATACATATCATATAAAAACAATGCTTAAAGAAGTCACCTATAGTTTGTCTCTCGTCCACACTCATGGAAGTAGATCCACTGCTATTCATGCTTGCTAATATTTTCTAATAATCTGCAGAGTTTTTTTTCTCCTTTTGTTATGTTTGGAAAATATGAGCATTAGATAGCACGACTGTGTGTTCAGACTGCCAAATGCCAATAGGAACAGACCGCACAGCAAGAGAAGTGCTTTTGTTTGACAATGTGTTATACACTATTGATAATGATCTCGAAATTGAAGTTGGTACTCTTGCCTTTTGCTCAGTGATATGAAGTTTTTAAATTGTCTTCATTTCAATTAAAGAGCAATGGTTAGTGCTGTTGTTTATGTTCATCCCGCCTGTCAGTGTATGTGTGTAATTAGAACATGTAAGGTTTTAGTCTCCCAAATGCTTTTGAATTTTGTCCAGGACAACATATTTCTGAAGGTATTTGCATTTATTCACCAGAGACTATTCATGATGTTGCTTGTTTTCTTGATTAAATAGTGTTTACTCAGAGCCTCCTATCTCTCCTCTTCCTGATTCCTAAGCCAGGAGCAGTCATCATCATAGCCGGTGATATATAGAGGATGGACCCACAGGTCTTCGGAATTTTCTTCCTGGCAGCCTTCCACTAACATTAAGTCACTTAAATTCTCATTGCTCACATTATGCTTTGGAGGGGAATGTGGAAAGAAAAGAGTTGGGATTCTCTCTTCCCACCACTATGCAAATGGCTTAGTTTACAAATGTCAAATTCTAAGAGTAAGTGGCTCTCATTTTTCATCACAACAGCTTCTCTAGCTAATAAATGAAGATAATTGTCATTGTCTCATACTTGAAACCGATGCTGAAGGTCATGCAGAGGGCTATAGAGAAACAGATAAAGAAAGATTGATGCTGGTGTGCATTTTTATTTGTGTATATATGCCAACCTTGAGGACAAAAGTGGGACATCCAGCCTTGATCGAGGGAAAATTTTTGGATTTCAGTGAATCCCAAAGGTGATACAAAGGGAGAAATTCTCCCATAAGAGGTTTTCTATAAATGACCCCAGAGGTGGTTGCTGGAATGCTGAAAGTAATTTCGGGTTGTCATTTCAAGTTTCTAAGAATGAATTCACACCATCTACACCATTCTAGTGAAATGAGATATACGTATTAGAAGCTCTCTATGATCCCTTCATAGAGATCTGACAGGAGACTCCTGACATCAACAACTGGTTCATATTTGAGGATCGCTAAGGACTGAGAAAGGACGTTTGGGCTTCACTCTCCAGGTTTTGGTTTTCTCTTACTACAAAAGACAACTTGAAATTATGTCCTTCACGGAGCTCTTAGCTGAGGAAAAAACGTGTACCCAATAAAGAACTTTTCATAGGAGAGTATACTAGCTGGACACTCATTCCAGTTTACCACACTTAAACTTTGTAGCTGGAGAGGTATGTAATATTGTTCTCACAATAGGAAGTGGGCATAATTTCCTGAAGAGGCTTCCATTTTTGTTTCATTGCCCTGTCCCAGCTTCCTTCCTGCAGGGATGGCAGTATAGAGCCTAGAAGTGGAACAGCCAGTATATAACCCTAAGAACAAAAGTCACATCCTGAGAATGATGAGCTAGAAAGCTAGGAGGAGCCTGGGTTCTTGATGGCATCACATAGCCACAGTGCAATCCCTAGACTGCCATTCTAGGAGATTTTTGTTGTTGAACATAAATAAGCTCCTTTCTTATTTAAACTCCTGTTGCTCAGATTTTCAATTTCTGGAAGCTGAAAATATTTCTACTAAAACAGCCCTCATGAGTCCATTCTCTACACCTTCATTTACATTAGACTCAGGTGAAGGTCTTGCTAATACATGGCCTGCTGGGCCAATATTAGGTCTGTGGTGGCATCTGAGTATTGCTCTTCTAACAAGTTCCCAGATGATGCTGATGCTGATGATCCAGACTCCACACTTGGAGAACCATTGCTCAGAAAATAATTTTTCTAAAATAAAAATTTTAATATGAAAATCATTTGCTTAAAATACATTAGTATTGCATCTAGATCCTTCAGAGCAAAAGCCAAGCTCCTTACAAGGACATCTAGATCTGTTCCTCCATCTTTATCTTTTGTATCTCTTCCAAGTTGATCTTAAGCTCCTGACACACTCAACTGTTTGTAGTTCATGGGTAACATTCTATTACTCTGTGTGGCCACTTTCTAATAAACTTTTCCCTTTGCCTATAATATTCTCTTTTATTATGTTCTTGACCATTCTAACTAGTCCTTCAAGACTGGTCTTCACTTGGCTAAGTCCCTGAATTAAAAACGCTACACTAAGAAATAAAATTTATTTGCTTTTCAGTCTTATTCGTGCAATTTTCTTGGAGTGCAATCTATGGCATTCAGGCAGTCTCCTTCATAGCCCTAATGCCCAGCATAGGTGCTAAAACATAGAAAACACTCAGTACAAAGGCTTCCTGAGTGAAAGACTATTTGCTGAAGCATCAGCAATGCTATGTGTTTATGATATAGTTCTTTATATACCCTTGGGCTGTAATAGAACCTCCCTCTTTCTGTAGATCTGCTTATTGTTTATAAGATATACAATTTAATACTTTATTATAATCACTTTCACACTGTTAAAAAACAAATTTGATGGGTGACCTTTGAACGTAGTCCTTTGCAAGGGACAAAGCCCTTATTTTATTTTTCTCCCCCCTTTTTTTTTGATGTAACAGAAATTGAAACCAGAAAATTCTCACAGAACAGATGCCCTTGCAATTGAAAAGCACTCCCTCTAATAATGCTTGGCATAATTTTTGTTAGGTTTGTATCTCTGGTATAATTACATGATGATTTTAATGGAAATTATAAAGAAGTATTTTACAAAGGAACGGAATATTTTATGTGTAGTTATATGTAAATTTACTCTTATAAATATGCAAGCTTTCTTTCTCACATGGGTATTTGCTTAAAGATCACTCTGATAAATGCAAACAAGACTCATATTATTTATTAGAAGATTGCTGAGATATATAACAGTAATTGTCATACCACTCTGTAGAATTCACTTCCAGAATCTGCTGTTTTTCCTATTGACTGATAATGCACAGTAAAAATTGCCACATTTTAAAATTCTGTTGAGATATTAGAATATCTAAGTTTTTATTTTCTTCAGATGCATAAATTATTTTTATATGCATGTTGTTATTTACCAAGCCAATCTGGCTTTCAAATGAGGCAACAGCTCTAGTTTGTGCAGTATGATTTCTGAAGGTATCGTTCGTATCAGCGTTAATTGAATAATAGATAAGAGAAAAATACTAAAAGATAAAGGAAGAGCCTAATCTTGGGAACTTGGTATTATATGATATAATATATCTTAAGAGGTATGTTTCAGTACTAGCTATGTTTTCCCAAGATTAAGTTTGAGGTACAAATAATGCTAGTGTCCATTTCAAAACAAGATACACAAGACTACTTTTTCCTCTTACAAGCTAAATAGCAGCACTTCACAAGAAAATTGAAAAAAAAAACAAACAGAAAACCCCCTTGAGTTCAGTTCACTTCAATTAATATAACAAGCACTTGTTAAGCGTCTTCTACTTCATTAGAATAGTTTAGATACTCTGGGAAGCACATGAATGCATAGATGCATAAGGACATATGGGGTAAACACTAAAATTATACTGTAATGCTTGGTATTTTAGGCCAACTTCAGAAGAGCCCTGACTTGATTTTAGCCATGTCCATTGCTTATTTCCTGATTCTCTGTGCATCAAAATGTTTGATTATTGAAGAGATTCTCTTGTTTTCTAGGTGAAAATAAGGAAAGGGAGTGATAGGTCTCTAAAGTGATATTAGACGGTGTCATGACTGTCTTTAAGTCATTTAAATTCTGTGTGGTCAGAAAATGATAGGAGCTTAGATACATCTCAAGATACATAAGTCATGTGTTGTTGAATTCTCTAAGACAGACATTGTTTCCCTTTTTCTTCATTTTATGGCATAATATCATGTTGGAATAATCAGGTAAGCACATTAAAAATGAGGCAGAGGAAATTCGCAATGCTTTGACTGAATGACTAGCACCATCTCTTTCTGTCAGCCCTGAAATCTAGAATCACAGTTCTCTCCAGGGTAGTGCCAATGGGGGTAGTTCTTCCAGACTCACTCTTGGTCTATGCTTTCTCATGCAAGTAGTTACTAGGGAGAGGGAGGAAATTAATTATTTAGCCATTTTGTCCTAGGAGAACTCATGGCTTTAAAATATATATACATCTTTCCCAATTACCAGGCAAATGAGACTGTTTTGCTGTCCGTCTCAGGTTACTAAACTTGTATATTGCCTTTATGTGATTTATTTATTTTGCCATGGTTATTTTAAGCCTGATTGTACTTTTGAGCCTCCTTGCAGACACTCTTCCACGTGTATACTTTCCCCACCAGTTGGGCTCTGTCAATGCAGTGCAATTTGCACCCAATGGGGGGCATTCCCATAACACACTTGATCCAGACATTTAATGCTGAGCTACCACAGTCCTTGTCTTGACTCTTTATCCTTGGACCTACCTGATGGCTTTTGGATTGAATTTTCTTACAAAGGGAAGGAAAAGGAAAAATAGGAAAAAGCTTTTTGTGGAGTCTAACTTGTTTCAACGTATTTAAATCATTTATAACTATTCAGAAGAATTTTGCTTAACGGGTCCTTTGATAACAAGTCTCCTGCAGAAAAGCAGGTTTAGATCTGTTCTACAACTAGAGTTTTCAATACCAACAAAACAATGATCAGGTTGGAATATGCTAACAAAACAGTATTATCTTTAGTTTCAGCCTCAGATTGGACCAAAGAGAAGTAGATAGAGTGAATAAACTTGTTTCAATTAAATCATACATATGTTTAGAGGGTACCCAGGAAAATAAAGACAAGATCTAAATTATCAAAAAAAAATGGTCAAAACTTTGACCTTCCAGTTCTGATAGCCTAAATATTGAGATATAGGTAGATTCTAAATAGCTCTACAGTCCTCAGATTCCATATATAGGGATTTTAATACCCTAACAATGGTTTTAGAGGCAAGTAAACAATACTTGAAAATACTAAAAATATTTGAAATACTCTTCAGAATGCAGAGGATATTTTTTATCTTTAATTCTTCCTTTAAATGTTCTTGATTTCTGGCAAGCCCTCATGTAGACAGACTTCTCTTCTTAATTATACAAATGTTTATTGACTTTTCACTATGTGCTAATTAGGTAGATAAGTTCAGTGTCATGTGTCAAGTGCTATGATCCAGATAAGAGCAGGACCCTCTGGAGGCACATATGATCATTCCCTCCTGGTATGGTCAGAAGAGGCTCCCTGGAGCCTATTTCTGAGCAGCACATTGAAGGAAGTCAAGAGAAGATAGGCATTGGGTCAGGAGGTATGGTTACTCAGAAGCTTGAGAAAACATGTTCACAGAATCACTTGACTGGTTCTTAGTATTTAAGAGGGACGGATTGTAAAAGGCAGTATTCTAAATGTGTCCCCTCAAGATTTGTTTACCTAGTTATTAAATCAAGCCTTTATCTAAAGGCTGCTTGAAGAGACTTTGTAGATGTAATTAAGATTAAGTTAATGAAAATGGAAAGATTATCTTGGGTTATCAGGTGGGGTAAATCTAATGACTGAAGTCATTCAAAGCAGGGCAATTTCTCCAGCTGGAGTCAGAGAGATGCAGACAAGCAAAGAGGAAGAAGGGAAAGTAAGACGCTGGATGCATGAGGAGTCATTGACCTGCTGTTGCTGGCTTTGAAGAAGAGAGACAGCAGTCAGACCTGTGGATGACCTCTGGAAATAACCTCCAGCCAAAGGCCAACAAGGAAATGAGGACCTCAGTTCTACAAACGCAAGGAACTGAATTCAGCCAATTTGAAGGATCCTGGAAGCCAATTCTCCTCAGAGCCTCCCAATAATAGCCCAACTAGCTAAGACCTTATTTTAATTTTTATGAAACCAGGAACAGAGAAACCAGCCTAGTCTGATTTCTAATCTTCAGAACTATGAGTTAATATTTGGTGTTATTTTCAACTTCTAAATTGTGGTAATTTGTTAGGGCAGCAATAGAAAACAATACAGGAGTAATTGTGAAAAATGAGACTAGAAGCCGTGATTCTCAACTGTACCTAATATTGCTCTCAGGGGACATTTGGCAATAAATGGAGACCGTTTTGTTGGTCACTCCTGAGACAAGGGGTAGAGAGGTCAGGAGAGATTGAGACATGTTGGCTACTGGCAGCTAGTAGGTAAAGGCCAAAGGATACTGCTAAAATTCTATAATGCACAGAACAGCCCCCTACCCCAAAGCAAAGCATTATGTGGCTGAAATATCAAGTGGAAGACTGAGAAATTCTAGATGAAACTTAGGCAAATACTGGCTGGATTATCAAAGGTCTTACGAGTCTTAATCTTACAGAATTTGCCTTTTATCTTCAAGGCTATGAACAGCAATGGAAATTTGTTTTGTGCTTTTTTCTCCTTCTAGCTACATGGAGAATATGCTATACTTCTTTGGTTGAATAAAGCAAGCAGGACCAAGATAACTATTAGAAGTAGTTCTATTTAGCAAACATTAGTTGAAAACGTAGCTAATAAATTAAACCACACAAAACTTCTTTGTTTTTAGTCTAACATGAATAATCATTTGTTTTGATGCAAGTCGTGATTTAAAAATTAATAATAATTTCCAAAAATGACTTATAATGTGGAGCTTATAATATGGAACTGGAGGCCTAATAATATTTTTGAAACAATATTGAAAGTTTTTTAATGTTTATTTTTTAGAAAGTTGGGGCGGAGGGGGGAGAGAGAGAGAAAGACTAAGCAAGGGAGGGGCAGAGAGAGAGGGAGAGAAACAGAATTCCAAGAAGGCTTTGTGCTGTCAGTGCAAAGCCTGACATGGGGCTCAGACTCATGAAACCTGAGATTATGGCCTGAGCCAAAATAAAGGGTCAAACGCTCAACTGACTGAACCACGCAGGTACCCCATGATTTCTTCTTATTTAAAATAATGGTTCTGGCTGGAGGGGCAAGATGGCAGAGAAGTAGGGAGCTCTGTAATCTCTGCCCACCCACAACTATCAAACTGAGAAGGACTGAAGCCATGATACTCTGACCTGCTGGAGTGGGAAGAAAACACAGAATCCATACTGATGACAGCCTCATAGGTGCCTGGAAAGTAGTACTATGAAAAACTAAAAAAAAAAAAAAAAAAAAAAAGGAACAAATAAATGGACAGGGCCAGAGGCTCTGAGGGGAGGGAACCCTGGACCAACACAGAGCGGAGCTGGGAGAGCATCCAGTGTGGTGGCTCAGGGCCCCCGAGGGCTGCACGTGGAACGGAGCATTGGCACAGAGCTGCGAAGGGCCAGGGGAAGAGAAAGAGAGACTAAAAACGCTCATAGAGGGGTCTCTGGAAAGGAAAAAACCGATATTATCATCCCATATATAATTGCTGGGCGCTGGTAGAGAAATTAGCCCCCCCTTATCTGGCTTATTCTTCCTTGGGCTCGGTGCAGCCCACCCATTCCAGACAGAACCAGGGAAAAGCTGACTCCCTAGTCCCCCTGCTCCATCCTGGTTGGGGGGTTGTCCACCTGCATCTCATCTGGGGCAGTAGCATTAAAGTGCATAAAGTTGAGTTTAAAAAAAAAAAACAGATTGGCCCAACTGGCGCAAGAAGATCGAACTCAAAAGAGTGGCTTGCAACACGTGGTCTGAGAGGGTCTTTGGGCGCTGCAATTCATCTTCAACAGCCACCAATGCAGGGCCTCGGACAGCAACCCCTGAGACCCAACCTACCTACCCCAAACCATGACCGTATGTGCAGGAGAGCTGCTTTTTTTTTTTCTTTCTTTTTTCCTTCATTTCTCCTTTCCCCCCTGGAGCCTGGGAAAGAGCAACATTTATGCACTGCTGTGATTAGATCAATTCCTGCCATCCAGATGTATTTTTCCTTATCTCATTCTTATCTCTCCCCTCTGCCACCAGCTTTATGCTCTCAGACTGTCCTTTGTCGTTTCTGTCTCCCCCTTCTTTTTTTCTTTTCTTTTCCTTTCTTTCTTTCTTCTGCATCCTGAAGCTAGGAAATTCACCTTCTTCTCGAGTGCCCATGGCACATTCTCTAAGATCGATCACATACTGGATCATAAAACAGCCCTCTATAAATACAAACGAATTGAGATCATACCATGCACACTTTCAGATCACAATGCTATGACACTTGAAATCAATCACAGGAAAAAGTCTAGAAAACCTCCAATAATGTGGAAGTTAAAAACCACCCTACTAAAGAATGATTGGGCCAATCAGGTAATTAGAGAAGAAATTAACAAATATATGGAAAAAAATGAAAATGAAAATACAACAATCCAAATTCTCTGGGATGCAGCAAAGGCAGTCCTAAGAGGAAATTACATAGCAATCCAGGGTACTTCAACAAACTAGAAAAAGTACAAATTCAAAATCTAACAGTGCACCTAAGGAAAGAGGAGCAACAAGAGCACCCCAAACCCAGCAGAACATAAATAATAAAGATCAGGGCAGAAATAAACAATGTAGAATCCAAAAAGACAGTTGAACAGATCAATGAAACCAAGAGTTGTTTTTTTTTAAATAAACAAAATTGATAAACGTCTAGCCAAGCTCCTCAAAAAGAAAAGAGAGAACACCCAAATAGACAAAATCATGAATGAAAATGTATCTATTACAACCAATCCCACAGAAATACAAGCACTCACCAGAGACTACTATGAAAAATTATATGCCAACAAACTGGACAATCTAGAAGAAATGGACAAATTCCTAAACACACATGTACTACCAAAATTCAAACGGGAAGAGAGAGAAAATCTGAACAGACCCATAACCAGTGAAGAAATTGAATCAATTATCAAAAATCTCCCAACGAACAAGAGCCCAGGGCCAGATGGCTTCCCAGGGGAATTCTACCAGATATTTAAAGCAGAGTTAATATCCATCCTTCTCAAGCTATTCCAAAAAATAGAAATAGAAGGAAAACTTCTGAACTCATTTTATGAAGTCAGCATCACTTTGATTCCCAAACCAGACAGAGACCCAACAAAAAAAGAGAACTACAGGCCAATTTCTTTAATGAATACAGATGCAAAAATACTCAACAAGATACTAGCAAATCGAATTCAATAGCATATAAAAAGAATTATCCACCATGTCAAGTGGGATTCATTCCTGGGTTACAGGGCTGGTTCAATATTTGCAAATCCATCAATGTGATACATCATATGAACAAAAGGAAAGATAAAAACCATATGATCCTGTTGATGGATGCAGAAAAGGTATTTGACAAAATACAGCATCCTTTCTTAATAAAACCCTCAAGAAAGTTAAGATAGAAGGAACTTACTTAAACATTATAAAAGCAATGTATGAAAAGCCCAGTTTATATCATCCTCAATGGGGAAAAACTGAGAGCTTTCCCCCTGAGATCAGGAACACGACAAGGATTTCCACTCTCACCACTGTTGTTTAACATAGTGCTGGAAGTCCAAGCTATCAGACAGCAAAAGGAAATAAAAAGCATCAGAAATGGCAGAAATGAAGTCAAACTTTCACTTTGCTTAGACGACATGATACTCTACATGGAAAACCCAACCAACTCCACCAGAAGCCTTCTAGAACTGATCCATGAACTTAGTAAAGTCACAGGGTACAAAATCAATGTACAGAAGTCAGTTGCATTTTTATACACTGATAATGAAGCAACATAAAGAGAAATCAAGAAACTGATCCCATTCACAATTGAACAAAAAACCGTAAAATACCTAAGAATAAATCTAACCAAAGATGTAAAAGACCTGTATGATGAAAACTATAGAAAGCTTATGAAAGAAACTGAAGACACAAAGAAATGGAAAAGCATTCCATGCTCATAGGTTGGAAGAATAAACATTGTTAAAATGTCATTACTACCCAAAGCAATCTACACATTCAATGCAATCCCAATCAAAATTGCACAAGCATTCTTCTCAAAGCTAGAACAAACTATCCTCAAATTCGTATGGAACCACAAAAGACCCCGAATAGTCAAAGTAATATTGAAGAAGAAAACCAAAACCAGAGGCATCACAATCCCAGACGTTAACCTCTTCTACAAAGCTGTCATCATCAAGACAGTATGGTATTGGTACAAAAACAGACACATAGACCAATGGAATAGAATAGAGAACCCAGAACGGGACCCACAAATGTATGGCCAATTAATCTTTGACAAAGCAAGAAAGAGTATCCAATGGAAAAAAGACAACCTCTTTAACAGATGGTGCTGGGAGAACTGGACAGCAACCTGCAAAAGAATGAAACTAGGCCACTTTCTTACACCATACACAAAAATAAACTCAAAATGGATGAAGGACCTGAATGTGAGACAGGAAGCCATTGAAACCCTAGAGGAGAAATCAGGAAACACCCTCCTTGAACTCAACCTCAGCAATTTCCTACTTGACACATCCCCAAAGGCAAGGGAATCAAGAACAAAAATGAGCTATGGGGACCTCATCAGGATAAAAAGCACTGCAAAGGAAACAGTCAAGAAAACTAATAGGCAACTGATGGTATGGGAAATGATAGTTGCAAATGACATATCGGAAAAAGGGCTAGTATCCAAAATCTACAAAGAGCTCACTAAACTCCATACCCAAAAAACGAATAATCTAGTGAAGAAATGGGCTGAGTACCTGAAGAGACACTTCTCCAAAGAGGACATCCAGATGGCCAACAGACATGTGAAATGATCAGGGAAACACAAATCAAAACCACCCTGAGATACCACCTCACGCCAGTCAGAGTGGGTAAAATGAACAAAATAGGAAACTACAGATGCCAGTGAGGATATAGAGAAATGAGCACCCTCCTACACTGTTGGTGCGAATGTAAACTGGTATAGAGCCACTATGGAAAAGAGTGTGGAGGTTTCTCAAAAAACTATCAGTAGAACTCCTCTATGACTCAGCAATAGCACTGCTGGGAATTTACCCAAGGGATACAGAACTGCTGATGCATAGGGGCACATGTACCCCAGTGTTCATAGCGGCACTTTCAACAATAGCCAAATCATGGAAAGAACCTAAATGCCCATCAACTGATAAATGGATCAAGCAAATGTAGTTTATCTGTACAATGGAATACTACATGGCAATGAGAAAGAATGAAATCTGGCCATTCATAGCAAAGTGCATGGACCTTGAGGGTGTCATCTAAGTGAAATAAGTCAGGTGGAGAAGGACAGATACCATATATTTTCACTCATAGGTCTAACAGGAGAAACCTAACAGAGGACCATGGGAAGGGGAAGCGGGGGAAGAGTAAGGGAGAAGGAGGGAGGCAGATCATGAGAAACTCCTGAATACTGAAAACAAACTGAGGGCTGGAGGGGGAGGGGGAAAGGGGAAGGAGGGTGATGGTCATTGAAGACAGCACTTATGGGCAAGAGCACTGGGTGTTATATGGAAACCAACTTGACAATAAACTATAAAAAAATAAAAATAACATAAAAAATAAAATAATGGTTCCTAGCGACTTGTCCTTGTTGACTGTATTATTTTTTGAATTATTGCATTTCATAGTTAATGGTACTTCATCATCATTGGTGCATATAAGCCCTCTTATTTTATTCATTTATTTAGTTTGTAGGTATTCATGGTAAATGAGTATTTTTTCCCTAGAGAATTTAAATTCATTTATATGGTATAGAATTATGTATTTAATTTTTTTACTAAGCATCCTGTTTTAAGCTGTATCCACATATTCTATCTGATCATTCCCTGATTTTAGCTCTCTCAGTGATGGACATCCAGCTGATCTTCAACTCTCACCACATAAATGATGCTACTATGACATTTTCATAAATAAAACATGGACACTTATTTGCCTAAGCATGTAGGGCACATGAGCAATTTCTTTGGGATACATGTCATAGAGCTAAAGTTCAGAATTATAGGATATTCATCTTCTATAATTGACTAAATTATGTCAACAATCTCCATGTTCAATGAAGTACTCCAGTTCACCAGCAGTAACAGTGGTACCATCAGTTTTCTGGTTTTGTCGGTGTTTTAGCTATGAAATAATAAGAGTAATTTAAAATTATATTTATTTATTACTCATAGCTTTGAAAATCTTTTCATGTATGTGTTAGATTCTGTGGTTTCCTTGTATGCAGATTGCCTAGTCATGAACTTTGCTTGCTTTTCTATAACAGTTGCCCTCTGTCTCTTGTTAGTTTGTAGGAATTCCTTATATATAATTAACCCTTTGTAAATGTTGTACATTACAGAATATCTTTTCCATTTTGTCTTCTGTATATTAACTTTGTCAATATTACCATCATTGAATAGAAAGCCTTAATAATGATTTAATAAAATTCATCTCTTCCTCATCCACCCCATGGTTTGGGCTTTACTTCTTTTTTGTTTGTTTGTTTGTTTTTTAAGTCATTTGCTGACCTTGGGTCTCAAAGATACTTTTCCACATTTTACTCTATTAATTTTATTATTTTCTTGCAGAAATAGGGATGTTTTTATTAACATTTTTGTTTCAAAATATTTTAGACTTAAAGAAAAATTGTGAAACTAGTTCAGAGTTCCAATATTCTCTATCAGTTATATTAGTATATTATGTGATACCATTAAGAAACAAAATTGATATGTGTTCATGATTGATTCAGAGTTCTTTAATCTTTACCAAATGTCCTTTTTCTCTTCCGGGATCCCATCCCACTTCTTCTTAGGCTTCTTTTGGCTCAAACACTTTTTCAGACATTCTTTGTTTTTCCTGACCTTGACAATTTGGAGGAATGCTGGTCAGATATTTCATAAAATGCCCCTCTATTGAGATTTTTCTGATATTTTTCTCAGGCTTAGGCTGGGGTTATGGGTTTTGGGGAAGAAGGCTGTAGAGGTAAAGTGCCATTTTCCCAACATCCTATCAAGGGTATATAGTTTCAATATGACTTATCAATGTTGAAATTGACCTAATCACCTGTCTGATACAAGGTTGATCATGTTTCTCCACTGAATAGTTAACTATTTCCCATTCCCCATCCATACTGTACTACCCCTTAAAGGAGGCCACTGTGCTCAATCCACTTAAGAAGTGGAGAATTATACTCAATCTTATTGAGGGTGAAGTATCTACAAAAATTAGCTGGAATTAATCTATAGAGGATATTTGTCAATTCCTCCAATCATTTATATATAGTAATATGGACTCATGGATATTTACTTACAGATTGGGTTATAATTCAATATTACTTTATTTTTATACTCAAATTCTGCCAGCTTTGGTCCTTGGGAACTCTTTCACAGTTGGCTTTTACACCCCTTGGACATACTCCAATCATCATGAATTCTTTGAACACTTCCATATTTTCTGGCACTCTGATATGTGCCAGGCATATCTTGTGTATTTTCTGCCCTAGTCCCACATTCAGCCATTTCTCCAAAGAGTCTTGGTTTGTTTTTGGGAAAAGAGTATTCAAAATCAAGATTTTAGCCACTAGATATAGTCACTGTTAGGCCCCCTCCACTAACAAACCAAGGAAAAAATATCATGTTATAAATATATATTATAATTTCCACATATACATCCAACTCTGTAAGTATTTCTATATATAACCATCTGTATTTATATTAGGCTAAACATGAGTTCACACTGATGTCTCCAACTCCAGTCCATTACAACAAGCATCATTCTAAGCCTCCTCTTCTTTCTTATCTGTAACTTCCTACTCCTTATGAAAAACCTGGATTTACCATCCACCATCCATTTAACTGTGCAATTCTAGTATGTATGTATATGCTTCAGAACTGTAAGTTGTAGGTCCATGGAAAACAAGTTTATCAACTAGAGTACAGTGCTAAGAACACTTAAATTTTTCTTTAGTCTTACATATTCCATTCATTTCCAAAGCTACTTAGATCAACACCTTCTTACCCACCCCCAGGGAGATAATTTCAAACTTTTGTAGTACAGTTACATTATTTTATCATATTTTGCATTTCATCCTGACCTCTGAAACTTCTAAAATTTGCATGTATTAAGGTTAATTCTCGGTGATGTGAAGTTCTGTTTGTTTTAACAGGTGCATAATGCCATGTATCCCCCATTATATTATCACAGAAAATAATTTTACTGCCCTAAATAATTTCCAATACAATTGTCTTCTCTACCCCCACTCTTGATCTTTTGACAACCCTTGATTTATTTCCTGTCTCAATTTTTTTGTCTTTTCTAGAATTCCAAATTAATAGAATTATGCAGCATAAAGCCTTTTCAAAACGGATTTTGTCACATGGCAATATGCACTTAAGACTCATTCACGCCTTTGAATAATGGTAGCTTATTCCTTTTTTTTCTTTTCTGTATAGTGTTCTATTGTCTGAATGTTTCATCGTTTCACCATTCACCTTTTTGAAGGACACCTTGATTGCTTCCAGTTTGGGGTAACTGTTCATAACGATGATGTGAACATTCATGGCTGATTTTTTTCTGTGGACATAAGTTTCAAATCAAATCCAGAAATTGCTAGATCATATGGTAAGACAATCTTTAGCTTTGTAAGACACTGCCAAATTATCTTCAAAAGTGAATGTACTACTTTGCATTCCCCATAGCAATGAATGAGTTTCCATCTCAGCATCTTTGCCAGCAATTGATATCGTCAGTCTTTGTTGGGGTTTAGCCATTCTAATGCATGTTTAGTTGTATCCCATTGTTGCCTTCATTTGCATTTCCCTAATGACAAATAATGCTGGAAACGTTTTCATACACTTATTTTCCATCTGTATATCTTTTTTGGTGAGGTGTCTGTTCAAATGTTTTATTCATTTTTTTAATTGGGTGTTTGTTTTTTTATTGTTGACTTTTAAGAGGTCTTTATATACTTTGGATACATGTCCTCTATCAGATAAGTGTTTTCCAAATATTTTTCCAGGTTAATGGTGCATCTTTTCATTCTCTTGAAAGTATTTTACAAGGAGCAGAAGTTTTTAATTTACTGAGCTGCAGCTTAGAATTTTTTTTCTCTTATGGATCATGCTTTTGGTATTTTCCTTAAAAGTTTATTACCAACCACAAAGTTATGCAGATTTCTTTTTATATTTTCTTCTAAAAGTTTTATATTTTTCTCTTTTGCATATGGTTATATTTTGAGTTAATGTTTCTAAAAGGATATAAGTCTGTATCTAGAGTCTTTTTTTTTTTTTTTTTTTGCAGCCGGACATCTAAAAGTCCAAAACCATTTGTTGAAAAGGCTTTCCTTTCACCATTGAATTGCCTTTGAATCTTTGACAAATATCACTTGACTGCATTTGTGTGAATTTATTTCTGGGCTATTTACTATCCATTGAATAATGGCCTATTCTCCAATACCATGTTGTCTTGATTACTGTAGCTATACAGTAAGCTTTAAGTAGGGGGCATCTTCAACTTTGTTCTTTATTATATTGTGTTGGATAATCTAATTCTTTTGCCTTTCTATACAAACTTTAGAATAATTTTGTCACTGTCTATAAAATAGCTTGCAGAGATTTTTATTAAGATGCGTTGAATGAATAGGTTGGGTTTGAAAGAATATGTTGGCATCTTACTATTGAATCCTCCATCCATGAATATGGAACAATTGTCCATTTATATAAATGTTTTCTTATTTCTTTTATAGCATTTTGTGACATATATAGGTTTTTAATATAACCAAGTTGACCTTTGTGGATGATCATGTTAAGGGATCTGGTTATGTTCTTCTTCATAAACTGAACAACATATACTCACAATCCATACTCCCTCGTTGATTTGTGATTTTATTTTTATTGAATATTTAACTTCATAGACTTATTTGTTTCTAAGGTCTATAGTTTGTCCACTGGATTTTTAATATTTTGCATCCATTCTATGTATAATTTTTTAGATCAATCTTTGAAATGAGTCTTAATATGTATTAAGAAAATCCTATTCTCTTTGTAATGTTGAATTGTTAATTCAATTCAAATATTTTAATTTAAAATTGGATTATAAAATTTTATAATTAGTTAAAATTTAAGTAAGTATGTAGAGGTCCTAAGAATTGCGAATTAGAGTTTTGATTGGAATTTCGTTAAAATTTTGGAGAATTTATATCTTTATATAAATGGAAGAAAAGGAACTGTTGAAGAAAATGGACTACCTCTCAATATATTTAGCTTTTTTTGTATCCCATGCTAAATTTTTCATTGCTAAATTTTGTTTTGTTTTTAAAAAATTTAAATGTTTATATACTTTTTGAGAGAGAGAGAGAGAGAACATGAACAGGAGAGGGGGCAGAGAGAGGGAGACACAGAATCTGAAGCAGGCTCCAGGCTCCAAGTCGTAAGCACAGAGCCTGCCCTGGGGCTTGAACTCATGAACCATGAGATCATGACCTGAGCTGAAGTCACACTTAACCAACTGAGCCACCTAGGTGCCCCTTGTTTTATTTTTGCTTAAGTTAGTTATCATGTACTTTATCTATTTTTGTTATTATGAATGTTATATTATATCTATATTATTCACTCAATT